>NC_079192.1:78839428-79179682 GCF_029499605.1 Hyla sarda
CACAGTATATACACACATATATATATATATATATATATATATATATGATTAGGACGTGCATGAGCTGTGCTATAGGCTGCAGTGTGCACAGTATATACACACACATATATATATATATATGATTAGGATGTGCATGAGCTGTGCTATAGGCTGCAGTGTGCACAGTATAACAGCAGACCCCTCCATGTCGCTGCACGGAGCCCAGGACCGTACACTTCTCCCCTCTCACCTCTCTCCCTCCGGTCCAGATACTCCGCCGCCTCTAGCAGCATCTGGATGTTGACACAGACCGAGGCCGCCATTTTTCCAGCACCAGGGAGGAGGAGAGAGAAGTGGTGGTGACAGGACACGGTGTACCGGCGGAGGAGGTGACAGGTCGGCAGTGAGGAGGGGGTACAGCGTGTGCCGGGCTTGTCGTTCAGTGTCCTCGTCCCCGGTGTCTAAGTAACCGAGTCTATGGGGGAAGTGCTGGGATTGTTGTTTATCTGCTCCTGCAAAACACGCCCCTTTCTCGGGTGCACAGCCACGCCCACTGGCACAGTGGCGGGAGCTGATTGGTTACGTTTCCACGGCACAGTCCCCTCCCCTTGATACCTATTGGCCCGGGTGACACATGGGGCCGACCAATAGAGCATCTAAAGGGAGGGGCAGGAATTGCTGTCAACACACTTTGGCTGTAATTGGGCAGTGTATCGCCAGGGACACACCTATGTAGGGATGGACACGACCATTCAGCTGGTCGCCCGTTTGATTGGTCCGCTCCTGGAACTGTGTCCCATCCGTGGATGTAGTGACGTCATCACCGGGCTAAAGATCGCTGAACATGAACATGTAGATGTTGTGAAGGGGCGATAAGTGTCTGTGTATCGTGACGCTGCCTGCATACCGGGGACAGGCATGGGCTACGGAGGCGGATGTTCATTTATAAATCAATAAATATATATATACATGTGTGAGTGTGTATATGTATGTGTGTGTGTGTATATATATATATATATATATATATATATATATACACGTGTGTATATAAATATATATATGTGTGTGTATGTATGTTTATGTGTGTATATATAAATATATAGATAATACAGCAGATGGATATGTTTTACTGCATAGAATTTATGTGGAAGCGGTGACGTCATCACTGGCGGAGCGCAGCTGTCAGTCACAGCAGGGACCCCCTCTGTGACGTAGCCGTGTATTGTCTCTGGAAATAGAACGCATTACGTAATGTGGTTGGCTGACAGATCACGTGACCAGGGGGGGGAACACCACGTGGTTTTGGACATTGCTGCAGTACAAAAAAAAAATCCCAGCGAGCAGGTGAGAAGTCCATCATAGATGATGAGGCTCTGTACAGACATGTCACTCACCATAGACACCTGATGTAGGGAATGTAGGAAACGGGGATCTGAGCATAACTGGATGCAGTACACCTGATGGGGAAGGATGTTGCTAACACTGAAGGAGATTTATCAAGACCTGTCCAGAGGAAAAGTTGCCCAGTTGCCCATAGCAACCAATCAGATCGCTTCTTTCATTTTGCAGAGGCCTTGTTAAAAATGAAAGAAGCAATCTGGTTGCTATGGGCAACTGGACAACTTTTCCTCTGGACAGGTCTTGATAAATCTCCCCCACTGTGTTCATGCAGTCAGTGAGTGTTCGTTTGGTCAAAAGCTATCATTCCTGATCTCCCTGTACACATGAACGTTTGGCTCAGGAAATGCTAATTTCTTTGGAATACAAAGAGAAGGGTAAGCTGCTGCCAGAAAGCTGTGGCAAGGGTTATCTCCCCAAATACAAAAGGGGTGGACACTTGAAATCCAACATGCCCCATACATCTTTCCCCTAACATCATCTGTCGGAAGGCCTCTATACACATTAAATCGGCACTGTCACTTGAAAAAACTTTTGACATGTCATAGGGACGTGTCAAAAGTTTGGTCAGACTGAGACCCCCACAGATCAGAATGAGCAGCAGCATGCTTTAAATCCCTAGCGATTTTTGTCTTGATGCCCCATAGACTTAAAATGGAGTAGCAAGATAAAGATCGCTGAGAAATCCCTGCTCATACACCTAGTCGGTGAGTGTCTCAGCACTGAGACCCTTACGGATCAAAACTTTAATATGCAATTTTTTTCAAGCGATGGGGGCACTTTCACTGATTGGCCGGTCAGTTGTCTTTTTAGTAATGTGTAGGGGGGGCCTTAAAGGGGCACGGTCATACAATTTTTTTTTGTTATATATCGTAAAGACATATCAAAACTTTTAATCGGTCGACCCTGACCAATTCGGGAGAAGTGTCTTTAGCGTGTTCTCTCCTGGCTCTGTGTCAACTGACCTGGACAGACTGTTAAGTCCATTGGTTATTTTTGTTAGTCCTTAGTACAGTGTGGGCCATTGAAATGGATACATCTTAATAAAATGGGAATGGTTGGTGAAATTAACTTCCTGTTTGTAGCACATTAGTATATGTGAGGGGGGAAACTTTTCAAGATGGGTGGTGACCATGGTCGCCATTTTGAAGTCCGCCATTTTGAATCCAACTTTTGTTTTTTCAATAGGAAGAGGGTCATGTGACACATCAAACTTTATTGGGAATTTCACAAGAAAAACAATGATGTGCTTGGTTTTAACGTAACTTTATTCCTTCATTAATTATTTACAAGTTTCTGACCACTTATAAAATGTGTTCAATGTGCTGCCCATTGTGTTGGATTGTCAATGCAACCCTCTTCTCCCACTCATCACACACTGATAGCAACACCGCAGGAGAAATACTAGCACAGGCTTCCAGTATCCGTATACACTGCTATATACTACTATATACACCGCAGGAGAAATTCTAGCACAGGCTTCCAGTATCCATATACACTGCTATATACTACTATATACACCGCAGGAGAAATGCTAGCACAGGCTTCCAGTATCCGTATACACTGCTATATACTACTATATACACCGCAGGAGAAATGCCAGCACAGGCTTCCAGTATCTGTATACACTGCTATATACTACTATATACACCACAGGAGAAATGCTAGCACAGGCTTCCAGTATCCGTATACACTGCTATATACTACTATATACACCGCAGGAGAAATGCTAGCACAGGCTTCCAGTATCCGTATAGACTGCTATATACTACTATATACACCGCAGGATAAATGCTAGCACAGGCTTCCAGTATCCGTAGTTTCAGGTGCTGCACATCTTGTATCTTCACAGCATAGACAATTGCCTTCAGATGACCCCAAAGATAAAAGTCTAAGGGGGGCAGATCGGGAGACCTCGGGGACCATTCAACTGGCCCACAACGACCAATCCACTTTCCAGGAAACTGTTCATCTAGGAATGCTCGGACCTGACGCCCATAATGTGGTGGTGCACCATCTTGCTGGAAAAACTCAGGGAATGTGCCAGCTTCACTGCAGAGGGAAACACATCATCATGTAGCAATTTTGCATATCCAGTGGCCTTGAGGTTTCCATTGATGAAGAATGGCCCCACTATCTTTGTACCCCATACACCACACCATACCATCAATTTTTGTGTTCCAACAATCTTGGAGGGATCTATCCAATGTGGGTTAGTGTCAGACCAATAGCGGTGGGTTTGTTTGTTAACTTCACCATTCACATAAAACTTTGCCTCATCACTGAATAAAATCTTTTGCGTAAACTGAGGGTCCTGTTCCAATTTTTGTTTTGCCCATTCTGCAGCACCTGAAACTACGGATACTGGAAGCCTGTGCTAACATTTCTCCTGCGGTGTATATAGTAGCATATAGCAGTGTATACGGATACTGGAAGCCTGTGCTAGCATTTCTCCTGCGGTGTATTTAGTAGTATATAGCAGTGTATACAGATACTGGAAGCCTGTGCTAGCATTTCTCCTGCGGTGTATATAGTAGTATATAGCAGTGTATACGGATACTGGAAGCCTGTGCTAGCATTTCTCCTGCGGTGTATTTAGTAGTATATAGCAGTGTATACAGATACTGGAAGCCTGTGCTAGTATTTCTCCTGCGGTGTTGCTATCAGTGTGTGAAGAGTGGGAGAAGAGGATTGCATTGACAATCCAACACAATGGGCAGCACATTGAACACATTTTATAAGTGGTCAGAAACTTGTAAATAACTCATGAAAGAATAAAGTTACGTTAAAACCAATCCAGACCCTCTTCTTATTGAAAAAACAAAAGTTGGATTCAAAATGTCCGACTTCAAAATGGCCGCCATGGTCACCACCCATCTTGAAAAGTTTCCCCCCTCACATATACTAATGTGCCACAAACAGGAAGTTAATATCACCAACCATTCCCATTTTATTAAGGTGTATCCATATATATGGTCCACCCTGTAGATGGTCCAGCCCCAAAGGGAGTTTGATGTCAGTCCATAGGTCAGTGTCTCCCAATCAGGGTTCCTCCAGCTTTTGCAAAACTACAACTCCCAGCTTGCCCGGACAGCCAACGGCTGTCCGGGCATGCTGGGAGTTGTAGTTTTGCAACATCTGGAGGGCCACAGATTGGAGACCATTGTTTTAAGGCAAAAATAAGGGGAACTTCAAAATGTTTTGTCCGACATCGTTCCTGATCCACTCCCCATGAGACAATACCTTGAAGCACCCAATGTCCTCTTCTCTGCAGATATTAAAGATCATTTCCATTGGGATATTTCCTATCATGGACGCATGCAAATAGAGTGGAGAAGCTCTTCTCAAATGAACGATGATTTCCGATTATCCGCTTGTTCCCGTACGGGGATTTTGATTAACAAATCATTGCACATTTTCTCATTGGTTAATCGGTGTCTGGTCACATTGTGTCCCTCTCATACTCTGTAAATATCAATTTCATTGCAGGTTCTGGTTACTTTACAATAGGAAGCTCAAATCTATTCACTATGTTACAAAGCAAACCCATCCCATATCCTGGCCCAGAAGGGGTTAAGCCTAACATGGGCTGACGGAAGCAACGCAAGCCTGGAAGACACCCATGTGTGTGGGCTGCATTTGACAAACATGGTAAAAAGTAGTGTGTGCAGAGTTTACGTACGTACTACATGACTAACGTGCAAAACGCTGCGCTGCTTATGTCTGTCACATACAGCGTGGGAGTCGCTGCATCCAACGTAAAGCCTGGCACAGGCACTGGCACTGAAATTGGAGGTATATGGGGTGCAGTATGGGCCCATGGATTGCTATCTGTATTATTAGTCCTTGCTCTATAATGGTCAAAAACAGAGACGGCCCCATAAATTTTACACATGCGACACCGATACATTAAGTGATGCTCAATCCCGGAATGTCACTGGCTCTATATGAACGTAATCTGGTTATATCAATATACATTATAATGGCTTGCACATGTAGTTTATTGGTCCCCAAATTGTAGGCCTCCAGTTGTTACAAAACTACAACTCTTGGCATGCTGGGAGTTGTATTTTTGCAACAGCTGGAGGTCCACAGTTTGGAGACCACTTATGTAGGAGATGTGCTGGAAAATACCGCCCCCCCCCCCTTAACAAACCTGCACCTGTAAGGAAACAGGGGGCCCCATCCTTTAGAGCAGAGCTTTCCAAAGTTTTCATGTTGCTGACACATCCCTCGCCATACCACCAATTGCAAGTATCCTGCCGGACGTGATACCAGCATCAGCATTACAAATATGGCTGCTAGACCCATGTGCCATTTAATCCCCCCCCCCCCTTTTATCACTCCGTGATATTTAATCTCCACTTCATCACTCCCTGTACCATTTATCCCCCCCCCCCTTACCTCCTATGCAATTTTATCTCCCCTTCATTCCCCTTCTTGATCCCGCTCTGTACCACTTCATTCCTCCCCCCTTAAACCCTTGTCACATCATTCACCCCCCCACATTTAATTCCCTCCCCCTTTATCCCCCATGCCATTTAATTCCCAAATTCATCAACCCCTGTGCCATTTAATTCCCTCCCTTTATCATCCCCTGCACACATCGTTCCCTTCCCCTTGATCCCACATTCCATTAATTCCCCCCCCTTGATCTTCCCCTGTGCCATTTTATCCACCCCTTTTGACAGCACCCAGGGCTATGCCATGCATCCTCACCTGGCCCGTGTCTCTCAGGCACTTTGGCAGTCCCAGTCGGAGGCTTGGAGGGTCTGACGAGTGACGCCCTCCTGTGCTGCGCCGCGGCCCGCCGTCCGGGGCATCACTCGTTAGTCCCGGTAGCAACGAAGCTCACGCGTTTTAAGTGGTCGCAGTGCCGGCTGCCTTCTCAAGATCAGCATCAGGCCCGTGACCACTTAATAACTGTGATTGGCGGTTGATAGGGGACTGGACAGTCCCTGAGGCAATCGCTACACTAATGTGTTGCGGTTCCCAGTTTGGAAAGCCCTGTTTAGCACATTTACTGGATGTATGCCATAGGTACAGGATAGTTAGTTTTGTTTTTGATGGGAAAGTCCACTGTAACATTCTAGCACGAACAAGTCCATACAGGTTCTCCACACTTACAGGTTTATCTTTTTCTGCAGTCTGGTTAAGGAAACAGTAAGTCCCAGACACTTAACCAATACTGACCTCTACAGGCAAGTACAGGCACTGCAGCTGATTTTTCGAGCAATTTGGAAAAAAGGAACTGATCAGTCATACTGCCAAAGATGTTCATAATACATCATTACTAAAGACGAGCAAATCTAGAAAAAGATCTGCTGAAACTGAATCCAAGAACTCAGCCATCGATATGTTTAGTCTTTTTTTTTTTTTTTTCGAAAGCCATAAAGGTCTCCTGGGACTGCGTCATATCAGATTTCTATGGACAATCAGAACACACTTGGAAAGTGGAAAAACTCTTTCAAGACTAAATAAATCAACAGCCTATTCATAAGATAAGCAAATTTACTATTAAGATTTGCCAAATTTGTATCTCTAGTCATGCCTTAAATGCTTTCTGCGGCCAGAATATGAGGATCAGAGCACAGATCTTACATAAAATAACAGTAGCTTCGCTTTAAAGGGGTATTCCGTTTTTTTATTTGACTATGCTACTGGGGCTGTAAATTAGTGTAGTTCATAATAAAGTGTCTGTACCTGTGTTTGATGGATTGTCTCACAATTCTTATGTGATGTTTGCCCCAATGTTTATTTTAAGCAGTAAACAAAATGAATGTTGTCTCAGGCTTTTCCCAGGTTGCAGTGTGGCCCGAGACATTACAACAAATAGTCAGGTGTTCAAAGGGAGCCTGTTTGCTTTAATGGGTGGAGTGACTGGTGAGTGGGAGGGAGATCATTCTCCAGCGGGTTGCAGGGAATTGTAGTTTCAAGCACAGCAGAGCGTGCAAGGCAGCTCAGCTGTGCTGCAATGGGTGGGGTGGCTAATATGTGGGGAGAGAGATAAGTGACCTCACACTTGCAAACAAGGGATCCTGGAAATTGTAGTTGGAGGGAGTTAAATGGACACTGTCAGATAGAAAAACTTTTGATATGTTGTAAACCAATAGGTTTTGCAATTGCTTTCATTAGAAAATTTTCAGTATTTCGTACTGAAAAAGCCAGTCAAACATCTGCCCCCCCCCTGCTTGGACAAATACTAGTCCTGCTGTGTCCATGCATCATCACCTATGTCATGGACACACTTCCTTGATTGACAGCTGTGAGTGCAGGAATCACAGCTGGAGGAAAAATCCTCCCAATGTCAGCTTGTGTCCGGCTACTGTCAGTGAGGACAAGCTGGGAGTTGTAGTTTTGCTAATGCTAGGGGAGATGTGAGCAGGCAGCATACTGAGGGAGGGGGGCGGAGACCTGCACAGTGTGGCCACGCCCCCTCCCTTTGAGAGGAATTCAGACTAGTGAGCTAAATTAAAAGTGTAATAAAAATGGTCAGGATTAGGTACGGAGTGTTATATAAAAAAAAAAAAAAAAAAAAAATTTGGGGGTGGATCTGACGTACACTTTAACTCCAACAGGAAATCGCCATTTCACAAAAAAGAAAGCAGCAGTCTTATGGTGGACTCACAACATAGCCATTTAGCCCCAAGACAAGCGCAGATCCTTCCTAAGCATGTCCATTACTGTCTGGCAGCTAAGTTCTAAATCTACCTTATGGTGGATAACCCATTTAAAGGGGTACTCTGGCCCTGAGACATCTTATCCCCTATACAAAGGATAGGGGATAAGATGTCTCACCGCTGGGGACCCCCGCAATCTTGTATTCGCCACCCAACTGTTTGAGCTGCACACTGCGGTGCTAGCTCACAAACAGCCGGGTGGCGACTACAGGGCCCGAGTATCGTGATGTCACGACTCCGCCCCTGTGTGACGTCTACCCCCGCCCCCGCTATGCAAGTCTATGGGAGGGGGCGGAGTCGTGACGTCACGATACTCCGGCCCAGTGGTCGCCACCCGGCTGTTTGTGAGCTTGCACCGCAGCATGCAGCTCAAACAGGTGGGTGGCGAATACAAGATTGCAGGGGTTCCCAGCGGCAGGACCCCCGTGGTGAGACATCTTATCCCCTATCCTTTGGATAGGGGATAAGATGTCTCAAGGCCAGAGTACCCCATGAAGTTTGGAAATTGTGTGTCATAAAATGATGTTACATTTTATAAATGTCTAATATACAAGTTCTATTCCACTGCATTTATACACAGCACTTAATAATGGAAGGACACTTCTCTTTTGGAGTCTACTTCTTGATCTTTGGCTAGTAAATGGCATGTATGAGTCCAGCCTAAAATACACCCTGTATAGAAAAGGCCTTTGGCTGTCCGGGCATGCTGGATGTTTTAGTTTTGCAACAGCTGAAGGCAACCTGGTTGGGAAACACTGTACTAGTGTATGCAGACACTGCAAGTGGCCGCTGGGTTTTCATGCTGGACATTATATTAGGCCTGGAGGCACCCTATTTGGGAAAAACAGCACTAGTACAATAGTCTAACACTATGCATCATCCATTACTGCAGGAAGCTTTTATTTGGTCATTTGCTTTCTATATTCCTTACGTGCGGCAGGGTTAGGCGACATCTGTCACATGCTCAGCTTTATCTGCAACCTTGAAGAGTCTGAGATCATAAAAACTGCACCAGCCGAGAGCAACTTAGTGTATGGTTTCTAAAGGGGACATTGCATAACAGCACGTCGTACAGGGATAAACAACCTTTGGCCCCTCCAAACTATACTTCCCATGATGCACAACATGCCAAGGCTAGACTCCTTATCAACATCTCTATTATACAACATATCTATAATACGTCTTAATAAAAATAAAGTATGTAGGTACATAAGGGGGAATTTGTTATTGGTCTTATTGGCTCTTTTTTGGCGTTAAATATTTGCACAGTTAGTTAATTTGTGTATCGCTATTTCTTTTGCGCTATCTCACTCCAGCCCGGACAACACTGATACTTGCATAGATATTTGCTATTTGTTAAAAGAACATGCACCTTTTTGATACATTTGGAGGTGTATGGTGGGAAGATTAAAAAAGGCAAATAATTCCCCACAATGTGCCTAAACATTGATATCACGTCAAACACAGAGGCCCTGAGAAAGTTCTGACCATCTTTACTTGATGAGATTTCCCAGCCATATAGTCACATAGATTTTGGGTGAATTTATTAGTAAATAGGTGGTGTTGGTCTGAAATCATGAATCTATGCCATGATTGTGGTATGGAAGCCGGGTTATTTTTTATTTTTTTGGTTTGGCGCTAATTCTGATGCAGACTCAATTGTGGCGCACAATCTGGTTAAAAAAAGTCAGGAACAAAATAGTAAATCAGGGCCAGATTCTGCACATATAGTAAGGAGAATGTGATATCGGAACCAATCTGTTGTACAGAACCAATATTGTGGAGGATTACGTGTTCAGCATAGAAACCACTGTGCCCAGATCCCCTCCTTAGTATATGCTCCAGCCCTAAGGGGAATGTGATGTCATTCCATAGGCCAGTAGGGGTGTGAATCGCCAAGAATTTGGCGATTCGATTCGAATCGCGATACCAGTGTGGCGATTCGATATATCCCGATATATCGCGATACCGTCTAGGTGACGATACATCGCGATATATCGCCCACCTGGGAGCATTCATAGATCCCAATAGACGCCGCTGTCAGCTTTGACAGCGGCGATCTAGTACTCCGGTGCACACTTTTCTCATGTTATCCCGTCCGGGCTGCAAAATAAAATAAAACGCACTTTATCTTACCTGCCAACGAGCCCGCGGAGCTCCGGTACAGGTGTTGGGTCCCCGGGCTGTATTCTTCTTACTTCCTGTTAGTCCGGCACGTCACATGGAGCTTCAGCCTATCACCAGCGGAGGCGGGACATCGCTGCGGCTGGTGATAGGCTGAAGCTCCATGTGACGTGCCGGACTAACAGGAAGTAAGAAGAATACAGCCCGGGGACCGAACACCTGTACCGGAGCTCCGCGGGCTCGTTGGCAGGTAAGATACGGGCGTCCGCAGATAAAAATTTCACATCCCTAAAAGAATCGATTCAAAAATATTTTGAATCGATTCTGTATCGGCAAATGAAAAATCGCGATTATCGCGAGAATCGATTTTTTCTTACATCCCTATAGGCCAGTGTTTCCCAACCAGGGTTCCTCCAGCTGGTGCAAAACTACAACTCCCAGCTTGCCCGGATAGCCAAAGGCTGTCTGGGCATGCTGGGAGTTTTAGTTTTGTAAAAGCTGGTGGCACCCTGGTTGGGAAACATTGCTAAAGACAGTGACAGTTAACCTTAAAAAAAAAAAAAAAAAAAAAAAAAAATAAAGTGGTGCAGCATTGTACTATAATATAAGCCTTAAGGGTCTATTCACACGTACAGTATTCTGTGCAGATTTGATGCGCAGGATTTCAAGCTGTGATCAGTCATTTAGTTTGCATTGAAATCTGCAGCAGAAAATCCTGCGCATCAAATCTGCGCAGAATCCTGTACGTGTGAATAGACCCTAAAAATACACACCCAGCTGTTTCTGACCCTCTATGATTAACATGATGCTCCTTATATGTATTCACAAAAAGGACATTAACAAGAAGTCATCCCAAGTTAATACAGGTTTCCCCAATTCACAGGACAGGGGATAACTAGCTGGGATTCCTACCAATCACTAGAATAGAGAGAGGAGCCTTTTCCCTTAAAAGAGTACTCTGCTGCTAGACATGTTAATCCCTATTCAAAGCATAGGGGATCTGGCACCCACCACGACACCCCAGTCATCCGATGCACGGAGCGAACTCTGCTCCTTGCCGGATGACTGGCGATCACAGCCACCACGCCCCCTCCATTCATGTCTATGGGAAGAGGCAAGATGGCTGTGTACTAGCCGTCATGCCCCCTCCCCATAAACATGAATGGAGGGGGCGTGGCATCACGATTACGGAAGCCCCAGGCTTCCGTGACTGTAACGCCACAGTGCTGGCCCAGTGATCGCATTGGGTCCTTGTTTTGGAATTCTATGGGAAGATTGCCAAGGTCAGCATTAGGCAATGTTCAGAAATCCCATAAAGAAATAATGGAGCGGTGGGCAGGTATGTGCACTGCCAATTTATTCACTAGGTGACATCTGACCTTCTTTCCTGTGATATCAGAGGGGGTCCCAGGTGCTGCACCCCACCAGTCATAGTTATAACATTAACTCTTGCGATAATCCCATTAAACCGGTTGTCTAGAATTACATTTATATCTCCCTTATATCATTAGAAGCAGAGCTGGTCTGTGCTGTGTACAGTGTATGCGGAGAGGAAGCCATTAACTGCCTAAGAAAAGGTGGGGCAGTGTTAGGGTGCATTCACACCACGTTTATTAATCCAGCTGGGGGGATGGGAAAACCGGGCGCTCCGGTATCCCAGCTGGACCTGGCCCCCCATCTCATTCATTTTAATGAGCCGGAGTCAAATAGTGACTCGGGTCGGCTAATTTTTGCCCCGTATTCAGTTTTCTGGCCAAACGGAAAACCGTTGTATGCCACGGTCTTCAGCCGGGCCAGAAAACCGGATACGGGCAAAAATGAGCCGACAGGAGTCACTGTCTGAAAAAAATTGTGTAGGATTAATTGGATCTAAACATACAGCAATAGGATTCAATATGATTAACATTGAGAATAATGGAATAATGTAAAAAATAAAACAGATACACTTGAAATCTGTTTAATTGAGATGAAGAAATCGTGGTCAACCAAAAACAAAATCGTGTGGAAACTTAAAAACAGACCATGTGTTGGGATACATTTTGTCAATAGAAGTCAATGGATATGTTTTATTATACTGTGTACAAACAATAATTAAGATTTTAAAGGATAGAATGTATTAGCTCGATGGATGCAAAAATCGTAATATATTAAAAATCAAATACAAATGTTTTCTTTTTCTCTGCAACATAAATAAAAAAGACAACCCCGATATGTAAATTAAGTCTATGAAGCTAAACCAGGCAGTGTATTCCTACTGTGCATTACTGGATTAAGTAACAGGCTCAGTGACAGGAAACAAATGGTGGTTATTAAGGATACATACTCTGATTGGGTGACTGTTACTAGTGGGGTACCACAAGTTTTGATACCTAGCTCTAAAATGCTTAACACAATAGAGGACAGTGCACTGTTACACATGGATCTGGATAGGTTGGAGGTTTGGGTTGGAAAGTGGCAGATTGGTTCAAAACCAATAAATGTAAGGTAATGCACATGGGGAGGAAGAATTGGGGCTGGGATTATGTATTAAATGGGAGAACACTAAGGACGACTGACGTGGAAAAGGACTTAGGAGGAGTTTTAGTTAACCGTAAATTTAGCTGTAGTGACCAGTCTCGGGCAGCTGCTGCCAAGGCAAATAAAATAATGGGGTGCATCAATAGGGGCATAGATGCCCACGACAAGGAAATAATTCTACCACTGTACAAATCACTTGTCAGACCACACATAGAATACTGTGTACAGTACTGGGCACCAGTGTACAAGAAAGATATAGTGGAGCTGGAGAGGGTTCAAAGACGGGCAACCAGGGTAATACAGGGAATGGGAGGACTACAGTACCCAGAAAGATTATCAGAATTAGGGTTATTTAGAAAAAAAGAAAGAAAAGACGACTGAGGGGCGACCTAATAACTATGTATAAAATCTATTTATACCCTGAACTGTATCCATAACAAGGGGGCATCCTCTACGTCTGGAAGAAAGAAGGTTTCTACACCAGCACAGATGGGGGCTCATTACTATAAGAGCAGTGAGACTGGAATGCTGTGCCAGAGGATGTGATCATGGTGAACACAGAAAGAAAGGTTAAGAGAGGCCTGGACGTGTTTCTGGAGAGTAATAACATTACAAGTTATGAATAATAGATTTATAGGGAAAGAGCGATCCAGGAATTTATTCTGATGCCATATTTGGAGTTGGGAAAGAATTTTTTCCCTTGGTATGGGGCAATTGGCATCAGCCTCATAAAGTTTTTTTTTGCCTTCTTCTGGATCAACACTGTAGGGACAAAATAAGGTTATAGGTGGAACTTGGACTCTGGTCTTTTTTTCAACCTTAAAAGGAAAACGGTCAGCTTATTCACCCACACTAAACCCAATAGACTGGGTTATAGTGTGGGTGAACAGGATTCAAACAAGGGGCCACTTCTTTTCGCCAACTGGCTGCCGAGATATCTAGTTATGGGATTTCTAATAAGAATAAGTGCACTGAAGGAGTCTCTCCCGCCGGCTGGCCGCCTCTCACTCCGGTAGTAAGGCTCCAAAGCCTGCCCCTCCACTATGCATATGCATTGGATTCAACAAAACGTCCGAACAGAATGTCTGAAGACAGCATGCGCCGCTAGATTTTCCCCAGCGCAGAATGTGAGAGCAGGGGAAAATATAGCGGCGCATGCACTCTTCAGACAGAGCACTGCAAAAGAAATATGTTTTGCTATAGGACTAGAAAAACATACAAAAAGCACCTAAATCTAAATAGCCCACCAAAAACGCTAGTATTTTTATATATATTAACAACAAAAAATTCACTGTGTGAAGGAACCCTATGGGTGGGATGGAGACAGGATGGAACGCATGTTACTTGTTACATAACAAAACTTTATTATACAATACCATGAAGGAAAAAAAGCGCATCTAAATAAAAATGAAACAAAAAGGGAGAAAACTGAGCTAAACAAAATTCTTGATACTCAACTCTCACAAGTTCTTAGTATGACCAGCTAGACCAGAGCTGCCTACATGTAGTTGTGAGGATAGTGATGTCACCCGCACAGGCACGTCTGCAATGGTGTGGAGGCAGATCCGTTTCCTGTACAGACCGCTCCGATAGGTCATGCAATAAAGTCCAAAGGTCTGTTAAATCCTCCTTTTCTGTTCATGTATTGTCTGTATAATAGGAGATAAAAGGAACAACAGAGATTTTACTATCATTCTTTGAAAGCCAAATACATTGCTCAAAAATAAAATAAAGGGAACACTAAGATAACACATCCTAGATCTGAATGAATGAACTAATCGTATGAAATACTTTCGTCTTTACATAGTTGAATGTGCTGACAACAAAATCACACAAAAATTATCAATGGAAATCAAATGTATCAACCCATGGAGGTCTGTATATGGAGTCACACTCAAAATCAAAGTGGAAAACCCCACTACAGGCTGATCCAACTTTTATGTAATGTCCTAAAAACAAGTCTATGCCGATATAGTAGTCCCTGCCTCCATATCTACCACTCTTATTAAAAATATGAAAATAGTCACCTGGAATATAAAGGGACTTAAAGCGTACCCGTCAGATCTAACAAAAATGTTATTTTTTTTTTATACATTACTCAATACCTAATCCTGACCATGTACATCTAATTTTTATGTGTCTAGCACCTTTATTACACTTTTAGTTTAGCTCACTAGTCTGAATTACTCTCAAAAGGGAGGGGGTGTGGCCTCACCGTGCAGGTCTCCGCCCCCTCCCTCATTATGCTGTCTGCTCACATCTTCCCTAGCATTAGCAAAACTACAACTCCCAGCTTGTCCTCACTGACAGTAGCATTACACAAGCTGACAGTGGGGGGATTTTTCCTCCAGCTGTGAGCCCTGCAGTGACACCTGTCAATCAAGGAAGTGTGTCCATAACATAGGTGATGATGCATGGACACAGCAGGACTAGTATGTGTCCAAGCAGGCGGGGGCGGGGGGGGGGGGGGGGGGGCAGTTCTTTGACTGGCATGAAATACTGAAATTTTTCTAATGAAAGCAATTGCAAAACCTCTTTGTTTTACATGCTTTACAACATATCAAATGTTTTTATATCTGACAGTGCCCATTTACCCCCCCCCCCCCCCCCCGGCTAAACGCTGCATGATTTTAAAACACCTCTAAAAGCTTGATATTGCTCTCATGCAGGAGACACATATGTCAGAAACAGACTTTCCTCGTAGGAGGCAATTTTGGGTTGGTGAGGTCCTGGGGTCTTCTGCAGAGAATAGGAGAGTGGGGGGTGATGATATTGTTCCATAAATGTCTCCAATACTCTATTCACTCTCAGGAAGGAGATTCTCAGGGGCGTTACCTTAGAGTTGTTTTAGATACCCCAGCTGGTCTTTTGTCACTTTATAACATTTATGGTCCCAATGCTTCTAATCAGCATTTCTTCTCCTCCCTTGAATCTAAGTTGCTCCAGGACAGTTCTAGCAATGTCATAGTTGGGGGTGATTTGAACACGGTGGCAAACACAGGAGGAGGACAGGAAATGCACAGCACCCACTTCCGGGGTGCTCCAGAGGGGAACATGTTCTTCATGATCTTCTCACTTCCACTGCACTGACGGATGTCTGGAGGTATTTTCATCCCATGGGCAAAGAGTTTACCCATTTTTCACATACACAGCATGCTTTGTGTCGTATAGACTATTTTTTTTGACATTCCAGGGGCTGCTGACGAGGGTTGAGTAAGTAGAAATTGGTGACATGGTCATATCTGACCATGTCCCTATCTGTCTGTCTCTCTTGGATGTTACCCCCCAAGGGAAAAGATATTTTGTGGAGGTTTCTGGGGTTCTTAGCCTCTGATGTAGATTTTGTTGCTAGACTAAAAGGGGTAGTTAATGGAATTTGTGGCAACTAATGCTGAATCAGCTGACAGACCATCCTTCTACTGGGACACGGCAAAGGCGGTTATCAGGGGGCAAAACAATTGCTTATCCAGCCTCCAAAAAGAGGAAGTGTAAGGCTGAGTATGCGGCTCTGATAAATTGTGGCAGGCTTATACGGTTTTCTTAGATTCCCCTATTCAAACCCACAAAGATATCTGGGTAGCAGCCAAACAATCTTTTGAGGCTAGTATGGAGGCGTGGGACATTGGGACCAGTGTTCTGTAGATTTTTTTACGTTTGGGAACAAAGAGGGCAAGTTACTAGCGCGGATACCAGAAGTCCTCACTAGGTTTAGCCGCTACTCAGGTTATCGGGTTGATGTTTCTAAGTGTCAGCTCCTTTACTTGGGTACGGGTAATCTGAGGTCATCAGCAGACTTGGGTGTGGAAGTGGCTTCGAAGTATATGACATACCGGAGTGTTAAAGTGGATACCCACCCGGCTTCTCTATACGCCTTAATTATTACCCTCTATTTAAACGGGTAGAACAGGAATTAGGTTTTTTGCTACCTAGAAGGCACAGGGGATCAAGTTTGTGGACCAGGTGTTTTTCAGAGGGCAATGGGAATTTTTTGGACTGGGAGGCGCTGAGGCATACATTTGATCTACCTCCAGATCTCTACCTCCAATATATGCAGCTTCGCTCCTATGTTACGCAGCTTCCAAGGAGTTGTGATTTTCTCTTCAAGGAAGCGGTCTTATGGGCTTTCTTAGGCCCCGCTGATAGTGGACAGAGAGAGCCTGCTATTTATTCTAATCTGAAGCAAGCCTCATGGGTAGCATATACATTTGTTTCTCCGTGAAGAGGCCCTAATGCAGCAGTCATTGTCTGCGCAATGGCACTAGCTGTAACAGTCCTACACGCACTTCTACTGTTTCTCAGGTTCTTTGTTACATTTGCTTATTCCTGGTGTCTTTTTTATCATGTTCTGGCTCTGTTTAAATGCTGTACAGCAAGCATGTCAAACTCAAAGGCTAACATGGGCCAAAAAACAAACAAACAAACAAGGTTTAAGTTTATGTGGGCCGCATCCAAAAAAGGACGTAGTAACGCCAGCCCTTGAATCCTGGGAGCGTGACGTGAGCGAATGTCAATACGAGGCCCCCACATTAGGTGCCCAGTACAGTTCCCCCACATTAGGTGCCCAGTAACGTTCCCCCACATTAGGTGCAGCCATATACACTGTATGGCTGGAGGCTGTATGCCTGTGTACTGCCCCACTTCAGTGCTCCTCCAGTCCGGCCATAGCTGTAGGTCCCGAGACCAGAGGAGCGGTGGTCTGACCACCGAAGCTGACGTGCCGCTGGTCACTTACCATGCTGGCCTGTGTGCGTCTTCCACCTCCATGTTCCGCTCCTCCGTTGCTATGGGCGCACGCACGGGACACCAGCGGCCCCTGCGTTTTTAAACTTAACGCAGGGCTGCTGAGAGTTGACGGGGGCATCCCTGTGTCCCGAAAACATTTTTCGGGACAAAGGGATGTCCGGGCTGCAAATATATTCATCCTGGGCCGCATGCGGCCCTCGGGCCGCATGTTTGACACCCATGCTGTACAGCATATGTTACTTGTGCTCACATACTACCTCCCCGTATTGTGTATGTTTTTTTTCTCCTTTTTGTTATATCTTTAATAAAACATTGTTTGGAAAAAAATATAAATTTGCATTGCATATAATCAATATATATACACACACATACACACACAATTGTATATGATTGCGGAAATGTCTGGAGCGGAAATCCACCATAACACTGAACAAAGTTCTGGTGGAGTTTCTCAAACGGATTTTCCAGGTGGAAAGCCCACCTCGAAACTCTGCAGTGTGCACTGTGCAGCAGAATCCCATTGCCAGCAATAGGACTCTGATGCACCGGAATTTCCGAGTGTAATTTAAAAACAAAATTCCATAGTGACCATATTGTTTGTCATACCACTTGTTTCTGAAAATACACAGGACTTTGCAATGGGAGAATATAACTGGCACAACAGGACAGACAATACAAGTAATAATACAAGTCTGTGGCTCCAAGGTGACTTTTCACCACAACATACTTGCAGGCACTATGGCAATATAGTGAATTCACGTGATTGTTGTGTAACCTCTACCCACAGAACAGTGAGGGTGCAGTGCAGAGATCTCATTTCTCCCTTACTACTAATGTTTTATTATTTTTCTCACCACACCATTCAGGGAATGCAGGAAGCCTTGATTTCATTAGTGAGATGTGGAGAAATAATCCCACGACAAAACTGGATAACTAAGGAGACGTGAACAATGTGCAGTGCAAAGGAACACTGCCTGGAGCTTTTCATTTCTGTGTCTACCACTCACGCACATGAAGTGAACTACTGGGACTCCATTAGGACCGAGCAGTGATGTGGAGGTGGAGCCCTGTTCCTTACGGAATACACAGGGTTCCTGTACATGAAACAGCAGTATGTCCTACTTATAAAACACACTATTCTACACAGTTTACTGTCAAAGAGAGCAATGCACTTGGTTATATTCTCACAATTACAGAAGAATCCCAATGCTTCTGATCTCTTGTACATGTGCTTTCACTTGTGTTTTCCTGGCACTGTTGCCTAGCAACCATTGTGTAACCGCATGTTCAGAATGGCCTACATGTCACCTCCGCTGTTATAGTCTGCAATTCCCATCGAAAGATGTTCCAGGGGAAATTATATATCTTCTCTAAGTAACATTACCTCTATACATTAAAGGGAACCAGTCACCAGTTTTATGCTGACCAAACTGCGGGCAGCATGAAACAGATGCAGTGGGCGGGGACACAGAACACTATGAAGTTTCAATGGAAACCTAGTTTGAGAAAGTGGCTGGGACCCAGGTAACTAGTCATTAGGGCGGTTCCTGGCAAATGCTCTTTGCCCTGCCAGCACTGAGTGACGTATCTCTCCCTATTTTCATATAAGGAGAGACATCATTTGGCATTGGATAGGCCAGGGATAACTATTTACTCAGGTCCCGGCGGGTTTTTTCAAGTATTATTTATCTGAAAAGTGTATCAGAGCCCGTATTTTTTGCCGTATAAGATGCACTTTTTCTTCCCCAAAACTGTGTGGGGGGGGAAGTTGGTGCATCTTATACGGCAAATACACATTAAAACCCTGTCATATTGCGACGGTCCCGGCGGCCATCAACGGCCAGGACCCGCGGCTAATACAGGACATCACCGATCGCGGTGATGCCCTGTATTAACCCTTCAGACGCGGCGATCAATGCCGCGTCTGAAGCGAAAGTGAAACTAACTCAGTCGGGCTGTTCGGGACCGCCGCGGTGAAATCGCGGCGTCCTGAACAGCTTACAGGACACCGGGATGGACCTTACCTGCCTCCTCGGTGTCCGATCGGCGAATAACTGCTCCGTGCCGGGATTCCCTGCATGGCTGGTGCTCTCCGTAGTCATGGCGTCGTCGTGCACCCAGTCCCGTCATAGAATAGGAGGGGCATGCATAGTGACATGATGGTGGCGACGGAGAGCGAGGATACCGGGCAGCCAAAGGCTGTCCGGGCATGCTGGGAGTTGTAATTTTGCAACAGCTGGGGGCACACTGGTTGAGAAACACTGCAGTAGAAGCTGCATCCCTTTTAATTTAAAAGCTTTCTTACCAATAAAATTGGTCTGGCTTGCAATGAACTACAAACACAACCAAGCGCAAAACCAAAATGTACGTTGATTGTAAATCTGACGGATAAGTTCCAGGTAAAACCTATTTGTGAGTCACTAGTTATAACAACACTATCTGTCCGTATATAGCTATTTATAAACAGCAAGTGGGAAATTCACCCCCCCCCCCCCACCCCACAGGAGTAAAGGGATTGCCTGGTTTAGAAATCTTGTTTTCCCCTATTAGGGGATAAAAGGAATCGGTCATCACTTTCATGCTGCCTGAACCATGAGTCATTAGGGTGGTCCCCATTGGCTTCTCCCCGCTCCCACCAGCTTTGAGTGACATCTCTCTATGTTTAAGTAAAGTGAAAGATATATCAATCAGAGAAAAGAAAAGCCACTGTGGACCACCCTGATGTCTCGTGGTTCAGGCAGCATGATTTTGATGAAAGGTTCCCTTTAATAACTAGGGAGTATCCCATTTAAAAATTCCACAATTAGCCTGGGAACCTACAAAGAATGTCGCTTACTCTGAAAGACCCAACATGTCTAAGCATTATATGAACGGCCATTCAGGTCACTAAAAAGTATAAGCACCTTGTGATAAGCATTTAGTCAGGGGACAGGGTACTATAACAAAAGGACTGCTCACAATGGACAATGCTGACCAGTAGACATGCATGGCTATAGGCTTTGTTCACACTGCGTTTTTTGGCTTCCATTAAACAGAGGGTGTGACGGCTGCCATAAGGCTGGGTTCACATGTAGTGTTTTGTCAGTATTTTTAGCCAAACTGAGTGAAACTGACAGGTTCCACTCACGGTTTTTGGTGAAAATACTGATGAAAATACTACATGTAAGGCCAATCTAACAGTGGCACCCTTAATGCATGGGCTGTAATGTCTCAGGGTTACTACATGAACATTTTATGACATATACATTTACCAGAAGCTATAAAGTGCCAATCATTACCCATATTAATTTTATATATATATATATATATATATATATATATATATATATATATATATATATATATATATATATATATATATATATATATATATATATACACATACACACACACACATTATATATATTTACATACATACACACGCACAGTGAGGCAAAAAACTATTTAGTCAGCCACCAATTGTGCAATTTCTCCCACTTAAAAAGATGAGAGAGGCCTGTAATTATCATCATAGGTATACCTCAACTATGAGAGACACGATGAGAAAAAAAAAATCCATAAAATCACAATGTCTGATTTTAAAAGAATTAATTTGCAAATTATGGTGGAAAACAATTATTTGGTCAATAACAAAAGTTCATCTCAGTACTTTGTTGTATACCCTTTGTTGACAATGACAGAGGTCAAACATTTGCTGTAAGTCTTCACAAGGTTTTCAAACACTGTTGCTGGTATTTTGGCCCATTCCTCCATGCAGATCTCCTCTAGAGCAGTGATGTTTTGGGGCTGTCGCTGGGAAACACGGACTTTCAACTTCCTCCAAAGGTTTTCTGTGGGCTTGAGATCTGGAGACTGGCTAGGCCACTCCAGGACCTTGAAATGCTTCTTACGAAGCCTGGGCGGTTGTGTTTGGGATCATTGTCATGCTGAAAGACCCAGCCACATTTCATCTTTAACCCCTTATCAACGCAGGACATAAATGTACGTCCTGGTGAGCTGGTACTTAACGCACAAGGATGTACATTTACGTCCTATGCATAACCGCAAGCTGCTGATAGCAGCCAGGGACCCGCGCGGATGTCCGCCATTAACCCCTCTGATGCCGTGATCAATTAAGATCACGGCATCTGCAGCATTGCTAACACTAAAATGGATAATCGGATCGCCCGCAGCTCTGCCGCGGCGATCCGATCATCCAGCACGGCAGACAGAGGTCCCCTCACCTGCCTCCGCTGCCTTCCACGGGTCTTCTGCTCTGGTCTACGATCGAGCAGTGCTATGTCCTATGCATAGCACTGAACAGTATTAGCAATCAAATGATTGAAATAAATAGTCCCCCTATGGCGACTATTAAAGTGTAAAAATAAAAGTAAAAAAAAAAAAAAAAAATGTGAAAAACCCCTTCCCCCAATAAAAACGTAAATTGTCCAATTTTCCCTATTTCACCCCCAAAAAGTGTCAAATTTTTTTTTATATACATATTTGGTATCGCCGCCTGCGTAAATATCCCAACTATTAAAAATTATACCGTACGGTGAACGGCAGGAACGTAATAAAAAAATCCTCTTCTGGATCATCCAAATGCTCTCTAGCAAACTTCAGATGGGCCCAGACATGTACTGGCTTAAGCAGGGGGACACATCTGGCACTGCAGGATTTGAATCCCTGGCGGCGTAGTGTGTTATTGATGGTAGCCTTTGTTACCCAACTCTCTGCAAGTCATTCACTAGGTCCCCCGTGTGGTTCTGGGATTTTTGCTCACCGTTTATGTGATTATATTGACACCACGGGGTGAGATCTTGTGTGGAGCCCCAGATCGTGGGAGATTATCAGTGGTGTTGTATGTCTTCCATTTTCTAATAAATGCTCCCAGAGTTGATTTCTTCACACCAAGTTGCTTGCCTATTGTAGATTCAGTCTTCCCAGCCTGGTGCAGGTCTACAATTTTGTTTCTGGTGTCCTTCGACAGCTCTTTGGTCTTGGCCATAGTGGAGTTTGGAGTGTGACTGTTTGAGGTTGTGGACAGGTGTCTTTTATACTGATAACAAGTTCAAACAGGTGCCATTACAACAGGTAACAAGTGGAGGACAGAGGAGACTCTTAAAGAAGAAGTTACAGGTCTGTGAGAGCCAGAAATGTTGCTTGTTTGTAGGTGACCAAATACTTATTTTCCACCATAATTTGCAAATAAATTATTTAAAAATCAGACAATGGGATTTTAGGGATTTTTTTTCTCATCATGTCTTTCATAGTTGATGTATAACCTATGATGAAAATGACAGGCCTCTCATCTTGTTAAGTGAAAGAACTTGCACAATTGGTGGCTGACTAAATACTTTTTTGCCCAACTGTGGGGGAGATTTATCAAAACCTGTCCAGAGGAAAAGTTGTCCAGTTGCCTATAGCAACCAATCAGCTCACTTTCATTTTCAACAAGGCCTCTGCAAAATGAAAGAAGCGATCTGATTGGTTGCTATTGGTAACTGGGCAACTTTTCCTCTGGACAGGTTTTGATAAATCTCCCCGTGTGTGTGTGTGTGTAATATATATTATATATATATATACACACACACATATATATATATTACATACACACATAAATAAATGAATGAATGAATGAATGAAAAACAGCCTTTTTTAAACCAGACTCCATGGGATGGATAAACATGCAAAAACACAACATAGATGAGTCTTACCTGTATTTTCTTTTTTGAGACACATTTATGGCATATGCATTAACAGATCCCTCTACTTTCTTCCCCTAAAAAAAAGAGCAAATAAAGTAAAAGGGACATTCATTTTGACAATATGAAGAACAATATAAGAAAAGCCAGACCTCTATTTTATCATTACTTATATACAAAGGTCAGTGATTTTTAACATAAAAAATATATAGATCAATTAATTTCCCAAAAAGGACTCCGCACCACATTAAAAAAACAAAAAACAAAAAAACTCTACTAGGTGAAATCTGCTGTGCACAGCCTGTTTGTTTCCAGTAACAAAGAGACCAGAATAAAACACAGGAAGTGTGGGCAGGGCTTAGCTGCTGCTGTGTACAGGAGAGAGATCTGTGAGCTTGTCTCCATCCACCAGAGTAGAGCGAGTGTCCATGGGATAGGAGATAACAAGCACTTTGTTCACTCTGTGGGGGAGTGGCGATCAGCTTGTTATGTCCCATGCCATTAATTTATCTAACAAAACTATGCAGGTTTGTAAAAACCCTCTGAAACAACAAGTATGCTTTAATGTTATAGTAGTCCAGGTTAGAAAAATGAATCTCCTATCCAGGCATCTCTATGGGAGTGCCGAAGATACCAGAGTACAGCGCTTCGGCACTCCTAGCGATGAATGGAGGGTGCGTGCTGACACCAGTGGTCGGACCCCCAGCGATTTCACACTTATCCCCCTATACTTTGGATAGAGGATACATTTTTCTAAGCTAAATAACCCCTATACTCAAATGGTGTTTATTAATGTTTATGTGTTATTAAGATTACATTTTTAAGTCCAAATGGAGACGGACAGATTTGAGTGATGACAAGCTTTGTGCAGTGCTGCAGAATAAGTTGGTGCTATATAAATAAAGAAATATTATAGCGATACGGAGGGGGACTCGCCAGGGGTACCAGTTATCCCCAGTTATTTGCCCTGATGATGGAACCACTGGCGATCCTCATACACAATTCTCCCACGGTATTAGGTGTCCCAATTGGTACGTCAACGTATAAACTGAGTCTCTTCGCGGACGACCTGTTGCTCTCTCTGACTCATCCCCTTTCTTCTCTTCCCAATCTTGTTCACCTGCTTTCCGAGTTCTCTACTTTCTCTGGACTGATGGTCAACCCATCCAAGTCCGACTCGCTATATGTAGGTACCCCCCAACACACGCAAAAACTGATGTCTTAATTTTGGGTTCCCCGACCCTACAATGAAACTTCCCTACCTGGGTGTGCACTTGACCCAAGACATTTCATCTGTCTATACTGCCAACTACCCACCAGTATATAAATCTATACGACAAGATCTCAGGACTTGGGATAAACCTTATCGGTCCTGGATTGGCAGGGTTAACGCGATCAAGATGGTGGTACTATCCTGCCTTTTATATCTGTTTCGCACTCTGCCAGTCCCTGTATCTACGAAGGACCTTAAATGCCTCCAGTTGGACGTCTTTAAGTTCATTCGGAACTACGGCATATAATGCAAAAGACTGGGGGGGGGGGGGTATTAGTTCCACTTTTCGTTAAATATTACTATGCTGCCCTCTTAGGTCAGATGGCATGGTTCTTAGAGAACGGTGTTGTCCCATTATGGGTTGGGATCTACCTTAATTGCCCCTCTTTCCTTCTCTGCCCTGATGTGGTCTCTCTCCCCTGTAGCTAAATATGTTCCTTCGTCTGCCCTACTAACTCTCTCTTCACACTCTCTCTCTGTGGCGGCTGGTCAGATTTCGTCTTAGACTCCAATCTGGTCCTTCTCCCCTGCTACCGATTGTTGGTAATCCTTTCTTCTCCCCTGGTCTATCAGAGGTGGACCTCACAATCCCTTGCTATTGTGCACAAATTCCATGTCCATAATAAGCTGCTGACTCTTACTGAATTCCATGAGAGGTGCACACCGCCGCACACTGAATCTTTTAGAACACGTCAGGTCTTCTCTTATCTACAGTCTCTTTACCCCTCCCGCATTGTTCCCCCCCCCTCACGAGATATGAACGCCTGATTTTGTATTCCCCATCCAGAAGGGGACTTTTAGCTATAATATATAGCATGATACTCCTCCCGATGACACAAAATTGTTGTTTATGACTAAATGGGAGACTGAACTTCATTTTACTATGTCCCTTCCGGATTGGCAAGAATGCTGCGATACTTTAAGTAGGGGAAGCTGGCAAGTAGCACTCACTGAGACCTCCCTGAAGATACTTCATAGAGCATACTACGTACCTGCTAGGCTACATTCTATATTTCCATCTACTTCCCCCTCTGTTTCAGGCGCTGTAACTCTATTGGCACCATGCACCATACTTGGTGGACATGCGCCATTGTTAACTCTTTCTGGCAGTCTATTCTCACTATCCTGCACTCTATCCTTAGTTTTCGCTGTCCACTACAGCCGACTTTCTGCCTATTAAGCAAACGACCACGCAGGATTCCCAATCAACATTTCCGACTGGCACACTTTATTTTGCTAGCGGCCAGAATTCATATAGCGGCCAGTTGGAAATTACCAGTGCTGTCGGTTGACAGGGTGATAGAGTAAATTCTATAATGCTTATGGAAAAGTTAAAGGGGTTATCCAGGAAAAAACTTTTTTTTTATATATCAACTGACTCCAGAAAGTTAAACAGATTTGTAAATTACTTCTATTAAAAAATCTTAATCCTTTCAGTACTTATGAGCTTCTGAAGTTAAGGTTGTTCTTTTCTGTCTAAATCCTCTCTGACACATGTCTCGGGAAACGCCCAGTTTAGAAGCAAATCCCCATAGCAAACCTCTTCTAAACTGGGCGGTTCCCGAGACAGGTGTCATCAGAGAGGATTTAGACAGAAAAGAACAACCTTATCTTCAGAAGCTCATAAGTACTGAAAGGATTAAGATTTTTAATAGAAGTAATTTACAAATCTGTTTAACTTTCTGGAGCCAGTTGATATATATAAAAAAGTTTTTTTCTGGAATACCCCTTTTAATGCAATTTGAGCTGACACTATGGACCGCTTCGAAAAGATATGGACACCCTGGCTCTCATCTTCCTATTGTCCGGATGTCAGGTACGCCCTGACGTTGTCTTGAGAGGTTATACATTATGACTTTGCTATGCTTGTTCTTTGGCCGTATTTACCATGCTTCTCTGAAAGATCAATGTAGACCGCACATTGTTAATGTTAACTGGTTTTGCTGTTCATTATTGTTTGAGATGTCGGGCTGCGACCCGAACTATGCAATGAATGACTCCTTCTCACTTGCTTTATTTCAATAAACTTGATATGTTTGATACTAAGAAATAGCTGCTGCTGCTGCTATTGTACAGGCCCCTAGCACAGGGTTCCTCCATATGCATAAGCACAAAAGGAAAAGCCAAACACTTTTGGCTACTTTTGTACTGAGCAATTTACTATAGCATTAAAGGAGTATTCCGGTGGAAACATTTTTTTTTTTTTTTTTTTAAACTGGTGCCAGAAAGTTAAAACAGATTTGTAAATTATTTCTATTAAGAAATCTTAATCCTTCTAGTACTTATCAGTTGCTGAATACTACAGAGGAAATTATTTTCTTTTTGGAACACAGAGCTCTCTGCTGACACCTCTGTCCATTTTAAGAACTGTCCAGAGTAGGAGAAAATCCCCATAGCAAACATATGCTGCTCTGGACAGTTCCTAAAATGGACAGAGATGTCAGCAGAGTGATCTATGTTCCAAAAAGAAAGAATTTCCTATGTAGTATTCAGCAGCTAATACGTACTGGAAGGATTAAGATGTTTTAATAGAAGTCATTTACTAATCTGTTTAACTTTCTGGCACCAGTTGATTTAAAAAAAAAAAAATAAATAAAAGTTTTCCACCAGAGTACCCCTTTAACCCTTTAAGGACTCATCCCATTTGGGCCTTAAGGACACAGACAATTATTTTTACGTTTTCGTTGTTTCCTCCTCGCCTTCAAAAAAATCATAACTCTTATATTTTCATCCACAGACTAGTATGAGGGCTTGTTTTTTGTGCGACCAGTTGTCCGTTGTAATGCCATCACTCACTTTACCATAAAATGTATGGCGCAACCAAAAAATTACTATTTGTGAGGAGAAATTAAAAAGAAAACCGCAATTTTGCAAGTTTTGGAAGGTTTTGTTTTCCCGCCGTACAATTTACGGTAAAAATGACGTGTTCTTTATTCTTTGGGTCAATACGATTAAAATGATACCTATGATAACATACTTTTCTATTACTGTTGCGCAAAAAAAAAGAAAATCGCAAACTTTTTAACCAAATTAGTAAGTTTTAAATCCCCCTATTTTGAAGACCTATAACTTTTTAATTTTCCCGTCTAAGCGGCTGAATGAGGGCTCATTTTTTTGCACCGTGATCTGTACTTTTTATTGATACCATATTTGCTTATATAGAACTTTTAATCCATTTTTTATACA
The DNA here is from genome assembly GCF_029499605.1 of Hyla sarda. Classification (NCBI taxonomy): domain Eukaryota; kingdom Metazoa; phylum Chordata; class Amphibia; order Anura; family Hylidae; genus Hyla; species Hyla sarda. Next base: position 78,867,013 of record NC_079192.1, read on the forward strand.
TTTGTTTGGGAATAAAATGTTATAAAAAAGCATCTATTTTAAACTTTTTTTTTACGTTCACAGTACGGTATCATTAACATTTTATTTTAATAGATCAGATATTTACGCATGCGGTGATACCAAATATGTATATAAAATATTTTTTTTTAACACTTTTTGGGGGTGAAATAGGGAAAATGGCACAATTTACGTTTTTATTGGGGGAGGGGGTTTTTCACATTTTTTTTTTTTTACTTTTATTTTTACACTTTAATAGTCCCCATAGGAGACTATTTGTAGCAATCATTCAATTGCTAATCCTGCTCAGTGCTATGTATAGGACATAGCACTGATCAGGGTTATTGGTCATCTTCTACTCTGGTCTGCGGGAAGGCAGATCAGAGCAGAAGACGCCAGGAAGGCAGCGGAGCCAGGTGAGGGGACCTCCGTCTGCCGTGCTGGATGATCGGATCGCCGCGGCAGCGCTGCGGGCGATCCGATCATCCATTTTAATGACCGCGATGCTGCAGATGATCAGGGCATCGCTCCGATGCTCGCGGTTATGCTTCGGACGTAAATGTACATCCTGGTGCGGTAAGTACCACCTTACCAGGACATACATTTACGTCCTGCGTCGTTAAGGGCTTAAAGTGTTACTATAATTTAAAACAACTTTTGACATATTATTCAGACATGTCAAAAGTGGAAATTGCACTCCTGAGAACCAATGCGTTCTCTAGAAATAAGTCAGGTGAAGTGCGCAAAAAAGTTAAATCAAATCCAACCTTTTCTCTGCAACAGTCTATGAAGTGAAAAAGTTGAACGCACTGCTACGCACTTTACCATCTTATAACTCACAATTACAGCAGTACAATTGATCCAATGTGATCTCAACTTCTGACTTGTCAGGGCAACATGTCAAAAACATTTAAAATGACACCAATACTTTAAAGAAAAAATGGTTATGGTCACTGTTCCTTCTAGGATTGAAGAGGAGCAAGATTATTAAAGGGGTACTCCGCCCCTGAGACATCTTATCCCCTATCCAAAGGATAGATGATAAGATGTCTCACCGCAGGGTCCCGCCGATGGTGACCCCGGCAATCTTGTATTCGCCACTCACCTGTTTGAGCTGCATGCTGCAGTGCCAGCTCATAAACAGCCAGGTGGCGACCACGGGGCCGGAGTATCATGACGTCACGACTCCACCCATGTGTGACATCAGCCCCCGCTATGCAAGTCTATGGGAGGGGGTATGACGGCCATGAGACATGAAACATCTTATCCCCTATCCTTTGGATAGGGGACAAGATGTCTCAGGGCCGGAGTACCCCTTTAAAATATATACACAGTTTTATGTGCTGCGACACAAAGCAAACAAAATACATATAAAACATGATAACTGCCTTACTTTGGTGGTATCAAATGAACCAAAGCCCATACACTTCATCATTTCAATTTCCTCTTCAGTCTTTCCTTCAAGATCCTCCGCTGTAGAAACAGGAACATGGTTAGAACAGAAAGGAATCATGGGAGTTACTTTTTATTCACTTACAGTTAGAAGACAATGAGACAGCCTCTAAAATTATCCTTCTCCTATAGCAGTCCCACGCAAATACTGCAGTCCATTTCTAATCTAAAATTCTTATATACCTTGCCAAGAGACTGGATCACCATCAAAAGGAGGATGGCACTGGAGGACCCCAACTATGCAGGGATTTTACTTCTAGTATTACAAACATTTAGATCTATATCAACAGGCTCCTGAAGCGCTAAATGTAATGTGCATAGAGAAGCAACCACCAGGAAAATCTGCAAATGTGCCCCACAATGCATTTCACCCGTTTTCAGCACATAAGATGCAGGATGTGGAGTATGACAAGATGTGACATTGCTGAGACAAACACTGTAGGTCCAGCAAGCGTTGCTCCCGCCTCAGTCGTCCTCCTCAGTGCACCTGCGCAGGGCTTTATGTTTGCATCATGAAGTTGACATGTTTTTACTTTTGGAAGACATCAGAGGGCTTGAAAGTTCAGCAGCAATTTTCCAATTTTTCACAAAATTTTCAAAATCAGAATTTTTCAGTGACCAGTTCAGTTTTGAAGTGGATTTCAAGGGCCTTCAAATTAGAAATACCCCACAAATGACCGATTTATAAAAACTGCACCCCTCAAAGTATCCAAAATGACATTCAGTAAGTTTGTTAACCCTTTAGGTGATTCACAGGAATAGCAGCAAAGTGAAGGAGAAAATTCAAAATCTTAATTTTTTACATTCGCATGTTCTTGTAGACCCAGCTTTTGAATTTTTACAAGTGGTAATAGAACAAAAAGCCCCCCCAAAATTTGTAACCCAATTTCTCTCGAGTAAGGAAATACCTCATATGTGTATGTCAAGTGTTCGGCGGGCGCAGTAGAGGGTTCAGAAGGGAAGGAGCGACAGTGGGATTTTGGAGAGTGAATTTTGCTGAAATGGTTTTTGGGGGGCATGTCAAATATAGAAAGCCCCTATGGTGCCAGAACAGCAGAAAACCCCACATGGCATACCATTTTGTAAACTACACCCCTTAAGGCACGTAACAAGGGGTCCAGTGAGTCTTAACACCCCACAGGTGTCTGACGACTTTTCGTTAAAATCGGATGTGTAAATGAAAAGGAGATTTTTTTGTACTCACCGTAAAATCTCTTTCTCGTAGCCTTCATTGGGGGACACCTAACTGATGGGTATATGCTCTTGCCACTAGGAGGCGCTGGCACTAGGAAAAAGAAAAGTCAGCTCCTCCCTGGCAGGATATACCCGCCCACCTGCAGTGAGGCAACCAGTTTTGTCACAAAGCAGTAGGAGACGCCCGCGAGGAAATACGTCCGAAGGACACTAGAAAGAAATTCAGGAAAACAACCCAAGAACCGGAAAAAAAAAAGGAAATGGGTGGGTGCGGTGTCCCCCAATGAAGGCATGGAGAGTACAAAAAAAAAAAAAAAAAAAAAAAAAAAAAAAAAAAGCCCTTTCTCGGTCACTCTTCATTGGGGGACACCTAACTGATGGGACGTACCAAAGCAGTCCCCTAGGGTGGGAAAAAAACAACCACCAGCGAAAAAAAAAAAGGTTACAGTCCCAAGACTGAACTCGCATGCCCGCAAGGTCTGTGGACGAGTCCCCAGGTCGGAGACATACTAGGCCCAGAACAATTAGTTCCCGTAAGATCTCCCGTCCAAGGAGAAGGACACCAAAAGGAAAAGTTCCATCCTCTGTAGAGACCAACGGCACCTGGGTCATATAGAGATAGAGAGACAAGAAATCACAGGAAAAAGGGAACCAGATGCCCGCGAAAAAACTCTCCTGTGAAAAAACTTCCAGAAAGAAGGGAAGGAGAGCAGAACAGAAATACCACCCCGACCAATGGATCGCTGAGGAGTCGGGGGCCGGCCGCTATAAACGTCCAAGAACTGAACCATAACCAAGGCTCAAGGAATCGGAGAGCCAACTGAAAAGAAGGCACACCACAGCATCGCAGGACAGAGTCCAAATCAAGGGGACCAACAGTGATAAGATCAGAGTGGTCCGAGTAGACCTGAATAGCCTCAAGAAACATCCCGTCAGAACGGGAATGGAGGGAGAACCAATGAGGGCCCAGCTTGGACTCCCAGGGTCTGGGCATAGGAAGAATTACTCCAGAAGAATGGAGTCAATGCAGTACGACTGACACAGACAAAAGGGTAAGAAGGACATACTCCTTCCAGGGAGAGCACTAGGCTGTGATAGAGGACAGAAAGCACACAAGCCTAGACTGTAAAATCCACTGTTGAATGCTTCTTAGCAAAAACCAAATAGTCCCTCCAGGAGGGAAAAAAACAAGGGTGGTCGAGATGAAAACTCAAGTACAGAACTATGACAAGCACCCTGATCCTGATGTGAAAAGGGGAATGGCAAGGGGCCTCCTAGTGGCAAGAGCATATACCCATCAATGATCCCCAATGAAGAGCAACCGAGTAAAAAAAATGTTTTTCATTTAAGTGCAGTTTTTTCCCCAAATTTACAATTTTTACAAAGGGTAATGGGAGAAAATGCCCCCCAAAATTTGTAACCCCATCTCTTCTGAGTATGGAAATACTCCATGTTAGGACGTAAAATGCTCTGCGGGCGAACTACAATGCTCAAAAGAGAAGGAGCACCATTGAGCTTTTGGAAAGATAATTTGTTTGGAATGGTAGTCATGGGCCATGTGCGTTTACAAAGGCCCCCGTGGTGCCAGAACAGTGGATCCCACCACATGTGACCCCATTTTGGAAACTACACCCCTCACAGAATTTAATAAGGGGTGCAGTGAGTATTTACATCCCACTGGCGTTTGACAGATCTTTGAAACAGTGGGCTGTGCAAATAAAAAATAAAATTTTTCATTTTCACGGACCACTGTTCCAAAAATCTGTCAGACACCTGTGGGGCGTAAATGATCACTGCACCCCTTAATACATTACATGCGGGGTGCAGTTTCCAAAATGGGGTCACATGTGGGGTGGGGGTCCATTGTTCTGGCACTATGGGGGCTTTGTAAACACACGTGGCCTTCAATTCCATACAAATTTTCTCATCAAAATCCCAATGGCGCTCCCTCTCTTCTGAGCATTGTAGTTCGCCAGCAGAACACTTTACATCCACATATGGGGCATTTTCTTACTCAGAAGAAATGGGGTTACAAATTTTGGGGGGCTTTTTTTCCCCTATTTTCCCTTGTGAAAATGAAAAATTTTGGGTAACACCAGCATTTTAGCAAAAACATTTTTTTTTTTTTTCATTTTCCCATCCAAATTTAATGAAAACACCTGTGGGGGGTTAAGGCTCACTATACCCCTTGTCACGTTCCGTGAGGGGTGTAGTTTCCAAACTGGGGTCACATGTGGGTATTTATGTTTTTGCATTTATGTCAGAACCACTGTAAAATCAGCCTCCCCTCACCAATTTAGGCCTCAAATGTATATGGTGCGCTCTCACTCCTGAGCCTTGTTGTGCGCCGGCAGAGCATTTTATGCCCACATATGGGGTATTTCCGTACTCAGGAGAAATTGCGTTACAAATTTTGGGGGGCTTTTTTTCCTTTTACTGCTTGTGAAAATAAAAAGTATGGGGCAACACCAGCATGTTAGTGTAAACATTTTTATTTTTTTACACTAACAGGCTGGTGTAGCCCCCAACTTTTCCTTTTCATAAGGGGTAAAAAGAGAAAAAGCCCCCCAAAATTTGTAGTGCAATTTCTCCTGAGTAAGGAGATACCCCATATGTGGCCCTAAACTGTTTCCTTGAAATACGACAGGGCTCCGAAATGAGAGAGCGCCATGCGCATTTGAGGACTAAATTAGGGATTGCATAGGGGTGGACATAGGGGTATTCTATGCCAGTGATTCCCAAACAGGGTGCCTCCAGCTGTTGCTAAACTCCCAGCATGCCTGGACAGTCAGTGGCTGTCCAGAAATGCTGGGAGTTGTTGTTTTGCAACAGCTGGAGGCTCCATTTTGGAAACTCTGCCGTACAATACGTTTTTCATTTTTATTGGGGGGGGGGGGGGGGGGGGGAGTTTAGTGTAAGGGGTGTATATGTAGTGTTTTACCCTTTATTATGTGTTAGTGTAGTGTAGTGTTTTTAGGGTACATTTGCACTGGCGTGTTACGGTGAGTTTCCCGCTAGGAGGTTTGGGCAAACCTCCAGCTGTTTCAAAACTACAACTCCCAGCATGTACTGACAGACCCTCTGGGATGCTGGGAGTTGTACTTTTGCAACAGCTGGAGGCACACTGGTTAGAAAACCTTCAGTTAGGTTCTGTAACTCAGTATTTTCCAACCAGTGTGCCTCCAGCTGTTGCAAAACTACAGCTCCCAGCATGTACTGATCGCCGAAGGGCATGCTGGGGGATGTAGTTATGCAACAGCTGGAGGTCCCAGCATGCCGAGACAGCTGTTTGCTGTTTGGGCATGCTGGGATTTGCAGTTTTGCAACATCTGGAGGGCTACAGTTTATAGACCACTGCACAGTGATCTCCAAACTGTGACCCTCCAGATTTTGCAAAACAACAAATCCCAGCATGCCCAGACAGCAAAGAGCTGTTTGGGCATGCTAGGAGTTGTAGTTTTGCAAGATCTGGAGGGATACAGTTTAGACACCAATGTATAGTGGTCTCAAACTGTAGCCCTCCAGCTGTTGCATAACTACATATTCCAGCATGCCCAAACAGCTGTCTGGGCATGCTGGGAGTTGTAGTTTTGCAACATCAGGAGGGCTACAGGTTAGAGACCGAAATTCCCACGGGCGTATGCATACGCCCTTTGTCCCCAACAGGTTAATACTGTGCAATCTGACCCTTGGACAAGAAGAAGTACCAAAAAAAATAAATAAATACAAAAAAAAAAAAGGTTCTGCACCCGTGGCTTTGTCACATTGGTACCCTGGTGTTGTCTTGGATATGTCTAGCATTGCTGTAAAGAGGGTTACACATTATATTTCTTTAAATCATTAAACATACAGTAAGTTTCTTCCACATGCTCACCTGTCATCTGTCGCTCCTTGACCACTTTGGAATCTTTACCTTCCTTCTTGTCGTCATCGCGTCTATCCTTAAGTCTACTAGGAGAGAGGGAGGAGGACCTGTGCCTGCGGGGCGACCTAATAAACGGAACGCATTGATCTCAAAGCTCTTATTTACTATGCACAGAATGCTACCCACAAAATGCCAGATGACGTCTACAAAATGCCTTCTATGCTTCTACATGATAGTGTCTAGTCCTTCATACATGGGACCTCTACTGTCCCCCAAAGTCTGTTGGATATCACTAGCCCAAATGGTCAGCAGTGCCTGGAGGGGTCAGAGGTGTCTAGAAGGGGCTTACCTACCTCAGAAATAGCAATATACTGTCCTCTAGGCTTATGCTGGAAATAGAATGTGGTGGTAAACCCTATGGGGGAGATTTATCAAAACCTGTCCAGAGGAAAAGTTGCTGAGTTGCCCATAGCAACCAGATTGCTTTCACTTTTGAAAATGAAACAAGTAATCTGATTGGTTGCTATGGACAGCTCAGCAACTTTTACTCTGGACAGGTTTCGATAAATCTCCCCCTATATGACTTTACAAGGCCTTTATATCTGATTGCATTAGTATCTCTCAAGTGCTGAGATTTTACTGCTGTAACTCAAGGGAACGCACGCTCCGCAAAACCTTCAGGACGCCAAAAAGTACACTGCATCGGACCTCTCCCGCCTCACAACCTCCCGAACGCTATATATCTCTCAACTGGCTCCAGAAAGTTAAACAGATTTGTAAATTACTTATATTAAAAAAATCTTAATCCTTTCAGTAGTTATGAGCTGCTGAAGTTGAGTTTTTCTTTTCTGTCTAAGTGCTCTCTGATGACACGTGTCTCGGGAACCGCCCAGTTTAGAAGCAAATCCCCATAGCAAACCTCTTCTACTCTGTGCAGTTCCCGAGACAAGCAGAGATGTCAGCAGAGAGCACTGTTGCCAGACAGAAAACAAAAACTCAACTTCAGCAGCTGATAATTATTGAAAGGATTAAGATTTTTTTTTAAATGGAAGTCATTTACAAATCTGCTTAACTTACTGGAGCCAGCTGATACTGGCTCCTTAGGACAGTGGTCTTCAACCTGCAGACCTCCAGATGTTGCAAAACTACAACTCCCAGTATGCCCGGACAGCCAACGGCTGTCCGGGCATGCTGGGAGTTGTAGTTTTGCAACATCTGGAGGTCCGCAGGTTGGAGACCACTGCCTTAGGATATAGGAGATTTACAATAACCTCGGGCACAGTTAGGATCTGTTACATAGTAAGCTGTAGATATTTACAGATTTGTATGCTTACCTACCTGTATTGCAGTACACATGGCATAAGTCTAGGATATGCCAACACTTTGGGGGAGATTTATCAAAACCTATGCAGAGTTGCCCATAACAACCAATCAGATTTCTTATTTCATTTTTTAAAAAGGCCTCTGCAAAAAAAAGAAGTGATCAAATTGGTTGCTATGGGCAAGTTTTCCTCTGCACAGGTTTTAAATCTCCCCCCTTGTGACTAATAGGGGACTAAACTCTGGGTGCCCAATTCTCAGCATGACGAGCTCTCAGGCTGCATAGAGAGTACAGGCTAGTGTTTCCTATAGGTCTGCAGCTGTTGCAAATTTATAACTCCCACCATACCCCGACAGCCTTAGAAAAAGAACTTGGAACACTTAGAAAAGAATGGAGTGCTAAATCATCACTGCAACCCGTCACCAATACCAGAGGATGGATCCCCACCGATCATAAAGTAATGGCATATCCTAGAGATGGAAAGATCCCTTTAAAGGGGTACTCCTGTGGAAAACTTTTCTTTTTAGATCAACTGTTGCCAGAAAGTTAAACAGATTTGTAAATCACTTCTATTAAAAATGTTTAATCCTTCCAGTACTTTTTAGAGGCTGTATACTAAAGAAAATCCAAAAAAGAAATGCATTTCCTATGATGTCATGACCACAGTGCTCTCTGCTGACCTCTACTGTCCATTTTAGGAACTGTCCAGAGCAGCATATGTTTGCTGCGGGGATTTTCTCCTACTCTGGACAATTCCTAAAATGGACAGCAGAGGTCAGCAGAGAGCACCGTGGTCATAACATCAGAGGAAATGCATTTCTTTTTTGGATGTCTCTTTAGTATACAGTCCCTAAAAAGTACTGGAAGGATTAAGATTTTTTTTTTATAGAAGTGATTTACAAATCTGTTTAACTTTCTGGCACCAGATGATTGAAAAAAAAAAAAAAAGTTTTACACGGGAGGACCCCTTTAAGGTGAAGAATTTCTCTACATACCAGTCAGAGGGGCTTTATACTCTGCACACAGCACATGTGTCCGTGTACAGATGCTGTCTATAGAAAACATTGATTCCAAAGACAAGGGGCAGTCAGAAAAGAAGCTGTGCCAAGCAAATACAAAACCCCTAAAATAAAGGCTCAGACAACAAAATCTTCAATGTGTATAAAATATTTTTCAGGTAACTATAAAAATAAAAAATTTTTGAAAGCAAAAGAAAGATATTAAGGACATAATTACATTCATAGAAGAAAAATGATGTGACAAGAAAGCAGCAATTTTGGACTTGGGCTATTCAAATTTTTATTGGGGAGGGGGGAGCTTTTTCCCTTTTTTTTTTGTTATTTATTTTTTTAACAACAAACGATTTTTATGGCCCTATTGGGGACTATTTACAGCAATCCTTAGTTTTCAGAAACTGAACAGTGCTATGCACAGGCATAGCACTGATCAGTATTATCAGCGATCTTCTCTGGTGAAGACCCTGGGATAACGGCCAGAGCAGGTAAGGGGACCTCTGGCCGCCATGTTGGATGATCGGATCCCTGCGGCAGTGGCACAGGCGATCCAATCATCCATTTAAATGCCTGCACTGCCGCAGATGCGGATCACAGCATTTGAGAGGTTTATGGCGGACATCAGAGTGCTCGCGTCATATACAGGATGTTAATGTATGTTCTAGTGCATTAAGTACCAGGACATACATTTACGTCCTGTGTCGTTAAAGGGTTAAATAGCTGGAATGTTGCAGTGACACAACGGCATAAAAAAAAAAACCATGTATTTCTTCAAATGTTTTATTAGACCGCTCTATATTTTCTCATATACATACGTATTTTATCAGCAATAAGCTGGTGGATGGTTCTGCAGATTAAGCAAAATACATGTAAACTGTTACCTGGAGCGGCGTCTATGTGGAGAGCGTGATCGGCTTCTACGTCTTTCCCGGGACCTGGAACGCTCTCGTCTCCTCCTCTCGCGTTCTCTAGAAGCGGACCTGGAACGTCTGCGTTCTAGAAAGAACATAAATGTAGAGCATTTTTTTGAGGTTTACATTTTATTGCAGAAGAAGTGAAGGCATATATTAGAAGGCCTGGTAACTGTAAGACAACATGCCCAAGAGTTCTAACCAGAAAGCTATAAGAAAGGGCAGGAGGGATCATGTAGGAATCAATTTATATGCAATATTGAGAAAATAGTGCAGCACCAAGGTGTACAGTGCCTTGCTTAAGTATTCACCCCCTTGACTTTTTTCGTATTTTGGTGCCTCACAACCTGGAATTAACAATGATTGTTTAAGGATTTAGATAATTTAATTTACAGAACATCTGTACACACACACATCTTTGAAGATTTTTTTTTTTAATGTATTGTGAAGGAAACAACAAATAGGACAAAATAACAGAAAAAGTCAATGTGCATAACTATTCACTCCCCTAAAGTCAATACTTTGTAGAGCCACCTTTTGCGGCAATCACAGCTCCAAGTCGCTTTTGATAAGGCTCTATGAGCTGCCGCATCTTTCCACTGGGATTTTTGCCCATTCCTCCTTGCAAAACTGCTCCAGCTCCTTCACGTTGGATGGTTTGAGCTTGTGAACAGCAATCTTTAAAAGGAAAATGGTCAGCCAGTTCACCCACAATAAACTCAATACACTGGGTTATAGTGCGAGTGAACAGGAGTCAATACACAGGTCACTTTTTTAGGTTTTCTTTCTGTAGAGCTGTCGTCCTCTAAAGTTCCGTAATTATGGCCTTCATTTGCGCTCTGAAGGTGGGTCCCCCGCCGGCAGCCTTGCTTTGGGTTCTGTAGGAAGGGGCCTTAGCTCACCCCATTTGTTCGCAGAAGATTTTACCAAGCTCTCCCGTCCTGATGACGTGGCAGCTGTGCGTCGGAAGTGTAACTGCGCATGCGCCGGTCCCTCGCTACTCCCGACTTCCTGGTGTAGCGAGACTACAGAAAGAGGTACTTCCGGGTGTAGCGAGGGATCGGCACATGTTCTTTGAGTGATTTGATGTGTTGGGTTTGCACCAAGCATAGAGTTTTCTTTGATGGCCAAAAAGTTCAACTTTAGTCTCATCAGACCAGAGCACCTTCCGCCATACATTTTGGGAGTCTCCCACGTTCCTTTTCGCAAACTCACGTGTTTTGTTTTTAGCTGAAAGTAATGGCTTTCTTCTGGCGACTCTGCCATAAAGTTGGATGTCCGACAAGACCCCTACTTTCGAGGCTTGATATAACTTAAACAATTTGATAAGAAGTTATGAGTATTTTCAAGCTCATAGTGCAAATAACAGGGAGAAATCCATGAAGAAATTTAGGGAAATATGGTGGAAGTAGGGAAGGAATGAGAGAAGAAAGGAAAGGTAAAAGGAAATTTATTATTTTTTTCTTCTGCTTTCTTCTCTCCTTTATGGAAGATTGTTGATATTGTCCCAGATAAATGGGGAATAGTAATTTGGATGTTTAATCTCTTGAGTAATTTTGATATTTAGATTTCTGTATGTTCAATTAAAAAAAAAAAAGAAAAAAATGTAATATATTTTGGAGCCAGTTGACTTAAAAACACCTAAAAATTACTCCCCCCCCCCCACCGAAGTACCCCTTTAACGCCCTCCTTGCCCGGTCCGTGAGTTTTAGTGGGTGGTCGTCTTTTGGCAGATTTGCTGTTGTGCCATGTTCTTTCCAGTTGGTTATGATAGATTTGATGGTGCTCCTGGGGATCATCAAAGATTTGGATATTTTTTTTAATAACCTAACCCTGACTTGTACTTCTCAATAACACTGTCCCTTACTTGTTTGGGGAGTTCCTTGGTCTTAATGGCAGTGTTTGGTTACTGATGCCTCTTGCTTAGGTGTTGCAGCCTCTGGAGCCTTTCAAAAAAAGGTGTGTATATGTAATGACAGATCATGTGACACTTAGTTTGCACAAAGGTGGACATCATGTCACTAATGATGTGACTTCTGAAGGTAAGTGATTGCTCCAGAGCTTTTTATGGGCTTCCTAACAAAGGGGGTGAATAAATACGCAAATGCCAATTTTCTGTTTCCCATTTCTAAGCAATAGTTTTATTTATATATTTTTCTCATTTCACTTCACCAACTTAGACTATTGTGTTCTGATCCATCACGTAAAATTCAGATTAACAAAACATTAAACTTAAAGGGGTTGTGCGCTGCCCTGCCTTTCGGAGCTCAGCTCACAGCGTCCGGAAGTTCATTACTCCGAACGCTGTGTGCGGGCTTCCGTGTTCGCGGCCGCCGGGCGTGACGTCACACCCGCCCCCTCAACGAAAGTCTATGGGAAGGGGGCGCGACCGCTGTCACGCCCCCTTTCCATAGACTTTGGTAGAGGGGGCGGGCGTGACGTCACTAGGGGGCGGGCGAGACGTCACGAGGGGGCGGGCGAGACGTCACGAGGGGCCGGGCGGCTGCGAACACGGAAGCCCGCACACAGCTTTCGGAGTAATGAACTTCCGGACGCTGTGAGCGGAGCTTCGAAAGGCAGGGCAGCGCACAACCCCTTTAAAGAGTACCTTTCATCAAACATTGCTGGATATGTTATAGCTGATTCTATATTGAACAACTTTCTAGTAGGATTTAATTTTAAAAATATGCTTCCTTTTAGGTCTTTTTTCAGTTTGAAAATGTGGCCACCAGGAGTTCTGGCCGCAAGCTTTTGCATAGATTTTGGACTCACACGGGCCTGGCACGAGTCCGAAATCGCAGCCCGTTGCATGAGCATGTGACAAGCTCAGCGCAACTCCCTGCCTGTCAGTCATACAGGCGGGAGCGAGCGCTGTGCTCCTACCACTGGCCAGCCAGCCGAATCTTCAGGCTCCGCCCCCCGACAAGGAGAGCCTGCACGTGCTGGCCCAGAGTCAGTGGAGCGCTGCTCTCCTCATAGTAAAGATCGGGTCTGCCTGCAAATCTCTAAATGTGTGATCAATGTCTTTAATTCATTATAAATGTAAGTCTTTCTATTTTATATTGGGGTACCTAAAAATATTTAGAGCAGGAAGGGCGGAAGTGAGCCCAGCCAGGCTTCATGTTACGTCACGCCTGCTGGGCCACTCCCCCTTCCTCTCTCTCTCTCTCTTTTGAACCTTATTTGCATATAAACAAAAAAAGCTTATACCTCAGTGCTGGAGAGGACTAGAATAAAAAAAAAAGGTATACCCAGAGTCCTGATGACCAGCCCTATCGAACCAAGGGTTTATATACCTTATATATGTTTCTGCTGAGAGATCCACTAAAGGAAATGTGTCAATAGGTTTTACACTTGCAGCAGTGAGCCAATATGGTTGGTACAAGTACACTCAGCCTTTAGCTAAGAATAAAGACAATCCTGCACTCACCGCCCAGGTACTGTATATTCAGCTCCTCTCATGAAGACATCCGGCTGGCAGGTTACTTGGCGTGGGGCGCTCAGAGGCGACTGCCGGCACTTTCGCACAAGAAAGCGCTTCTTCCGGCCTGAAGGAGGATGTCTTCTTGAGAGGAGCTGAATATACAGTACCTGGGCGGTGAGTGCAGGATTGTCTTTATTCTTAGCTTAATATGTTGACTCTTACACTGGTTTGTGTTAAGTCCTAGCACCACCGCAGGACTGATTCTTCAAGTCTGAATACCCGCCTATTGTATCCTTTTCAGTATCGGTTCTGTTTATTAGATACATCTGTCCAGGACAATTAGTGGTGCCACTCGAATCTGTTCTTTTCTTTTGTTGCAATCAGCCTTTAGCTGCCAACCTGTCATAAGACGGCTGGAGACCATGTACCCCAGATTGTTAGTTTGAGGTTCTTAAATAAATAAAATAAAAAACACCTGGTATCACCACAAGCAGAAATGTACTGCCACAGTATACAGCCTATATACACATAGCTTGTATACACATATGCAGTATATAGCTGGTGTACACATATGCCCCAAAGTATAAAGCCTGTATAAACACATGATCTGCAGTACATAGCCTGTATATACATATGATCTACAGTAGCCTTATATAACCTGCATATACATATGACCCGCAGTATAAAGCCTGTATACACATGACCCGCAGTATATAGCCTGTATACACATGACCCGCAGTATATAGCCTGTATACACATTTGACCCGCAGTATATAGCCTGTATACACATATGACCCGCAGTATATAGCCTATATACACATATAATCTGCAGCATATAGCCTGTATATACACATATGACCCGCAGTATATAGCCTGTATACACATATGACCCGCAGTATATAGCCTGTATAAACATGACCCGCAGTATATAGCCTGTATACACATGACCCGCAGTATATAGCCTGTATACACATGACCCGCAGTATATAGCCTGTATACACATATGACCCGCAGTATATAGCCTGTATACACATATGACCCACAGTATATAGCCTGTATACACATGACCCGCAGTATATAGCCTGTATACACATATGACCCGCAGTATATAGCCTGTATACACATTTGACTCGCAGTATATAGCCTGTATACACATATGACCCGCAGTATATAGCCTGTATACACATATGACCCGCAGTATATAGCCTGTATACACATATGACCCGCAGTATATAGCCTGTATACACATATGACCCGCAGTATATAGCCTGTATACACACATGACCCGCAGTATATAGCCTGTATACACACATGACCCGCAGTATATAGCCTGTATACACACATGACCCGCAGTATATAGCCTGTATACACATATGACCCGCAGTATATAGCCTGTATACACATATGACCCGCAGTATATAGCCTGTATACACATATGACCCGCAGTATATAGCCTGTATACACATATGACCCGCAGGATATAGCCTGTATACACATATGACCCGCAGGATATAGCCTGTTTCCCCAATGCCCAGTAGTATATAACCTGTATACACATATGACCCGCAGTATATAGCCTATATACACATATGACCCGCAGTATATAGCCTATATACACATATGACCCGCAGTATATAGCCTGTTTCCCCAATGCCCAGTAGTATATAACCTGTATACACATATGACCCGCAGTATATAGCCTGTATACACATATGACCCGCAGTATATAGCCTGTATACACATATGACCCGCAGTATATAGCCTGTATACACATATGACCCGCAGGATATAGCCTGTTTCCCCAATGCCCAGTAGTATATAACCTGTATACACATATGACCCGCAGTATATAGCCTATATACACATATGACCCGCAGTATATAGCCTATATACACATATGACCCGCAGTATATAGCCTGTTTCCCCAATGCCCAGTAGTATATAACCTGTATACACATATGACCCACAGTATATAACCAGTATATACATATGATCTGCAGTATACAGTCAGTACCCGTCCATATATACAGCTCTCACCTCTCCGTCTCTCCGGAGATCTACTCCTGCTACGACCCATCTTTTCCAGCACACCGGAAAACTACAGCCTAGAAATTTCCATACACTGCGCACTCTGAAATCCTTCCGTGTAACAACAAGTATAAACACAAAGGTTCCGGGCAGTAAGGTAAACACGCCTCCTGTGCTTGCGTACCACGGGTGTCATGTGATGTAGGATCCTGAAGGGAGCGCAGGCGAAGCGCAGAAACAAATGCACAACAACAAACAAATTGAGGGTGGGGATTGGTGAGGTCGGTGCACAAGGGGTTAACCGGGAGGGGTAACTTGTAGCTTCTCGGGGCCCAATGCAAAACCTGAAACAGGTCCTTGTGTGTAATTCATAACACTGGAGTCTCCCTATGTGGTAAAGGGGCATTGCTACCTTTGCTCCCTCTTATAGCCTAGGGTCTCCAAACTGTGGGCCTCCAGCTGTTTCAAAATGGCAACTCCCAGCATGCCCAGACCACCGTTGGCTGTCCAGGCATGCTGGGTGTAGTAGTTTTGCAACAGCAGGAGGCCCACAGTTTGGAGACCACTGCCCTATTGTTACATCCCTAGACGTAACATATCCTGGAAAAAGCTCCCACATATACACTGCTAAAAAAAAAAAGGGAACATTTAAACAACACAATGTAACTCCAAGTCAATGACACTTCTGTGAAATCACACTGTCCACTCAGGAAGCAACACTGATTGACAATCAATTTCACATGCTGTTGTGCAAATGGAACAGACAACAGGTGGAAATTATAGGCAATTAGCAAGACACCCCCAATAAAGGAGTGGTTCTGCAGGTGACCACAGGCCACTTCTCAGTTCCTATGCTTCCTGGCTGATGTTTTGGTCACTTTTGAATGCTGGCGGTGCTTTCACTCTAGTGGAAGCATGAGACGGAGTCTACAACCCACACAAGTGGCTCAGGTAGTGCAGCTCATCCAGGATGGCACATCAATGCTGTGAGCTGTGGCAAGAAGGTTTGCTGTGTCTGTCAGCGTAGTGTCCAGAGCATGGAGGCGCTACCAGGAGACAGGCCAGTACATCAGGAGACGTGGAGGAGGCCATAGGAGGGCAACAACCCAGCAGCAGGACCGCTACCTCTGTCTTTGTGCAAGGAAGAGCAGGAGGAGCACAGCCAGAGCCCTTCAAAATGACCTCCAGCAGGCCACAAATGTGCATGTGTCCACTCAAACGGTCAGAAACAGACTCCATGAGGGTGGTATGAAGGCCCGACATCCACAGGTGGGGGTTGTGCTTACAGCCCAACACCGTGCAGGATGTTTGGCATTTGCCAGAGAACACAGTGGTGGTCCAGTACAGGAGGTGTTACACCGTGCTCCTGTTGTCCTGTCAGGCAGCTTCCTTCAGTGTCCCCAAGGCCTCTTGCACTTGTTTCCCCATTGTAAATATGTTTTACCATGTAAAGTGTTATAAACTGTAATGTTTCTTTAAGAGTTATATCATGTGATATGTCATGTGATTGTTACCCAGGACGTACCAGTGACCAGGTGATCCCAGGGGTGACCTATGGGCTCCCTGCTGGTCTCCCCCATATAAGCCCTGGGTGGAGCTTCTCTCTCTTTGAGCGCTGCTCTTCTGCTAAGCTGAGGTCCAGTGCAGTCGCCTAGTGTGTGTGTCCAGAGTGTTGGAGACCTCAAAGTCCAGTCCTGCAACCACCATCAAGTCAAGGAAGCTAAAATCACAGCTTTATGAGTCAAGTCAGTCTCTGTTATCTGTCAAGTCTGCGTGGTCTGCATTCAATTGTCCAGTCCTACTACAAGTCCCAGCAAGCCCTTAAGGTCTCTGCATCACTGGTCACCTCCGTGGGCCCTGGCTGATTTGTATAGTCTTTACCAACTGTCTACCCTCAGTAAAGCTACCGTTGTCTGTAACTTGGCATTGGAGTCTTTATTGCCCCTGTGCCTAGCCCAGGATCCAGCGGTATATCTTCGGGTGGTTATAGGCTAAACCACGCCCTGGTGTCATGAATACAAAGGGTTAATGCCATCTGCCCTAGGGTAACAACATCTGCCCTGCACCACACACCCCACCACCACAACTTTTGGCATCCTACGAACAGGATACGGATGTGCGCCTTATGCCACAAGTCCTCCCCTAATCTGAACTGTGTCCAATATTGTCTGCAAAAACCGCATGCCGATGTGATTTAAGTCTGTGCCAGAAAGTGTATGGGACTTTGCAAATGAAAAGTGGTTTACTCGTGGCGCTTGTGAAATAGAGGGGGAGGTGAAGAAAAGTACTGTGTCAACCATGTGCAAGATTAGTTCTGAAGCTATGTTACATTGCCAAGTATTGCCTGTACCTGCAAGGGTTAAAGATGTGCCGGAGAACCCCGTGAAAATGTCCTGCACTGATCAACGTCCCACCCCTGGGTGTGGAAACCAAGTTGCTTTATCCATGTTGATGTGTAAGTGTGAAGATCCACCCTTTGTTGCCGGGGGAGCGGAAGTCTGCGCTGCACCGCTGATGCACTTCCGGCGGCCATTTTCCAGAAGCCCTGCATATAAGGAGCAGCAGATAATCCCAGTTTGCCGGAAGTCAGACAGAGGAGCAAAATGGCGGAACAGGCAACACACGTGGAGAAAGTCCCAAGATGGTGCCGAAGGCCCAGAAAGTTGCCGTGGCGCAAATATTTTAGGAGCTGGCAGATCGTTTACAGCGCATCTACCTCGGGGCCGAAGAGGTCTGCTACCAAGTCCCGCTGCCTGAGGATGATGGAGACTGGCCACCAACCCCGGAGGAGGGAATGCCAGTATCTTCTAGTGCATCATTGCCGGTGAGGCTATCCCCTCACCACCGGACCTGGGGTGCTGGTCTGAAATTCACACAGAGGAGTCATAAGTGAGTACCCCGGCTGAGGCCGCGATCTCTACCCCTCCTTCTAGCCCTGAGCAAACCCCCGAGGTCCAGAAGTTTGTCATCTGTTCCCAGTCACCACCATACCTAAGTGGTTGTTTGGCGATGAGCTGCAAGTTATCCAATATCTGCGACAGTATCTGCTACCCTTGCTGTCCCCTAAAGTCAAAGGCAACTATACAGAAGAAGAGAAATATTTGCCCGAAGTGCCTGTCATGGCACCAAAGTATCTACCACAGTCGTCTGTGAATGTGCCCAGGCCTACTCCTGTGGTTGAGGAGGTTTGGGCTAACCAGCGGGCACCAACTGAAGTGCCTCGGCCTACTCCCATAGAGGAGGTTTGGCTGGCCCAACAGGCACCAAATTCTGTTCCCCTAGTGTCGCAAGCCGCTGCAGTGCAAATGGTGGTCACCATCAGCCTCACCATTACAGAGTCCATGTTGTCCCGGGTTAACTGGAACACCCGAGTGAGTCCATTAGAGGGGGCACAGTCCCGTGGAACCCGTTACATGTCCCAGCCTCGGAAGCAGTCTGACCAGCGAGGCTGGGATGGCAAGTTCCCAAGTTAAAGGAGTCTACCTGTGATAATTCGACTGTATATCACTAACTTTCCTTGTGAAGTACTTTTGTTCTCCACAGGTTATGCAGTGTTTAAGAAGAAGTGCCTGATGAACATGTCAAGAAGTTTATTTGTAACCATTTGCATAAGTGTACTCTATGTGCCCGGCTTTTAGCCATGATTCCTTACTAAGAACTCCCAAAGTATACAAGGAATGAAAATATGTATATTACCGTTAAAGTAATATATTTTTGCTCATTCTTTTTTTGCTTATGTTGGTGTACTATAATGGTTATTGTGTATTGTAATTAGAGGTGCACCGAAATGGAAATTTCAGAACCGAAACGAAACCGAAATAAAAAAAAATGTCCGTCCGAAACCGAAAATTACTTCTCCCCGTCTTCTGGTAAAATGCAGCGCTCCGCTCTCCATCCTACGGGGAGGGGGGATGAGGGGGCGTGGCTTCAACTCGGGCTCTGCCCTCGCTCCTCCCCGCTCTCTCTCTCAATTTTCACCTATCACCGCCTCTACTATTTAACTAAGGTAAGATCGTACTGCAGTAATTGAAAACAATAGCAAACCTGCTATTGGCTATTTCAAAATGCAATAGCCAATCGCAGGTTGGCTATTGGACCCGCCCACTGTCTGCAGAGGAGGGGACCTGAAGGAGAACTTACTCCTTCAGCAGGCAGAGGTCGGGTCCAAAAGCCAACCTGCGATTGGCTATTGCATTTTGAAATAGCCAATAGCAGGTTTTTCTATTTGGTAAATGGTATACGGGAAGCGGAGCTTGCAGAGGCCCCAGAGCGGCCCCGGAGGGGATCGGCCAGCGGGAGATGGTGAGTTGGGATGGTCTTTGGAATGGGGGGGGGTGTGGGGGAGCGGAGTTACCTCTGCAGTGTCTCAGACATCCAGGCTGGAATCAAGTCAAAAGACAGCTGCCGGCCGCAAGATTATGCCGCCGGGAGCTGATTGTAAGCACGGGAAATAAATGGATTAGAGGTGCGGGGCGGGCCTGAAGGTATTTAGCTGTGCCGATCCCCCCCACTCCCTCCTTCATTTTCAATGTGGCCATCTATACCTGCACTGTACGGGGGAGAATTTTCACCGCTCGCACAGAAGGTTAGTCTGAGTGCGGTCTTGACAGAGTGACAGCAAGTGGCGGGGGCTTCAGATTGGTGGGCACTGGCAGTGTTTGTAACTTGAGCTGTGGGCGGGCAGGGGAGGTGGGTCATTATCGGCAAATTTTTTGTTGTTTCGGCATTTCCCCAAAATAGCTATTTTCGGCCGATATGTATCGGCTACTGATATATCGGTGCATCCCTAATTGTAATAAAATGTATATAATGTGTTTGTACAAAATGTCAAAGCGAATAGGGTCTGTTGTGTATGACAATTTATATAGGAGGTATCCTGACCCGGTCAGGAAAAGCGTAGCCACTACCTCAACACAAGGACAAATTCCCGCAAGGTACAAAGATTAGCTCACGATATAGTGTATAAGGTTATGTACCACGCATAGTCAGTTCATATGTAAACACTTAAGTTAGGACTGTAACATTACTTGTTATAAATTTGAAACACGGAGTTCAGACAACGCCTGATATGAGATAAAAAATATTTTTATTGACACAATGATTTTAACCCCTTAAGGACACATGACGTTCTCATACGTCTCCATTTCCGAGTCCTTAAGGACACATGACGTATGAGAACGTCATGTGTTTTACCGGCCCCCCGCAACCATCTGGAGCGGAGCCGGTCCCCGATGCCTGCTGAAATCGTTCAGCAGGCATCGGGGCATATCGCCCAGGGGGGTCATTATGACCCCCCATGTCGGCGATGGCCGCAGATCGCTGGACAATTCAGTCCAGCGATCTGCGGCGGATTCCGGGTCAATCGGGTCTCCAGTGACCCGGTGACCCGGAATTATTGGCTGATCGGGGCCGTCAGAGACGGCCCCGAACAGCCAGAGCCGGCAGGGGTGAGGTGGCACTGGTGCCACCTCACGATCGCCCTGATTCGTCGGCCGGATTACCGGCCGACCAATCAGGGCGCCTGCTGCGGGTGTCACTCCCGCAACCCGCTCCGCCCCTCTTCCGGAGGACGTGAGCGGGTGCGGGACGTGCACCCGGGTGCTGGGGACCCCGATCCCCGGCGCCCCTGTTGGGATCGGGGCCCCAGGAGCAGCGGCGGCGGCGGAGACGACGAGGGACTGACCTGGTGCAGCGAGGATCGTTGGAGGTGAGTGACAGCCTCCTGCTGTTGCTTAGCAACAGCTCCCAGCATGCAACAAGGGCATGCTGGGAGCTGTAGTTATGCAACAGCAGGAGGCAGACCACCACAACTCCCAGCATGCCCTTATGGGCATGCTGGGACTTGTAGTTTTGCAACAGCTGGAGGCACATTCTTTCTATGGAAAAGTGTACCTTCAGCTGTTGTGTAACTACAACTCCCAGCTTGCACAATCAGCTAAAGTGCATGCTGGGAGTTGTAGTGGTGCATCTGGTGGTTGCATAACTACAACTCCCAGCATGCCCGTTGGCTGTCGGTGACTGCTGAGAGTTGTAGTTTTGCAACAGCTGAAGGCACACTGAGTTAAGTAGCAAACCAGTGTGTCTCCAGCTGTTGCATAACTACAATCCCCAGCATCCCCAGCCAAAGTAGTATGCCTCCAGCTGTTGCATAACTACAACACCCAGCATGCCCTTCCGCTGTCCGTACATGCTGGGGGTTGTAGCTTTAGCAACAGCTGAAGGCACACTGGTTGCAAAACACTGAGTTTGTTACCAAACTCGGTGTTTCACAACCAGTGTGCCTCCAGCTGTTGCAAAACTACAACTCCCAGCATGCACTGATAGACCGTACATGCTGGGAGTTGTAGTTTTGCAACAGCTGGATGTTCCCCCCCCCCCCCCCCCCCCCAATGTGAACGTACAGGGTACACTCACATGGGCGGAGGATTACAGTAAGTATCCGGCTGCAAGTTTGAGGTGCGGCAAAATTTCTGCCGCAGCTCAAACTGCCAGCGAGAAACTACTGTGAACCCCCCGCCCGTGCGACTGTACCCTAAAAACACTACACTACACTAACACACAATAAAATAAAAAGTAAAAAACACTACATATACACATACCCCTACACAGCCCCCCTCCCCTCCCCAATAAAAATGAAAAACGTCTGGTACGCCACTGTTTCCAAAACGGAGCCTCCAGCGGTTGCAAAACTACAACTCCCAGCATGCACTGATAGACCGTACATGCTGGGAGTTGTAGTTTTGCAACAGGTGGATGTTCCCCCCCCCCCCCCCCCCCAATGTGAACGTACAGGGTACACTCACATGGGCGGAGGATTACAGTAAGTATCCGGCTGCAAGTTTGAGCTGCGTCAAATTTTCTGCCGTAGCTCAAACTGCCAGCGAGAAACTACTGTGAACCCCCGCCCGTGCGACTGTACCCTAAAAACACTACACTAACACAAAATAAAATAAAAAGTAAAAAACACTACATATACACATACCCCAATACAACCCCCCTCCCCAATAAAAATGAAAAACGTCTGGTACACCACTGTTTCCAAAACGGAGCCTCCAGCTGTTGCAAAACAACTACTCCCAGTATTGCCAGATAGCCGTTGACTGTCCAGGCATGCTGGGAGTTTTACAACAGCTGGAGGCACCCTGTTTGGGAATCACTGGCGTAGAATACACCTATGTCCACCCCTATGCAAGTCCCTAATTTAGGCCTCAAATGCGCATGGCGCTCTAACTTTGGAGCCCTGTCGTATTTCAAGGCAACAGTTTAGGGCCAAATATGGGGTATCACCATACTCGGGAGAAATTGGGCTTCAAATTTTGGGGGGTATTTTCTGCTATTACCCTTTTAAAAAATGTAAAATTTTTGGGAAAACAAGCATTTTAGGTAAAAAAAATATATATTTTTTTACATATGCAAAAGTCGTGAAACACCTGTAGGGTATTAAGGTTCAAATTACCCCTTGTTACGTTCCCCGAGGGGTCTAGTTTCCAAAATGGTATGCCATGTGTTTTTTTTTTGCTGTCCTGGCACCATAGGGGCTTCCTAAATGCGGCATGCCCCCAGAGCAAAATTCGCTTTCAAAAAGCCAAATGTGACTCCTTCTCTTCTGAGACCTGTAGTGCGCCAGCAGAGCACTTTTCACACCCATATGAGGTGTTTTCTGAATCGGGAGAAATTGGGCTTCAAATTTTGGGGGGTATTTTCTGCTATTACCCTTTTTAAAATTGTAAAAATTTTGGGAAACCAAGCATTTTAGGTAAAAAAAATATATATTTTTTTACATATGCAAAAGTCGTGAAACACCTGTAGGGTATTACGGTTCACATTACCCCTTGTTACGTTCCCCGTGGGGTCTAGTTTCCAAAATGGTATGCCATGTGTTTTTTTTTTGCTGTTCTGGCACCATAGGGGCTTCCTAAATGCGGCATGCCCCCAGAGCAAAATTTGCTTTCAAAAAGCCAAATGTGACTCCTTCTCTTCTGAGACCTGTAGTGCACCAGCAGAGCACTTTTCACCCCCATATGGGGTGTTTTCTGTATCGGGAGAAATTGGGCTTCAAATTTTGGGGGGTATTTTCTGCTATTACCCTTTTTAAAAATGTAAAATTTTTGGGAAACCAAGCATTTTAGGTAAAAAAAAATATATATTTTTTTTACATATGCAAAAGTCGTGAATCACCTGTAGGGTATTAAGGTTCACTTTACCCCTTGTTACGTTTACCCCTTGTTTTTTTTTGCTGTCCTGGCACCATAGGGGCTTCCTAAATGCGGCATGCCCCCCAAAAACCATTTGTCGCTCCTTCCCTTCTGAGCCCTCTACTGCGCCCGCCGAACAATTAACATAGACATATGAGGTATGTGCTTACTCGAGAGAAATTGGGTTTCAAATACAAGTAAAAATTTTCTCCTTTTTATCCCTTGCAAAAATTCAAAAATTGGGTCTACAAAAACATGCGAGTGTAAAAAATGAAGATTTTGAATTTTCTCCTTCACTTTGCTGCTATTCCTGTGAAACACCTAAAGGGTTAATACACTTACTGAATGTTTTTTTGAATACTTTAGGGGGTGTAGTTTTTATAATGGGGTCTTTTATGGGGTATTTCTAATATGAAGACCCTTCAAATCCACTTCAAAACTGAACTGGTCTCTGAAAAATAGTGAGTTTGAAAATTTTGTGAAAAATTTCAAAATTGCTACTGAACTTTGAAGCCCTATGGTGTCTTCCAAAAGTAAAAACTCATAAATTTTATGATGCAAACATAAAGTAGACATATTTTATATGTGAACCCAAACAATATATATTTTGAATATCCATTTTCCATACAAGCAGAGAGCTTCAAAGTTAGAAAAATGCAAAATTTTCATTTTTTTCATCAAATTTTGGGATTTTTCACCAAGAAAGGATGCAAGTTACCATAAAATTTTACCACTAAGTTAAAGTAGAATATGTCACGAAAAAACAATCTCGGAATCAGAATGATAACTAAAAGCATTCCAGAGTTATTAATGTTTAAAGTGACAGTGGTCAGAATTGCAAAAAACGCTCCGGTCCTTAAGGTATAAAATGGCCTGGTCCTTAAGGGGTTAAAAGATATGTTTTGCAATTGGAGAAGTGCTTCCACCAAAGTGACTGTCTGTAAACAGTAAGATAAATAAGAGTTGCACTAAAGCACCCCATAGCACATTGTGCAAAGAGCAAAATATGAATAGTATTTCGTCGGGTTGGGGCTCCGGTTGCTATCCCACATGGGTAAAACTGATTAACTTTGTATTACTATCCGTGCTATCCATGCATGTGTTCTGTTTACATTCACATTTGCCTTATATTGCTGCACACTATTTAGAAGCACCTTATATGATATTTGAAAGCAATATGTGCCATAGAATTTGTACTGAGAACAATAGTGATTTATGAGGATATGTTCCTTTAATGGCACATGTTCTATGTACTATTCATATTTTGCTCTTTGCACAATGTGCTTTAGTGCAGCTCTTATTTATGTAACTGTTTACAGACAGTCGCTTTGGTAAATTTTAAGCTTATACTATCAATTGTATGTGATAGTCTAGGGTTACTATGATATAGTAAACCGTATTTAAAAGCCCCATTTTTGTACTGGCTGATCATTGCAGCACTTCTCCGATTGCAAAATATATGTCTTTTAAAATCAATGTTTCAATAAAAATATTTTTAAACTAATATCAGGCGTTGTCTGAACTCTGTGTTTGAAATGTATAACATTTGATTGTTTGAGTTCCCCTGTGATATACAGGATTGCATGCACCCCCTTAGTAGTGTCATTATGACACAAGGGCGACATTGGTGCAAAATATTAGAACTTATATACTTACTGTAACATTACTTGTAGTCCCAGTCCACAAATGTCCAATGTATATATATATCTGTCTAACATTTTTCTGTCCTCGTGTACAGGGTACTTTACTGGCCATAGGGTTCCTCTGAAACTTAAAGTAAGACACGTGTAGAGGCAGAGTAGATTATGCAGAGGTAAAATGGTTATATAGTATCACACTACATGTTGAGTTCTGGGGAGAAGTGTTAAGAAACGAGGGGCCCAAGCAGTCAAGGCATTGGGTAGATAACCTCCGGCAGCACAATCCGTCAATCTATGTATATTGATGTGTATATTGTTGTCTTAAGTATCTTCAGAAAGCAGTTACAAAGTCAAATTAACCCCATATGTTTAAAGAACATGTATGGACATTCACCATGCCACATGGACTCATCCTTATTGCATAAATGCCCCAGGAACTGTCCCTAGGCCTCAGTGGCCACTTCAGTCCTCCTCCCTCCAGGACTGGGTGTCGAGGATGACTTTAATTGAGAGGGGGAGTTTGTGGTGGCTCAGTACGGGAGGTGTTACCCCATGCTCCTGCTGTCCTGCCTCCTTCAGTGTCCCCAAGGCCCCCTGCACTTGTTTCCCCATTGTAAATATGTTTTTCCATGTAAAGTGTTATAAAATGTAATGTTGCTATAAGAGTTATACCATGTGATAGGTCATCTGATTGTTACCCAGGAGGTACCAGTGACTAGGTGATCCCAAGAGTGACCTATGGGCTCCCTGCTAGTCTCCCCCATATAAGCCCTAGGTGGAGCTAGCTTCTTTCTTTGAGCTCTGCTCTTCTGCTAAGCTAAGGTCCAGTGCAGTCGTGCCTAGTGTGTGTGTCCAGAGTGTTGGAGACCTCAAAGTCCAGTCCTGCAGCCACCATCAAGTCAAGTAAGCTAAAGTCATAGCTTTATGAGTCAAGTCCCTGTCATCTGTCAAGTTGTTACGCCGAGTGCTTCGGGTCCCCGCTCCTCCCCGGAGCGCTCGCAGCGTTTTCCTGTTCGCAGCGTCCCGGTCAGACCCGCTGACCGGGAGCGCTGCGATAATGTCCCTAGCTGGGATGCAATCCGCGATGCGGGACGCGCCCGCTCGCGATTCGCATCCCCGTCCGCTTACCAGACTCGTTCCCCGTCTGTTCTGTCCCGGCGCGTCGGCTCTCTGCGATTTAAAGGGCCAGTGCGCCACTGATTGGCGCCTGGTTCTAATTAGTGTGTTCACCTGTGCACTTCCCTATATAACCTCACTTCCCCTTCCCTTCCTTGCCGGATCTTGTTGCCATTGTGCCAGTGAAAGCGTTCCTTGTATGTCCCAAGCCAGTGTTCCAGACCTCTTGCCGTTGCCCCTGACTACGATCCTTGCTGCCTGCCCTGACCTTCTGCTACGTCCGACCTTGCTCTTGCCTAATCCCTTGTACCGCGCCTATCTCAGCAGTCAGAGAGGTTGAGCCGTTGCTGGTGGATACGACCTGGTTGCTACCGCTGCTGCAAGACCATCCTGCTTTGCGCTGGGCTCTAGTGAATACCAGTAGCAACTTAGAACCGGTCCGCCGGCACGGTCCACGCCAATGCCTCTCTGACACAGAGGATCCACCTCCAGCCTGCCGAATCCTGACAGTAGATCCGGCCATGGATCCCGCTGAGGTCCCACTGCCAGTTGTCGCTGACCTTACCACGGTGGTCGCCCAGCAGTCGCAACAGATAGCGCAACAAGGCCATCAGCTGTCTCAACTGACTGTTATGCTACAGCAGCTTCTACCACAGCTTCGGCAACCATCTCCTCCGCCAGCTCCTGCACCTCCTCCGCAGCGAGTGGCCGCATCCAGCCTCCGTTTATCTTTGCCGGACAAGTTCGATGGGGACTCTAGACTTTGCCGTGGTTTTCTCTCGCAATGTTCCCTGCATTTGGAGATGATGTCGGACCAATCTCCAACTGAACGGTCGAAGGTGGCTTTCGTGGTTAGTCTCCTGTTTGGGAAGGCCCTGTCATGGGCCACACCGCTCTGGGACCGCAATGATCCTGTCTCTGCCTCCGTACAGTCCTTCTCCGCTGAGATTCGAAGTGTCTTCGAGGAACCAGCCCAAGCTTCTTCTGCCGAGACTGCCCTGCTGAACCTGGTCCAGGGTAATTCTTCAGTAGGCAAGTACGCCATCCAATTTCATACCCTCGCCTCCAAATTATCTTGGAATAACAAGGTCCTCTGAGCGACCTTCAAAAAAAGGCCTATCCAGTAACATCAAAGATGTGCTGGCCGCACGAGAAATCCCTGCCAACCTGCATGAACTTATTCATTTGGCCACCCGCATTGACATGCGCTTTTCCGAAAGACGCCAGGAGCTCCGTCAGGATATGGACTTTGTTCGCACTAGGCAGTTTCTCTCCCCGGCTCCTCTCTTCTCTGGTCCGCTGCAATCTGTTCCTGTGCCTTCCGCCGTGGAGGCTATGCAAGTAGACCGGTCTCGCCTGACACCACAAGAGAGGACACGCCGCCGCAATGAGAACCTATGCCTGTACTATGCCAGTACCGAACACTTCCTGAAGGATTGGTCCGCCGGCACGGTCCATGCCAATCCCTCTCTGACACAGAGGATCCACCTCCAGCCTGACGAATCCTGACACAAGTCAGCCTGGTCTGCATTCAATTGTCCAGTCCTACTACAAGTCCCAGCAAGCCCTTAAGTTCTTCTTCACTGGTCACCTCCTTGGGCCCTGGCTGAACTGTATAGACTTTACCAACTGTCTACCCTCAGTAAAGCTACCGTTGTCTGTAACTTGGTGTCAGAGTCTTTATTGCCCCTGTGCCTAGCCCAGGATCCAGCGGTATACCTTCGGGTGGTTATAGGCTAAACCACGCCTTGGCGCCATGAATACAAGGGGTTAATGCCATCTGCCCCTAGGGTAGCAACATCTGCCCTGCACCACACACCCCGCCACCACAACACCAAGATTGGCAAATTCGCCACCGGTGTCCTGTGCTCTTCACAGATGAAAGCAGGTTCACACTGAACACATGTGACAGAGTCTGGAGACGCCGTGGAGAAAGTTCTGCTACCTGCAACATCCTCTAGCATGACAGGTTTGGCGGTGGGTCAGTAATTGTGTGGGGTGGCATTTCTTTGGGGGCCACACAGCCCTCCGTGTGCTTGCCGGAGGTAGCCTGACTGCCATTAGGTACCGAGATGAGATCCTCAGACCCCTTGTGAGATCATATGTGTCACGATGCCGGCTGGCAGGTAGTGGATCCTCTGTGCCAGAGAGGGATTGGCGTGGACCGTGCTAGTGGATCGGTTCTAAGTCACTACTGGTTTTCACCAGAGCCCGCCGCAAAGCGGGATGGTCTTGCTGCGGCGGTAGTGACCAGGTCGTATCCACTAGCAACGGCTCAACCTCTCTGACTGCTGAAGATAGGCGCGGTACAAGGGAGTAGACAGAAGCAAGGTCGGACGTAGCAGAAGGTCGGGGCAGGCAGCAAGGATCGTAGTCAGGGGCAACGGCAGGAGGTCTGGAACACAGGCTAGGAACACACAAGGAAACGCTTTCACTGGCACAATGGCAACAAGATCCGGCGAGGGAGTGAAGGGGAAGTGAGGTATAAATAGGGAGTGCACAGGTGAACACACTAATTGGAACCACTGCGCCAATCAGCGGCGCAGTGGCCCTTTAAATCGCAGAGACCCGGCGCGCGCGCGCCCTAGGGAGCGGGGCCGCGCGCGCCGGGACAGGACGGACGGAGAGCGAGTCAGGTACGGGAGCCGGGATGCGCATCGCGAGCGGGCGCTACCCGCATCGCGAATCGCATCCCGGCTGGAGACGGTATCGCAGCGCACCGGGTCAGTGGAGCTGCCCGGAGCGCTGCGGTAGCGAGAGAGAAGCGAGCGCTCCGGGGAGGAGCGGGGACCCGGAGCGCTCGGCGTAACAGTACCCCCCCCCTTGGGTCTCCCCCTCTTCTTAGAGCCTGAGAACCTGAGGAGCAGACTTTTGTCTAGGATGTTGTCCTCAGGTTCCCAGGATCTCTCTTCAGGTCCACAGCCCTCCCAATCCACCAAAAAGAACCTTTTTCCTCTGACCGTCTTGGAGGCCAGTATCTCTTTCACTGAGAAGACGTCAGAAGAACCGGAGACAGGAGTGGGAGAAACTAATTTGGGAGAGAAACGGTTGATGATGAGTGGTTTAAGAAGAGAGACATGAAAGGCATTAGGAATACGGAGAGAAGGAGGAAGAAGAAGTTTGTAAGAGACAGGATTAATTTGGCACAAGACTTTGAAAGGACCAAGATAGCGTGGACCCAGTTTGTAACTGGGGACACGAAAGCGGACATATTTAGCGGAGAGCCATACCTTGTCTCCGGGAGCAAAAATGGGGGGAGCTCTTCTTTTCTTATCGGCAAACTTTTTCATGCGAGATGAAGCCTGTAAAAGAGAATCTTGGGTCTCTTTCCATATGGTGGAAAGATCACGAGTCACTTCATCTACAGCGGGCAAACCAGAGGGCAAGGGAGTAGGGAGGGGGGGAAGAGGGTGACGGCCGTACACCACGAAAAATGGGGATTTGGAGGAAGATTCAGAGACTCTAAAGTTATACGAGAATTCGGCCCATGGTAGAAGATCTGCCCAATCATCCTGGCGGGAGGAAACAAAATGTCGTAAATAATCACCCAAGACCTGGTTAATTCTTTCTACTTGTCCATTGGATTGAGGATGATATGCAGAAGAAAAGTTTAATTTAATCTTGAGTTGTTTACAGAGAGCCCTCCAGAATTTTGACACGAATTGGACGCCTCTATCCGAGACTATCTGTGTGGGCAACCCGTGAAGACGAAAAATGTGTACAAAAAATTGTTTAGCCAACTGAGGCGCTGAAGGAAGACCAGGAAGAGGGATGAAATGTGCCATCTTGGAGAATCGATCAACGACCACCCAAACAACAGTGTTGCCACGGGATGGGGGTAGGTCTGTAATAAAATCCATACTAATCAGAGACCAAGGCTGTTCGGGGACAGGCAGAGGATGAAGAAAACCAGCGGGCTTCTGGCGAGGAGTCTTATCCCGGGCACAGACAGTGCAGGCTCGCACAAAGTCCACGACATCCGTCTCCAGAGTCGGCCACCAATAGAAGCGAGAGATGAGTTGCACAGATTTCTTGATGCCTGCATGACCTGCGAGATGGGAGGAGTGACCCCATTTGAGGATTCCGAGGCGTTGGCGTGGAGAGACGAAGGTCTTTCCTGGAGGAGTTTGCCTGATGGAGGCTGGAGAAGTGGAAATCAGGCAGTCAGGAGGAATGATGTGTTGCGGAGAGAGTTCAACTTCCGAGGCATCCGAGGAACGAGAGAGAGCATCGGCCCTAATGTTCTTATCGGCAGGCCGAAAGTGAATTTCAAAATTAAATCGGGCAAAGAACAGAGACCACCTGGCCTGGCGAGGATTCAGCCGTTGGGCAGACTGGAGATAGGAGAGGTTCTTGTGATCGGTGTAAATAATAACTGGAAATCTTGATCCCTCCAGCAGATGCCTCCATTCCTCAAGTGCTAATTTAATGGCTAGAAGCTCTCGATCCCCGATGGAGTAGTTCCTCTCCGCCGGAGAGAAGGTCCTAGAAAAAAAACCACACGTAACAGCATGCCCGGAAGAATTTTTTTGTAGAAGGACCGCTCCAGCTCCTACAGAGGAGGCATCAACCTCCAATAGGAAGGGTTTAGATGGGTCAGGTCTGGAGAGCACGGGAGCCGAAGAAAAGGCAGACTTGAGCCGTTTAAAGGCGTCTTCCGCTTGAGGAGGCCAAGACTTGGGATTGGCATTTTTTTTGGTTAAAGCCACGATAGGGGCCACAACGGTAGAAAAATGTGGAATAAATTACCTGTAATAATTGGCGAACCCCAAAAAACGTTGGATAGCACGGAGTCCGGAGGGGCGTGGCCAATCTAAGACGGCAGAGAGTTTGTCTGGATCCATTTGTAGTCCCTGGCCAGAGACCAAGTATCCTAGGAAAGGAAGAGATTGGCATTCAAACAGACATTTCTCTATCTTGGCATAAAGTTGATTGTCACGAAGTCTCTGAAGAACCATACGGACATGCTGGCGGTGTTCTTCTAGATTGGCAGAAAAAATCAGGATATCGTCCAGATATACAACAACACAGGAGTATAAGAGATCACGAAAAATTTCATTAACAAAGTCTTGGAAGACGGCAGGGGCGTTGCACAGGCCAAAGGGCATGACCAGATACTCAAAGTGTCCATCTCTAGTGTTAAATGCCGTTTTCCATTCATCCCCCTCTCTGATGCGGATGAGATTATAAGCACCTCTTAAGTCCAGTTTGGTAAAGATGTGGGCACCTTGGAGGCGATCAAAGAGTTCAGAGATGAGGGGTAGGGGGTAGCGGTTCTTTACCGTGATTTTATTAAGACCGCGGTAGTCAATGCAAGGACGTAGAGAGCCATCTTTTTTGGACACAAAGAAAAATCCGGCTCCGGCAGGAGAGGAGGATTTACGGATAAAGCCTTTTTTTTAATTTTCCTGGATGTACTCCGACATAGCAAGAGTCTCTGGGGCGGACAGAGGATAGATTCTGCCCCGGGGTGGAGTAGTGCCCGGGAGGAGGTCAATAGGACAATCATAAGGCCTGTGAGGAGGTAGAGTCTCAGCTTGTTTTTTGCAAAAAACATCCGCAAAGTCCATATAGGCCTTAGGGAGACCGGTTACAGGGGGAACCACAGAGTCACGGCAAGGGGTACTGGGAACCGGTTTTAGGCAGTCCTTGAAACAAGAGGGCCCCCAACTCTTGATCTCCCCAGAGGACCAATCCAGGGTTGGGGAATGGAGTTGAAGCCAGGGTAGTCCAAGGAGGATTTCGGAAGTGCAATTGGGGAGGACCAAAAATTCAATCTTCTCGTGATGAGGTCCGATGCACATTAGAAGGGGCTCCGTGAGGAAACGTATGGTACAGTCCAATCTTTCATTGTTTACACAATTGATGTAGAGGGGTCTGGCAAGACTGGTCACTGGGATGTTGAACCTGTTGACGAGAGAGGCCAAAATAAAATTTCCTGCAGATCCGGAATCCAAGAAGGCCATAGTAGAGAAGGAGAAGGCAGAGGCAGATATCCGCACAGGCACAGTAAGACGTGGAGAAGCAGAGTAGACATCAAGGACTGTCTCACCCTTGTGCGGAGTCAGCGTACGTCTTTCCAGGCGGGGAGGACGGATAGGACAATCCTTCAGGAAGTGTTCGGTACTGGCACAGTACAGGCAGAGATTCTCCATGCGGCGTCGTGTCCTCTCTTGAGGTGTCAGGCGAGACCGGTCGACCTGCATAGCCTCCACGGCGGGAGGCACAGGAACGGATTGCAGGGGACCAGAGGAGAGAGGAGCCGGGGAGAAAAAACGCCTTGTGCGAACAAAGTCCATATCCTGGCGGAGCTCCTGACGCCTTTCGGAAAAACGCATGTCAATGCGAGTGGCAAGATGGATGAGTTCATGTAGGTTAGCAGGGATTTCTCGTGCGGCCAGAACATCTTTAATGTTGCTGGATAGGCCTTTTTTAAAGGTCGCGCAGAGGGCCTCATTATTCCAGGCTAATTCTGAAGCAAGAGTACGGAATTGTACGGCGTACTCGCCAACGGAAGAATTACCCTGGACCAGGTTCAACAGGGCAGTCTCAGCAGAAGAGGCTCGGGCAGGTTCCTCAAAGACACTTCGAATTTCCGAGAAGAAGGAGTGTATAGAGGCAGTGACGGGGTCATTGCGGTCCCAGAGCGGTGTGGCCCATGACAGAGCTTTTCCAGACAGAAGGCTGACTACGAAAGCCACCTTAGACCTTTCAGTAGGAAACTGGTCCGACATCATCTCCAAGTGCAGGGAACATTGGGAAAGAAAGCCACGGCAGAATTTAGAGTCCCCATCAAATTTATCCGGCAAGGATAGTCGTAGACCAGAAGCGGCCACTCGCTGCGGAGGAGGTGCAGGAGCTGGCGGAGGAGATGATTGCTGAAGCTGTGGTAGTAGCTGCTGTAGCATCACGGTCAGTTGAGACAGCTGTTGGCCTTGTTGCGCTATCTGTTGTGACTGCTGGGCGACCACCGTGGTGAGGTCGGCGACAACTGGCAGAGGAACTTCAGCGGGATCCATGGCCGGATCTACTGTCACGATGCCGGCTGGCAGGTAGTGGATCCTCTGTGCCAGAGAGGGATTGGCGTGGACCGTGCTAGTGGATCGGTTCTAAGTCACTACTGGTTTTCACCAGAGCCCGCCGCAAAGCGGGATGGTCTTGCTGCGGCGGTAGTGACCAGGTCGTATCCACTAGCAACGGCTCAACCTCTCTGACTGCTGAAGATAGGCGCGGTACAAGGGAGTAGACAGAAGCAAGGTCGGACGTAGCAGAAGGTCGGGGCAGGCAGCAAGGATCGTAGTCGGGGGCAACGGCAGGAGGTCTGGAACACAGGCTAGGAACACACAAGGAAACGCTTTCACTGGCACAATGGCAACAAGATCCGGCGAGGGAGTGAAGGGGAAGTGAGGTATAAATAGGGAGTGCACAGGTGAACACACTAATTGGAACCACTGCGCCAATCAGCGGCGCAGTGGCCCTTTAAATCGCAGAGACCCGGCGCGCGCGCGCCCTAGGGAGCGGGGCCGCGCGCGCCGGGACAGGACGGACGGAGAGCGAGTCAGGTACGGGAGCCGGGATGCGCATCGCGAGCGGGCGCTACCCGCATCGCGAATCGCATCCCGGCTGGAGACGGTATCGCAGCGCACCGGGTCAGTGGAGCTGCCCGGAGCGCTGCGGTAGCGAGAGAGAAGCGAGCGCTCCGGGGAGGAGCGGGGACCCGGAGCGCTCGGCGTAACAATATGCTGGTGCGGTTGGCCCTGGGTTCCTCCTAATGCAAGACAATGCTAGACCTCATGTGGCTGGAGTGTGTCAGCAGTTCCTGCAAGAGGAAGGCTTTGATGCTATGGACTGGCCCGCCCATTCCTCAGACCTGAATCTGATAGAACACATCTGGGACATCATGTCTTGCTCCATCCACCAACGCCACGTTGCACCACAGACTGTCCAGGAGTTGGCGGATTCTTTAGTCCAGGTCTGGGAGGACATCCCTCAGGAGACCATCCGCCACCTCATCAGGAGCATTCCCAGGCATTTTAGGGAGGTCATACGGGCACGTGGAGGCCACACACACACACACACACACACACTACTGAGCCTCATTTTGACTTGCTTTAAGGACATTACATCATAGTTGAATCAGCCTGTAGTGTGGTTTTCCACTTAGATTTTGAGTGTGACTTCATAGCCAGACCTCCATGGGTTGATAAATTTGATTTCCATTGATAATTTTTGTGTGATTTTGTTGTCAGCACATTCAACTATGTAAAGATGAAAGTATTTCATACGATTAGTTCATTCATTCAGATCTAGGATGTGTTATCTTAGTGTTCCCTTTAGTTTTTTTGAGCAGTGTAATAACAGAGGCATCTATCATACATAGACTATAATAGAATCCTTTTAACGTAACCGTCATATGACGCCATAACAGCCTATGGGTGACTGATTTCACAGTATTTCGCCAGTCGACCGTGAAAGGCATATTTTTTTTGCTCTTCTGGACTTGCCAAAATGAGAGTTTCAAAAAGACTGAGGACACACCTGAGGTTTTGTTCTGCTCCATCATTGGAACAGAACAACAATAAAGCTGCGCCAAAGGATCGTTACATGTCTAATACAAATGGCTATTGACTTTAATGGAGTCAGTCAGGATTCTGCTATGGTGTCTGCCATTTTATTACACATAGTAGCCCAGCATGCCGCTTCCATTTTGTTTGGAATTCATAACGGAATTTACAACCAGCCTCCAATGTGGGTTTGAACCCAGCCTAACGCTTTCACCACCCTGTCGTTTACACCATGAATTGCAGTGCATATAATTTTTTAAGCGCGCATTTCAAATACACTGGATTAAGTGACGTGTCACTTTTTCCTAGTGTAATGCTCCAAAAAGTGTCCTCACCAATAAGACACATTGAATGGGGATAATCTTTGTCCATGACAGTGAGTAAAATTTGTGACAGGAATCTGAGGCAACACTCTGCTAAGTATTGCAGAACATATTTTTTCTTTCGGAAAAATATGCTGTGTGAACATAACTTATGCAGAAAAAAGCTTTGTAGAAACTGAAGTCAGGGATGGCAATTATCCTCTTTCAATTAATTCTAGAGGTATATAATGCCATGACATCACTTATTCTGCTGACTTTAAGTAGCCCCCTTCGAAAAAGGCTGAACTTCAGCGCTTATTCCCATTCTACATGCCAAAAACCGCCCACCTTTTTAATGAAGTGTACTTGTCCTTAGCAAAAACTTTTGATTTAATGTAGATAATAACATTATAAGTATATTTGTAATATACATTTGTTAAAATTTTTATATTTTGGGTGAAAAAATACTGCACCTGCAACTATTTCCTGTGTGTCTCTGTGAGGAGACCAAAAATAGGAAGTGTGGGCTGGACATGCAGGGCTTTGTGTAGGCTCCTGGCCTGTCAATAATCCCACTGTGTGAGCCGGAGCATGTCACAGAGCCTAAGTGTGTAGAGCCCTGCTTGTCCTCAGTGTAGAGCCCTGCTTGTCCTCAGTCTAGAGCCCTGCTTATCCTCAGTGTAGAGCCCTGCTTGTCCTCAGTGCACGGAGCCCTGCATGTCCTCACTGTACAGAGCCCTGTTTGTCCTCAGTGTAGAGAGTCCTACTTAGCCTCAGTGTACAGAGCCCTGCTGGTCTTCAGTGCACATAGCCCTGCTTGTCCACAGTGCACAGAGCCCTGCTTGTCCTCAGTGTACAGAGCCCTGCTTGTCCTCACTGTACAGAGCCCTTCTTATCCTCAGTGTACAGAGCCCTGCTTGTCCTCAGTGCACAGAGCCCTGCTTGTCCACAGTGCACAGAGCCCTGCTTGTCCTCAGTGTACAGAGCCCTGCTTGTCCTCACTGTACAGAGCCCTTCTTATCCTCAGTGTACAGAGCCCTGCTTGTCCTCAGTGCACAGAGCCCTGCTTGTCCTCAGTGCACAGAGCCCTGCTTGTCCTCAGTGTAGAGAGTCCTACTTAGCCTCAGTGCACAGAGCCCTGCTTGTCCTCAGTGTACAGAGCCCTGCTTGTCCTCAGTGTATAAAGCCTTGCTTGTCCTCAGTGCACAGAGCCCTTCTTGTCCTCAGTGTACAGAGCCCTGCTTGTCCTCAGTGCACATAGCCCTGCTTGTCCACAGTGCACAGAGCCCTGCTTGTCCTCAGTGTACAGAGCCCTGCTTGTCCTCACTGCACAGAGCCCTTCTTGTCCTCAGTGTACAGAGCCCTGCTTGTCCTCAGTGCACAGAGCCCTGCTTGTCCTCAGTGCACAGAGCCCTGCTTGTCCTCAGTGCACAGAGCCCTGCTTGTCCTCAGTGCACAGAGCCCTGCTTGTCCTCAGTGCACAGAGCCCTGCTTGTCCTCAGTGTACAGAGCCCTGCTTGTCCTCAGTGCACAGAGCCCTGCTTGTCCTCAGTGTACAGATCCCTGCTTGTCCTCAGTGTACAGAGCCCTGCTTGTCCTCAGTGCACAGAGCCCTGCTTTTCCTCAGTGCACAGAGCCCTGCTTTTCCTCAGTGCACAGAGCCCTGCTTGTCCTCAGTGCACAGAGCCCTGCTTGTCCTCAGTGCACAGAGCCCTGCTTGTCCTCAGTGCACAGAGCCCTACTTGTCCTCAGTGCACAGAGCCCTGCTTGTCCTCAGTGCACAGAGCCCTGCTTGTCCTCAGTGCACAGAGCCCTACTTGTCCTCAGTGCACAGAGCCCTGCTTGTCCTCAGTGCACAGAGCCCTGCTTGTTTTCAGTGTACAGAGCCCTGCTTGTCCTCAGTGTACAGAGCCCTGCTTGTCCTCAGTGTACAGATCCCTGCTTGTCCTCAGTGTACAGAGCCCTGCTTGTGCTCAGTGCATAGAGCCCTTCTTGTCCACCCACACTTCCTGTATTTGGTCTCATCACAGAGTCACACGGGCAATAGCTGTAAGCTGATGACAGGTACACTTTAACCTCTTCAGGACACAGGACGTATGGATACGCCCTGCATTCCGAGTCCTTAAGGACCGAGGGCGTATCCATACACCCATGGGAATTCCGGTCCCCACCGCTAGCCGGTTGGGGACTGGAGCCGGATGCCTGCTGAAATCGCTCAGCAGGCATCGCGGCATATCGCCCAGGGGGGTCATTATGCCCCCCCATGTCGGCGATGGCCGCAGATCGCTGAACTGAATTTGCAGCGATGCTGGGTCAATCGAGTCTCCAGTGACCCGGAATTACTGGCTGATCGGGGCCGTCTCTGAAGGCCCCGAACAGCCATAGCCAGCAGGGGTGAGGTGGCACTGGTGCCACCTCACGATCGCCCTGATTCGTCGGCCGACCAATCAGGGCGCCTGCTGAGGGTGTCACTCCCGCAACCCGCTCCGCCCCTCTTCCGAAGGACGTGAGCGGGTGCGGGACCCTGGGAGCTGGGGACC
This sequence comes from Hyla sarda, assembly GCF_029499605.1. Lineage (NCBI taxonomy): Eukaryota > Metazoa > Chordata > Amphibia > Anura > Hylidae > Hyla > Hyla sarda. The sequence continues at coordinate 78,904,575 of NC_079192.1, forward strand.
CCGATCCCCGGCGTCAATGTTGGGATCGGGGCCCCAGAAGCGGCGGCGGCGAGGGACTGACCTGTGTACCGGAGCAGCAGCAGTAGGTGAGTGGCAGCCTCCTGCTGTTGCTTAGCAACAGCTCCCAGCATGCAAAAAGGGCATGCTGGGAGCTGTAGTTATGCAACAGCAGGAGGCAGACAACCACCACTCCCAGCATTCCCTTATGGGCATGCTGGGACTTATAGTTTTGCAACAGCTGGAGGCACATTTTTTCTATGGAAAAGTGTACCTTCAGCTGTTGTATAACTACAACTCCCAGCTTGCACAAACAGCTAAAGTGCATGCTGGGAGTTGTAGTGGTGCATCTGCTGGTTGCATGACTACAACTCCCAGCATGCCGTTGGCTGTCGGTGACTGCTGAGAGTTGTAGCTTTGCAACAGCTGAAGGAACAATGGTTGTGAAACTCAGAGTTTTTGTTTTTTTACCTAACTCAGTGTTTCACGACCGGTGTGCCTCCAGCTGTTGCAAACTACAACTCTCAGCAGTCACCGTAGACCATGCACCGTACATGCTGGGAGTTGTAGTTTTGCAACAGCTGGAGGCACACTGGTTGTGAAACACTGAGTTAGGTCACAAACTCAGTGATACATAACCAGTGTACCTACAGCTGTTGCAAAACTAAAACTCTCAGCATGTACAGTCTGTCAGCGCATGCTGGGAGTTGTAGTTTTGCAACAGCTGGATGTCCCCCCCCCCCCCCCAATGTGAACGTACAGGGTACACTCACATGGGCGGAGGCTTACAGTAAGTATCCGGCTGCAAGTTTGAGCTGCGGCAAATTTTCTGCCGCAGCTCAAACTGCCAGCGAGAAACTACTGTGAACCCCCGCCCGTGCGACTGTACCCTAAAAACACTACACTACACTAACACAAAATAAAATAAAAAGTAAAAAACACTACATATACACATACCCCTACACAGCCCCCCTCCCCTCCCCAATAAAAATGAAAAACGTCTGCTACGCCACTGTTTCCAAAACGGAGCCTCCAGCTGTTGCAAAACAACAACTCCCAGTATTGTCGGACAGCCGTTGACTGTCCAGGCATGCTGGGAGTTTTGCAACAGCTGGAGGCACCCTGTTTGGGAATCACTGGCGTAGAATTAACCTATGTCCACCCCTATGCAATCCCTAATTTAGGCCTCAAATGGGCATGGCGCTCTCACTTTGGAGCCCTGTCGTATTTCAAGGCAACAGTTTAGGGTCACATATGGGGTATCGCCGTACTCGGGAGAAATTGTGTTACAAATTTTGGGGGCTATTTTATGCTTTTAACCTTTTAAAAAATTTTTTATTTTTTTTACATATGCAAAAGTCGTGAAACACCTGTGGGGTATAAAGGTTCACTTAACCCCTTGTTACGTTCCCCGAGGGGTCTAGTTTCCAAAATGGTATGCCATGTGGGTTTTTTTTTTTTCTGTCCTGGCACCATAGGGGCTTCCTAAATGCGGCATGCCCCCAGAGCAAAATTTGCTTCAAAAAAGCCAAATGTGACTACTCCTCTTCTGAGACCTGTAGTGCGCCAGCAGAGCACTTTTCACCCCCATATGGGGTGTTTTATGAATCGGAAGAAATTGTGCTTCAAATTTTGAGGGGTATTTTCTGCTATTACCCTTTTTAAAAATGTAAACTTTTTGGGAAAACAAGCATTTTAGATAATAATTATTATTTTTTTGTTACATTTGCAAAAGTCATGAAACACCTGTGGGGTATTAAGGCTCACTTTATCCCATGTTACATTCCCCGAGGGGTCTAGTTTCCAAAAGGGTATGCCATGTGTTTTTTTTTTTTTTTGCTGTTCTGGCACCATAGGGGCTTCCTAAATGCAACATGCCCCCCAAAAACCATTTCAGAAAAACGTACTCTCCAAAATCCCCTTGTCGCTCCTTCCCTTCTGAGCCCTCTACTGCGCCCGCCGAACACTTTACATAGACATATGACGTATGTGCTTACTCGAGAGAAATTGGGCTACAAATACAAGTAAAAATTTTCTCCTTTTACCACTTGCAAAAATTCTAAAATTGGGTCTACAAGAACATGTGAGTGTAAAAAATAAAGATTTTGAATTTTCTCCTTCACTTTGCTGCTATTCCTGTGAAACACCTAAAGGGTTAAAACACTTACTGAATGTCATTTTGAATACTTTGGGGGTGTAGTTTTTATAATAGGGTCATTTATGGGGTATTTATTTATTTTTTAATTTTTTTATGTCTTTTATTTCTTTTAAATATAAAATTTACAAAACTACAGTATACAATTCAGATATACATAACAACACCAATCAAAAAGAAAGAGGCCAGATAGCCATACTTATACTTGTTTACATCTGAGAAGTATACCTACTCATTATTAATACCCCACCACCCCCCCACCTTCTGGCACAGAGAGAGAAAGAGAGAGGAGAGAGAGGAGAGAGAGAGAGAAGAGAGAGAGAGAGAAAAAAAAATTTGATTCAAGTCTACCATATATTCCATATCTTTCTACATTCTCTTTGACCCTGCTTACTCCTCATCCATCTAAACTCCTTATCTTTCATGGTTTTCAACCCTTCCTTTCATTCCTCTATCTGCAGTTCTATAGGGGATATCCAATTCCTTAGTATGATCAATCTAGCGAAGAACAGAATTCGATGTAACAAGCACTCGTATTTCCCCATATTACCAATAGCTCCTAGCAGTATAAACTCTATCGTACGAGGTATCTTCACGGGGATTTTAATTTCTACCTCTTTTATTACAGATTCCTAGAAAGCCGATATCTTCTCACACGACCAAAAACTATGTAGATAATCCGCTTCATCCGGACCACATTTAACACATTGTGACATAATCTTCACCCCCATCCTATATAAATGAAGCGCGGAGTAGTGGGTCCTGTGTAATATCTTAAATTGTGTGATTTTATGTTCCATATTACGAGTAACCTTACTTATATTTTGGGCCATAATGTCCCTCTCACGATGCCGGCTGGCAGGAGGTGGATCCTCTGTGCCAGAGAGGGATTGGCGTGGACCGTGCTAGTGGACCGGTTCTAAGTTACTACTGGTGTTCACCAGAGCCCGCCGCAAAGCGGGATGGTCTTGCTGCGGCGGTAGTAACCAGGTCGTATCCACTAGCAACGGCTCAACCTCTCTGACTGCTGAAGATAGGCGCGGTACAAGGGAGTAGACAAAAGCAAGGTCGGACGTAGCAGAAGGTCGGGGCAGGCAGCAAGGATCGTAGTCAGGGGCAACGGCAGGAGGTCTGGAACACAGGCTAGGAACACACAAGGGAACGCTTTCACTAGGCACAAGGGCAACAAGATCCGGCGAGGGAGTGCAGGGGAAGTGAGGTATACATAGGGAGTGCACAGGTGAACACACTAATTGGAACCACTGCGCCAATCAGTGGCGCAGTGGCCCTTTAAATCGCAGAGACCCGGCGCGCGCGCGCCCTAGGGAGCGGGGCCGCGCGCGCCGGGACAGGACCGACGGAGAGCGAGTCAGGTACGGAAGCCGGGGTGCGCATCGCGAGCGGGCGCCACCCGCATCGCGAATCGCATCCCGGCTGGAGGCGGTATCGCAGCGCACCCGGTCAGTGGATCTGACCGGGGCGCTGCAGTAGCGAGGGTGTAGCGAGCGCTCCGGGGAGGAGCGGGGACCCGGAGCGCTCGGCGTAACAGTACCCCCCCCCCCTTGGGTCTCCCCCTCTTCTTGGAACCTGAGAACCTGAGGACCAGACTTTTATCTAGGATATTGTCCTCAGGTTCCCAGGATCTCTCTTCAGGACCACAGCCCTCCCAGTCAACCAAAAAAAAGGTTTTCCCTCTGACCCTTTTGGAGGCCAGTATCTCCTTTACGGAAAAGATGTCCGAAGAACCGGAGACAGGAGTGGGAGAAATGAGTTTGGGAGAGAAACGGTTGATGATGAGTGGTTTAAGAAGAGAGACATGAAAGGCATTAGGAATACGAAGAGAAGGAGGAAGAAGTTTGTAAGAGACAGGATTAATTTGGCACAAGATTTTGAAAGGACCAAGATAGCGTGGTCCCAATTTGTAGCTGGGAACACGGAAGCGGACATATTTAGCGGAGAGCCATACCTTGTCTCCGGGAGAAAAAATGGGGGGAGCTCTTCTTTTCTTATCAGCAAACTTCTTCATGCGTGATGAAGCCTGTAAGAGAGAATTTTGGGTCTCTTTCCATATGGTGGAAAGATCACGAGTTATTTCATCCACAGCGGGCAAACCAGAGGGCAAGGGAGTAGGGAGGGGGGGAAGAGGGTGACGGCCGTACACCACGAAAAATGGGGATTTGGAAGAAGATTCAGAGACTCTGAAGTTGTACGAGAATTCGGCCCATGGTAGAAGATCTGCCCAGTCATCCTGGCGGGAGGAAACAAAATGCCGTAAATAATCACCCAGGACCTGGTTAATTCTTTCTACTTGCCCATTGGATTGAGGATGATAAGCAGAAGAAAAGTTTAATTTAATCTTGAGTTGCTTACAGAGAGCCCTCCAGAATTTAGACACGAATTGGACGCCTCTATCCGAGACGATCTGCGTGGGCAACCCGTGAAGACGAAAAATGTGTACAAAAAATTGTTTTGCCAACTGAGGCGCTGAAGGAAGACCAGGAAGAGGAATAAAATGTGCCATCTTGGAAAATCGGTCAACGACCACCCAAACAACAGTGTTGCCACGGGATGGGGGTAAGTCTGTAATAAAGTCCATACCAATCAGAGACCAAGGCTGTTCGGGGACAGGCAGAGGATGAAGAAGACCAGCAGGCTTCTGGCGAGGAGTCTTATCCCGGGCACAGACAGTGCAGGCCCGCACAAAATCAACAACATCCGTCTCCAGAGTCGGCCACCAATAGAATCGAGAGATGAGTTGCAAGGATTTCTTGATGCCCGCATGGCCTGCGAGATGGGAGGAGTGCCCCCATTTGAGGATTCCGAGGCGTTGGCGTGGAGAGACGAAGGTCTTCCCTGGAGGAGTTTGCCTGATGGAGGCTGGAGAAGTGGAGATCAGGCAGTCAGGAGGAATGATGTGTTGCGGAGAGAGCTCTACTTCCGAGGTATCCGAGGAACGAGAGAGAGCATCGGCCCTAATGTTCTTGTCGGCAGGGCGAAAGTGAATTTCAAAATTAAACCGGGCAAAGAACAGAGACCACCTGGCCTAGCGAGGATTCAGCCGTTGGGCAGACTGGAGATAGGAGAGATTCTTGTGATCGGTGTAAATAATAACTGGAAATTTTGATCCCTCCAGCAGATGCCTCCATTCCTCAAGTGCTAATTTAATGGCCAGTAGCTCTCGATCCCCGATGGAGTAGTTCCTCTCCGCCGGAGAGAAGGTCCTAGAAAAAAAACCACAAGTAACAGCATGCCCGGAAGAATTTTTTTGTAGAAGAACCGCTCCAGCTCCCACTGAGGAGGCATCAACCTCCAATAGGAAGGGTTTAGATGAGTCAGGTCTGGAGAGCACGGGAGCAGAAGAAAAGGCAGACTTGAGCCGTTTAAAGGCGTCTTCCGCTTGAGGAGGCCATGACTTAGGATTGGCATTCTTCTTGGTTAAAGCCACGATAGGGGCCACAATGGTGGAAAAATGTGGAATAAATTGTCTGTAATAATTGGCGAACCCCAAAAAACGTTGGATAGCACGGAGTCCGGAGGGGCGTGGCCAATCTAAGACGGCAGAGAGTTTGTCTGGGTCCATTTGTAGTCCCTGGCCAGAGACCAAGTATCCTAGGAAAGGAAGAGATTGACATTCAAACAGACATTTCTCCATTTTGGCATAAAGTTGATTGTCACGAAGTCTCTGAAGAACCATGCGGACATGCTGGCGGTGTTCATCTAGGTTGGCAGAAAAAATCAGAATATCGTCCAGATACACAACAACACAGGAATATAAGAGATCACGAAAAATTTCATTAACAAAGTCTTGGAAGACGGCAGGGGCGTTGCACAGGCCAAAGGGCATGACCAGATACTCAAAGTGTCCATCTCTAGTGTTAAATGCCGTTTTCCATTCGTCCCCCTCCCTGATGCGGATGAGATTATAAGCACCTCTTAAGTCCAGTTTGGTAAAGATGTGGGCACCTTGGAGGCGATCAAAGAGTTCAGAGATAAGAGGTAGGGGGTAGCGGTTTTTTACCGTGATTTTATTAAGTCCGCGGTAGTCAATGCAAGGACGTAGGGAGCCATCTTTTTTGGACACAAAGAAAAATCCAGCTCCGGCAGGAGAGGAGGATTTGCGGATAAACCCCTTTTTTAAATTTTCCTGGATGTACTCAGACATAGCAAGAGACTCAGGGGCGGACAGAGGATAAATTCTGCCCCGGGGTGGAGTAGTGCCCGGGAGGAGGTCAATAGGACAGTCATAAGGCCTGTGAGGAGGTAAAGTCTCAGCTTGTTTTTTGCAAAATACGTCAGCATAGTCCATATAGACCTTAGGGAGACCGGTTACAGGGGGAACCACAGGGTCACGGCAGGGAGTATTGGGAACCGGTTTAAGGCAGTCTTTGAAACAAGAGGTACCCCAGCTCTTGATCTCTCCTGTGGACCAATCAAGGGTTGGGGAATGGCGTTGAAGCCATGGTAGTCCAAGGAGAATTTCGGAAGTGCAATTGGAGAGGACCAAAAACTCAATTTTTTCGTGATGAGGTCCGATGCACATAAGGAGGGGTTCCGTCCAATCTTTCATTGTTAACGCAATTGATATAGAGGGGTCTGGCGAGACTGGTCACTGGGATGTTGAACCTGTTGATGAGAGAGGCCAAAATAAAGTTTCCTGCAGATCCGGAATCCAAGAAGGCCTTAGTGGAGAAGGAGAAGGTAGAGGCAGATATCCGCACAGGCACAGTAAGACGTGGAGAAGCAGAGTTGACATCAAGGACTGTTTCACCTTTGTGCGGAGTCAGCATACGTCTTTCCAGGCGGGGAGGACGGATAGGACAATCCTTCAGGAAGTGTTCGGTACCGGCACAGTACAGGCAGAGATTTTCCATGCGGCGTCGTGTCCTCTCTTGAGGTGTCAGACGAGACCGGTCAACTTGCATAGCCTCCACGGCGGGAGGCACAGGAACGGATTGCAGAGGACCAGAGGAGAGAGGAGCCGGGGAGAAAAAACGCCTCGTGCGAACAAAGTCCATATCCTGGCGGAGCTCCTGACGCCTTTCGGAAAAACGCATGTCAATGCGAGTGGCTAGATGAATGAGTTCATGTAGGTTAGCAGGAATTTCTCGTGCGGCCAGAACATCTTTAATGTTGCTGGATAGGCCTTTTTTAAAGGTCGCGCAGAGGGCCTCATCATTCCAGGACAATTCGGAAGCAAGAGTACGGAATTGTATGGCGTACTCGCCAACGGAAGAATTACCCTGGACCAGGTTCAGCAGGGCAGTCTCAGCAGAAGAGGCTCGGGCAGGTTCCTCAAAGACACTTCGAATTTCCGAGAAGAAGGAGTGTACAGAGGCAGTGACGGGGTCATTACGGTCCCAGAGCGGTGTGGCCCATGACAGAGCTTTTCCAGACAGAAGGCTGACTACGAAAGCCACCTTAGACCTTTCAGTAGGAAACTGGTCCGACATCATCTCCAAATGCAGGGAACATTGTGAAAGAAAGCCACGGCAAAACTTAGAGTCCCCATCAAATTTATCCGGCAAGGATAGTCGTAGGCTGGAAGCGGCCACTCGCTGCGGAGGAGGTGCAGGAGCTGGCGGAGGAGATGATTGCTGAAGCTGTGGTAGTAGCTGCTGAAGCATCACGGTCAGTTGAGACAGCTGATGGCCTTGTTGCTCTATCTGTTGTGACTGCTGGGCGACCACCGTGGTGAGGTCGGCGACAACTGGCAGAGGAACTTCAGTGGGATCCATGGCCGGATCTACTGTCACGATGCCGGCTGGCAGGAGGTGGATCCTCTGTGCCAGAGAGGGATTGGCGTGGACCGTGCTAGTGGACCGGTTCTAAGTTACTACTGGTGTTCACCAGAGCCCGCCGCAAAGCGGGATGGTCTTGCTGCGGCGGTAGTAACCAGGTCGTATCCACTAGCAACGGCTCAACCTCTCTGACTGCTGAAGATAGGCGCGGTACAAGGGAGTAGACAAAAGCAAGGTCGGACGTAGCAGAAGGTCGGGGCAGGCAGCAAGGATCGTAGTCAGGGGCAATGGCAGGAGGTCTGGAACACAGGCTAGGAACACACAAGGGAACGCTTTCACTAGGCACAAGGGCAACAAGATCCGGCGAGGGAGTGCAGGGGAAGTGAGGTATACATAGGGAGTGCACAGGTGAACACACTAATTGGAACCACTGCGCCAATCAGTGGCGCAGTGGCCCTTTAAATCGCAGAGACCCGGCGCGCGCGCGCCCTAGGGAGCGGGGCCGCGCGCGCCGGGACAGGACCGACGGAGAGCGAGTCAGGTACGGAAGCCGGGGTGCGCATCGCGAGCGGGCGCCACCCGCATCGCGAATCGCATCCCGGCTGGAGGCGGTATCGCAGCGCACCCGGTCAGTGGATCTGACCGGGGCGCTGCAGTAGCGAGGGTGTAGCGAGCGCTCCGGGGAGGAGCGGGGACCCGGAGCGCTCGGCGTAACAGTCCCAATCATCTTCAGAAACTGTACCCACTATCCGAGACCATTTTTCTTTAATTCTATCAATCCCCCTTATTCCAATAATCTTATTTAATTTCTTATACAAATTTGATATTCCTTTTTTTTTTAAGTGCTCTATTTGAATTAGTTCTTCTATAAAATTGTGTTTCTGTGTTACATATACCTCTTTATCTATCGTGTTATGGACTGCGTGACTAACCTGCCAATAATACAGCCAATCCTTATCATTAATATCATACACCCTTTTTATGTGATCAAATGAGAAAAGTTGTCCTTTATCAAATATTTGTTCCAGTCGTTTTATACCCTTACTATCCCAAAAAGTTGACTCACAATCAACCAATTCTTTAAATTTATTATTAGCCCATAAAGGTGTAAACCCAAAACTATTTTCTATATGTAATTCTTCCTTTACTCTTTCCCATACTTTTCTAAATTTGTGCAATAACATCGTGCTATTTGAACCATTCTCTTCATAGTCATCCAATTCCAACACCTCATATATGTTCTCTTTCTTCTTATCTACTACAATCTTCTCCAGGTATCTAGAGTTCCTACAATTCACGACTCGTACCAACTGCGCAGCCAAATAGTAAACAAGAAAGTTGGGCATATCCAATCCCCCCTATCTCCAGGGGCCATAAAATATCTGTACTTCAAACGGACCCTTTTTCTTCCCCATAACAATCTACCCAGTATCACTTTTATCTTCCGGAACCACCCCTTGCCGATCCACATTGGCGAGGCACTAAGGAAAAACAGGATCTGTGGGAGGACCACCATCTTTACTATCGCCATCCTTTCTGACATCGAGAAAGGCATTTTAATCCATACTTCTACTCTCTTCACTAGACTATTTAATAAAGGGCGTATATTGTTAGTCACAAACCTATCGTTTGTGGCTGCTATTTTTACTCCCAAGTAGGGGAAACATTCGTTTTTTTTTAGCACGGATAATCTTCCCACCATCTCCCCCATATCTTCATCTAGGGAGAGCATAGTAGATTTACTCCAGTTTATCTCCAACCCAGATAAAGGGGCAAATACATCGAACAGCTTCATAATCCGGTGTATTTTTTCTTGTGGGTTAGTTACAAAAAGGAGGATATCATCTGCAAATAGCAAAATCTTATTTATTTTTCCGTTTACTCCAAATCCCTCATAGAAATTGTTATCTCTTATCCAAGCCGCTAGGGGTTCAATATAAATTAAAAATAGAGAGGGTGAGAGGGGGCAGCCCTGTCTTGTTCCTCTACTAAGTTTAAATGGGTAGGAGGGAATTCCATCCACCACTACACTTGCCTCCGGATTAGTATACAATAACTGAATATAACTCAAAAATCTCGGGCCCATCCCCACCTTCCTCAAAACTTCCCAAAGGTATCCCCACTCCACCCTATCAAAGGCTTTGGTAGTATCCAGTGACAGAATGGAGCGGGGGCCCCAGGATCCACTCTGGATTGCCTCATATACCTTGTGGATATTGTCGTGGACCGTTCTTCCTGACCTGAATCCCCCCTGGTCTCTCCCCACCACTACCTCCACCACTTTATCTAATCTCCTTGCCAATGCCTTCGCTATTATCTTTATATCCGTATTAAGCAAGGAGATGGGGCGATATGAACCCAAATCCAAAGGATCTTTATCTTTTTTCCTAATAAGTCTGATGTTAGCCTCACACATTGATTTAGGGAGAACACCCCCCCTCCAGGATTCATTAACAATACCCAGCAGTTTTGGAAGTAGCAGGGTTGAATATATCCTATATATCTGGAATGGAATACCATCAGACCCAGGGGATGTATTCCCTTGAATTGATGCCAATGCTTCCTCCAGCTCCTGGAGGGAGATTGGGTCATCCAAAGAATCCCTGGCATCCTCTGTTAAACTTGGAATATTAATTCCTCTCAGAAATTCCACTATGTCCGCCCTATTAATGTTGCTACTTATATAGAGATTGGAGAAAAAAGAGCTAACCATTTGAGCTATTTCTTCTCTTTCTGTGGTTATGCTGCCATCCACCCTCCTCAAAGCGATAATACCACATTCCTCACCTTGATTTTTAAGTAATCTTGACAATGTCTTATTTGGTTTCCCTTTCTCATAAAAGTTAAATTGCCCAGTAAAGAATAGTTTATTTTGTGCCTTTTTAAGTAGATATTCTTTGTAATCCTCTTGGGCTGCCTTCAATTCTAACAGCCGTTCACCCCCACTATCCTTATCTATCCCAGCTTCTAATAGTGCCACTTTACTATTCAGCGTTGATTCCTCCTGGGCAAATTCCTTTTTCTTTTTATTAATTCGCCCTACATATAGGCCCCTCAAGAATGCTTTCATGGCATCCCATACTATCTGAGGACTCGCTGAGTTATAGTTAATCTCCCAGAATGCTTATATTTCCTGTCTAAACCAGTCCTGGTCTCCCACTAGTTCTATCCAGTGGGGGTGGAGCTGAAAGCCCAGCCTTTTCCCATCCATTGCCTTACCTCCAATTTCCACCACCACTGGACAATGGTCCGACAGGGTTTTAGCTCTATACTGCACCCTACTGGTCCAGATCATCGCATTCTTATCACAGAGACATAGGTCAATTCGGGAAGCAGTGTTATATGAAGTACTAAAGCATGAGTATTGTCTTACTCCTGGGTTTAGTTTCCGTCACCCATCAACCCAATTCATCTCTCCACAGTACCTCGCCAATGCTGTTTCACTTCCCCCTACATTCCTACCAAGTTTGTATCTGTCCATACTAGGGTCCATTACATTATTCATATCCCCAACTATCCATAATGCCGCATATGTCTTCCTTTCGCTATAACTCACGAGATCCCTCAGAACGTCCACTCTAAAGGGTGGAGGAAAATAAACAAAGGCCAAGATAATAGCCCTATTTTCCCACATTCCATAAAGAAATACGTATCGACCGTACCTGTCTACCTTTGCATCTTTTATTTCGAATGGTACCTTCCTATGAACATATACTGAAACTCCCGCAGAGTACGAAGAAAGTCTGGAGTGGTATTCTTCTTTAGCCCACCTCCTTGGTAATATCTGCTCAGCTCTTGACCTATGGGTCTCGACTAAACATATGATCGCAGGAAGGTACCCCCGAACATAATCAAAGATTGCACACTTTTTAATTCTATCCGACATGCCTTGCACATTCCAAGCTAACAACTTAAGCGTAGACATATTAACCTAAAAAAATAAATAAAATAAAATAAAAAAATGAAAATTTTTCCTTCTCTTTCCCCCTCTCTCTCCCCCTCTCTCCGCCTCCCCGCGCCGTCCCTCCCACTCCCCTCCTACCCCCCCACACCCCTCCTACCCCCCCACACCCCCCCTTCCCCCCTCCCGATAATGCACCATACTTCTACTATGCATTTCTATCCTAGTGACACCCCGCAGGCCCCCCCCCACCCCCCCAGACGTAGGATTAATACTCAACTAATACTTCCAACCCCTAGTGCCGCGATAATATCTTATACTACATGCCTTCTTTATCCATCCAATCTGAGACTTCCTGTGAGGTTCCAAATATTATTACCTTTCCCTTATTCTCTACCCGGAGTCTCGTTGGGAACAGATGAGAGAAGGGCACCCCTGCATTCTTTAACCGCCTTTTTATCTCCCGAAAGGATGCCCTTTTCCTCTGGGTCTCCCAGGAGAAATCCGGATATACAAAAATGTTCTGCCCATTGTACTGTAGGTCCCTCACTTCTCTTGCCCTCCTGAGGATCGTGTCCCTATCCTGGGAGGTATATAACTTGATTAGGATTGTCCTAGGGGGTCCCCCCGGAGGGGGTATCCGCCTTGGTACCCGATGAGCTTGTTCAATCCCAAACATTGGGGTAAAATGCCTTTCCCCTATCACGTCCTTCAGCCATCCACTGAGAAACTGGATAGCAGAGTCCCCCCCCTCCGCCCCTTCAGGGAACCCCACCATCCTTATATTACAACGTCTAGATCTATCTTCAAGGTCAGTGAGCTTATCTTTAATGTATATCTTCTCCTTTTTCAAGTCATTACCTCCTCCTCCAGAACCTTAATCCTTTTTTCTGTTTTAGGGGCTTCTTCCTCCAGTCTGGAAATCCTATCTCTCATCTTGGTCATATCGTGTCTTATCAGTGATACCTCAGTAGATACCACACCCAGTTGTTTATTTATCTCCTCAATTGCACAGTTAGATTTTTTTTACCCCTCCCAAGATCTCCTCCAACATCTGAGTTCCCATGGGGGGCACAGTCTGCCTATCCTCGATTTCTTCCACCTCCAGAACCGAGTACCTAGAACCTGTTTTACTAGGGGATAGATCCTTCTGGGTTCTAGTTTTAATACCCACAGCTGGAGAATTCCATATTTTATCCAGTTTACCCATAGCCCTCTTATCTTTTTGTGGCGAGCTACCCCCTGATCTTCTGGGGTTCACCTTAAGGGCCATTTCTCCCGCTTTATCTCTTCACTTTATATTTGTAAGGTGTACGTATCGCCACCGGGGTGCCACCTATTATCTTGGCAACTTTATGCACCATAGGCCCCTCCCACCCAGTAATTTACATCCAATTATTTACAACATACAAAGGTGAGGATTCATGGTCCCACACGGTTCTGGGATGCACTTTGGACAGAGTGTATCACAGCCTGATCTAGCAGTATCCACCGCCAAGTATAGCATACTAATATACAACTAAGGAATCATTAGCATGTTCGCGCTCCCCTTGATAGACAGTCCAGTCTCCCCCTAGAGTCACTGATCTTATAGGCCCTCTGTTGGATCCAGGGCAAAGGTCCAATTTCATGGAAGAGGGGGTCTGCTAAGGCCCAATTGTTCGATTTGGTCCGTGAGTCCGGATTACTCCTGTATCAGAGAGAGAGGGAGGGATAATTCTTCTAGAAACATCAGTTTAACAGTAGGACAAGCCGTAGATGCATCTGCGTGGCCATGATTATACCACCCATACTCCTCAAAAGTCCATGCAGATTTCATTATGGGCAACATAATGGCTAAAAACAGAGGAAGCCTAGAGGAAGGAGGGGGGGCGCCAGTCCCCAACACCCAATAAATTCAGTTCCCCAAGACCCCAATTGTCCATTAGGGCTTGGCCTAGGTAGGGCAGGATAGGAGCATCACTACCACTGTAGTTAGGAATATTGTAGCTCACTTCACATGCGTAGCAACCAAAAAAAAAAACACAGGGGGGATCAGCTGATAAGATACGTGTCTGCCTCATAAGGGCATTTATCAAACTCAATGGCTGCTCCACAGTTACCAACCACCGCAGGGGAGAGGGGGGGGGGGGGACCTGGTCGTATACATTGCCACGGTTATCACTCACCAAGTCGCTAGAAGGAGTGACCAGGCAGGGAGTCTGGCGTCCAGTATTGTCTATTCCACATGGGACCAGTGCTGGGGGCTGCTGCTGTTCATAATATTGCAGAGATGTTAATAACTGGTTTCACCTATTAAAGGAAATCCGTGAGTAGGTTTCATAGCAGTTTCTCCCCATGTTAGACTCCTCTATCCAGGGAGACTACCTACATAAATGTCCTGCCCCCCAAAAGGGAGTGATAACTCACCGGCTTAAAGGCTGTCAAAATAATTATCAAGTGTAGCATCAAATCATTTTCTCAATTCCTTTCTCCTTTCCACAAGAGAGGGTCTGGCCCAGCCTGATCAAGTCCCAGCAGGGAGCAGCGGGGCTCCACATGTGCTCCTCTCCACCTCCACGCCGCTACACCACACTGTGAGGCAGGGGCCACCATATATGGGCTTCCGGAGCAAGCCCGACACTTCTCTCCCTTACTGGCTGCGAAAGTCCACACCTCCCTCTCTCTCACCTCCTCTCTGGCGTCTCCCTCCGCAGCACACTGGGGGAGAGAAGACATCCGCCCCGCCACCTCCACCTCCTGTCCGACATTGGGTCGCGTCACCTCCATCTCGCTCCTCCTGCGGCCGACTCCAGCGCCCCTAGCTCTCACAGGGTGTCCAGGTAGGCATGCAGTACTGGCGGCATTACTCTGTCAATGTCCTGGCATCCTGGGGTTAGCTTCAGCTCCACGTCCGTCCCGAGGGCTCAGGGGGCGGGGGCGGAACCCCGAAGCGCGCGGCCCTAGCTCATGCCGCCGTCACTTCCTCCGATTTATGGGGTATTTCTAATATGAAGACCCTTCAAATCCACTTCAAAACTGAACTGGTCCCTGAAAAATATTGAGTTTGAAAATTTTTTGAAAAATTGGAAAATTGATGCTGAACTTTGAAGCCCTCTGGTGTCTTCCAAAAGTAAAAACTTGTCAATTTTATGATGCAAACATAAAGTAGACATGTTGTATATGTGAATAAAAATTTTTTTATTCGTAATATACATTTTCCTTACAAGCAGAAAGCTTCAAAGTTAGAAAAATGCAAAATGTTCACATTTTTCATAAAATTTACGGATTTTTCACCAAGAAAGGATGCAAGTTACCACAAAAATTTACTACTATGTTAAAGTAGAATATGTCACGAAAAAACAATCTCTGAATCAGAATGATAACTAAAAGCATTCCAGAGTTATTAATGTTTAAAGTGACAGTGGTCAGATGTGCATAAAAAGCTCTGGTCCTTGAGGCCAAAAGGGGCTTGGTCCTGAAGGGGTTAAAGTTAACACTGAGTAGTTGTTGCACCCTGCAGGCAGCCTGGCTACATAAGCACCAGTTCACATGAAAGATTGCTGCTGCCGGAGCCTGTGAAGGCCTGTGGGAGACTGCTGCTATTACCAGGCCAGCCGGACACAGCTACATTCACTGGTGGCTACAGCAATGTTAAACTTGGGGTCATGCACCCACACACAGATGACCAGCGGTCCACCACCCCCTGCGCTGCCAGAATGTGTAGATGTTGCAACAGTGGGAGATTTAAAGCTGCTCGCTCTTTTCACAGCAGCACCTCTTTCTGCATCAATGAGTCACAGACACGCAGCGTGCAATGATCGGCCATGGCGCCCATGACCATATTTACATCTCCTGCTGCCCTAGGCACTAAACCTGGAAACGCCCCCATTTTCACTCGCCAGTAATGATCATGATTCAATGCATAAAAATAATTGGTCATTGTTAGTCAGGGTTCACTCAGCCTTAGGCTATGTTCCTACATTTGTATGTGAACAATACCACCATACCGTGACTAAATAATACTGCCATACCAGAACTGAACAATACCACCATACCATGGCTAAGTAAAAATTATCAATATGCTGTAAGCCAATATTAAGACCGTACTATGACTAAATACAGTGATCATATAAACACATGTAATTATCAACAGAGTTGTGTGAGGGTTATTTTCTGTGCTGAAGTTTTTATTTGTACCATTTTGAGGTAAAGGTAACTTTTTTAGCGCTTTTTATTTAAAGAGGTACTCTGCTGCTCAGCGTCCAGAACAAAATGTTCCGAACGCTTAGAGCCCGTGCCTGGAACTTGTGACATCATGGCCCCGCCCCCTCAATGCAAGTGTGGTAGAGGGTGTGAGATGCAGGGCTGGTGGAATTATCCTAGGGGCAGAGGGCATTAACCCCTTATATTCGGGATGCCAGGGCGTGGTTTATCCTCAATACCACCCGAAGGCATACCGCTGGATCCTGGGCTAGCCACCCCATGTGACTCCGACCCCAAGTTACGGACAACGGTAGCTTTACTGAGTGACAGATGGAACAGTCCATACAGTTCAGCCAGGCCCACAGAGTTGACCAGTGACTCCAGAGACCTTAAGGGCTTGCTGGGACTTGCAGTAGATTTGGACAATTTTAGAGCAGGCCACTCTTACTTGTCAATAGATGATTGTGACTTACTTGACTTGAGACTGACATTGTTGTGGTTGTAGCTTATTGTAGAATTAGGGCTGCTGGACTGACTTGAGGCCTCCTATGGACTCCAGACACACTCTAGGACTAACACTTTCTACATGCATTATACAGTATAACACATGGCAAACAATATATACATAAGGGTACATGTGTAAAGGGGCCCAGGGGACACTGTAAGGAGGCCGCCTGACAGGGCAGCAAGGATACGGGGGCACAACTCCCATACTGGGCAACCACACAAGTCTATGGGAGGGGGTGTGATGCCCCTCCCATAGACTTGCATTGAGGGGGTGGGGTGTGATGTAACGAGGGGTGGGGCCATGACGTCGCGAGTCCCTGCTCCGACTCTAAGAGTTCGGAACTGTGGTGTCTGAGGTGATGCAATGGTGTTACAGGGTCTGGTTGTATTTACCCTTGTTTTGTCGTGACACCAGGGTGCGGTTGTTTTCTGAATGAGGCCCTGCCGACAATTGGCCCAAAAACGGCAGGAAATAAATGGAATGTCCACAGCAGGATTTATGAGATAACTGGAACTTTTACTTAAACTTCTTTTAGAACAGTCTTTACAGTTAGACAGTTTCTCTTGAGGTAACCGGGATGCAGGATACCTCACAGGCTTTGCTGGGACTTGTAGTATTGAGATTTATGCAGTCCACTGTGCTGCTAATGATATTCTTTGAGTTGAATAGTAGTCACTAGGAATTGAAGATAGAGCTTGATAACTCACGCTTTTGTAGTGGCTGCAGGTTCCTTAGGCTTTGGCCTAGTTGCCATTGTGCTTGAATTGGTATTGCTGAAGTGTACAGGATGATGAGCAGGGACCAAGAGAGTGCAGGAACAAGAGCTAAGAGCCCTAATTTAGAGACTACAGCCCCTTATATATCAAGGAGGCTGGACTACAGCCCATTGGTTGAAAAGCCTGTACGTCCTGAACCCAGGGAACTCTGGGTACATCACATGACAGTATCACATGACCTAGGAAGGTCCTAAACATTTATACCACCTCTATGAACATACTGAACAATAGGTACAATACATTTATAATGCATTATATGAGGGAGTACTTAATAAGCAAGGGGGAAACAGCCCTGCAGGAGAGCCCTGGGGAATGGAGGGACTCTAACTGAGGGTATCTAGAACAGGAACAGGACAGGGTCCTGTACCGGGACACCACAAACCCCCTTACTTAAAAAGAGTCATCCTCGACGTAGGTCCCCTTAGGGAGCGGAACGGAATGGCCATAGGGCCAGATGCAGTCCTGAAGCATTAATCCAAATGTCCAAGTTCAGGCTGATGATAACAAAATGATGAAAAATAGATAGAGACATTTAGATAATGTCCATACATGCTCTAGAACTGATACACGAACAGGTTTAGCTAGAATTTATTCACAAACAGGATATAACAGAATGACGGGTAAACTCATTTGTGAACAGGATGGCACTAGCACTTACTCACGAACAGGATGGGATAAGTAATTTTCTCTTTAGAGCTTACTGAATTATATTGGCAATACTAATTATCAGATTATTGGTGTTACTACTATGTTCATACCTTTGGTATCTTTACTTTACTTTGGTTTATTAGTTTATGCATCTAATGACTATGCATGAAATGTAATTAGTTATTGCCTAGCTATAGCATCTGTCTATAGCTGAAAATGTTATCAACACATGACATTTGATATTTGACTTAGGTCTGACATTTGACTGACATGTAAATATTTGACTATAAAATCTCTAACCGATACTTGACATGAAGTATGTATACTGACTGTAATGCTTCTACATACTGAAATTAATCTCACTGTTACCTTTTTATTGACATACATTTGATATAATAGCACATATTATTTCCATTTGTTATACCCTGGTTGCGGATTGTGTTGCCTGAGGCTTTCTGCCCAATGCCTTAGCTACTAGGGTCTATCGGTACTACACACCTAGCCCTAGAACTCTTGATCTAGATAACAATTAAGCATACTGTTACCTTTCTGGATACGTGTATTTAGCTACAGGAATACCTTCTGGCCAGGAAGAGCATCCTGAACATGTAAAGACAAAAGAACACATTAGTACATGACATTTGTGCATAACAGTGGTATGGACTGATATAGAAAATGTTACAGTCCCTAAGACTAATTTTCTTGTTTGTTTGTGGGATATCTTCATATACCTATTTGTTATGAGTATAGGTTATAAGTTATGTGTACCAGACTTTGAATATTCACTAATGAAGTTTATGTACTGAATTATATGTACACTGAATTTTAGGAATGTGAAGTCAGTCTTGATATCTGATTGGTATGTTGATTAGGCGCAAGTGAAGGGTGGCGTTTCTTGTTACTCCCAGAGGAGCTGGGAGAGCACCTCTAAGTAAACACTACAACACCTATAAGGAATATATATATATATATTTTTTTTCTTTAATTCCATACAGGAATTACGTACTTCTGTACAGGGATTTTGTACTTATGTACAGGAATTTTCTACTTCTGTACAGTAAAACCATTTAAATTATGGACATTTTATGTAACCAGTCATTTTATTTACTTGGAATACAAAGGTTACATGCAAGCAGCACAACACTTGAGATATTTATGTGACATTTACCTGCTGTTGGAGTGCAGAATTTTGTGCACAAAAATATATTACCATTATAAAATTTACATTAACGGTCAGTGCTGTGGAGTCGGAGTCGAGGAGTCGGAGGAAATTTTGGGTACCTGGAGTTGGAGACGGAGTCGGCAAACAATGCACCGACTCCGACTCCTACTAAATTTTGATTGGAATTTAAAAAAGCAAGTTTAAATGTCCCAATTCACAAAAAGTTATAATTAATGACTTCTCTACTGTAAGAATAAAGACCAATGCATGCAGTGCCTCACGTAACCGCAAAACGAACACGTTAAGTGACCGTGAAGAAGCTTTTCATGTGCTTTACTATATGGCACGCAATGCACAATTAGGAACGGCAATACTTATACTTTCCATAGTGTTGTGTTCTGTGTTCATGGGTAACCTAGCCTCTCACTGATAAGGGATTAAGTAAATATGTTTTTTGCAGGACTAGAGACACTTGTATAAGTGAAGGGAATGGAGGGTCAATAGTTCAAGACTGAAGCTGTAAACCATTGGAAAAACTGCTGTCATTCAGCAAAAGGCTATATAAACTTGTAAACGCCGATTGTTAGCTTAAACTTTAAACATGACTATGGGATTCTACTAGGGAAATCATGTTTTATAATAAAGGACCCTTTCTGGATCCTCCCACTGCCCTATCTTCAGCAGAAGATCAGCAGCTTCTGCCCAACTACCTCTCTCTGCTAGAAGAGCTTAGAAGAACTTGGTGGAACAGCTTCTTGGATTCAACTGTAAGTGTTTAGATTTATTTTAAAACCTGCATGCCTGTGTAATGAAGAATTATTTTGCTATTAATGTTAGATTTGTGGATGAAAATAACAATACAATAACACGGACCCTCGGAGTAAAGGACACTCAGGCACATTACACCAGTGATTATCTTCAGAAGTTAGTGGGTGTTCTAAAAGATTTTGAAATTAACCCCTTAAGGACCGGAGGTTTTTCCGTTTTTGCATTTTCGTTTTTTGCTCCTTGCCTTTAAAAAATCATAACTCTTTCAAATTTACACCTAAAAATCCATATGATGGCTTATTTTTTGCGCCACCAATTCTACTTTGTAATGACATCAGTCATTTTGCCCAAAAATCTATGGTGAAGCAGGAAAAAAAATCATTGTGCGACAAAATTGAAAAAAAAAACGCTGTTTTGTAACTTTTGGGGGCTTCCGTTTCTACGTAGTACATTTTTCGGTAAAAATGACACCTGATATGTATTCTGTAGGTCCATACGATTAAAATGATACCCTACTTATATAGGTTTGATTTTGTCGGACTTCTGGAAAAAATCATAACTACATGCAGGAAAATTAATACGTTTAAAATTGTCATCTTCTGACCCCTATAACTTTTTTATTTTTCCGTGTATGGGGCGGTATGAGGGCGCATTTTTTGCGCCGTGATCTGAAGTTTTTAACGGTACCATTTTTGCATTGATAGGACTTATTGATCACTTTTTATTCATTTTTAAATGATATAAAAAGTGACCAAAAATGCACTATTTTGGACTTTGGAATTTTTTTGCGCGCACGCCATTGACCGAGCGGTTTAATTAATGATATATTTTTATAATTCGGACATTTCCGCACGCGGTGATACCACATATGTTTATTTTTATTTTTATTTACACTGTGTTTTTTTTTTTATTGGAAAAGGGGGGTGATTCAAACTTTTAATAGGGGAGGAGTTAAATGATCTTTATTCACTTTTTTTTTTCACTTTTTTTTTGCAGTGTTATAGGTCCCATAGGGACCTATAACACTGCACACACTGATCTTTTACATTGATCACTGGTTTCTCATAAGAAACCAGTGATCGATGATTCTGCCGCATGACTGCTCATGCCTGGATCTCAGGCACTGAGCAGTCATTCGGCGATCGGACAGCGAGGAGGCAGGTAGGGGCCCTCCCGCTGTCCTGTCAGCTGTTCGGGATGCCGCGATTTCACCGCGGCTATCCCGAACAGCCCACTGAGCTAGCCGGGATGCTTTCGGTTTCACTTTAGACGCGGCGTTCAACTTTGAACGCCGCGTCTAAAGGGTTAATAGCGCGCGGCACAGCGATCAATGCCGCGCGCTATTAGCCACGGGTCCCGGCCGTTGTTAGAGGCCGGGCCCGACCCGCTATGACGCGGGGCCACGCCGTGGCCCCGCGTTATAGATCGGGAGTGGACACATGACGTTCCAGTACGTCATGTGTCCTTAAGGGGTTAAAAAGGAACAGATTTTAGGTGTTGTGACAGATAACGCTTCTAACATGTTGAGCACAATTGAGAAGATGAACGCAGATGAAGGTAACAAACAGATATTAGAGTTAGAGGAAGAAAGCTCTGCAAGTATTGGAGAAAGTTTAGAAACTGAAGAGAATGCTGACGTTTTTTTAGACAACTTTTTTGAAGAAGCATTGAAGCTTGCTACTATTCATCATATGCGATGTGCTGTTCATACACAGCAACTTGCCATAAGAGATGGATTAAAAGATCGCCATGCAGCTACACTAATTGGCAAATTACGGCAAGTGACTGTTGCAGCCAGGGCCCCGAAAACAGATGCAATTTTGAAAAGATGTGCAGGAAAAGGAGCCATTTTGGATCAAACAACTCGCTGGGGAAGCACTTATTTAATGGTGAAGCGTTTGCTTGAACTTAAAGACTTCATAGAAGAAATGGACAATGAAAATATTGCATTAACTGAAAGCCAGTGGACACAAACAAAATAGCTGGAGAACCTTCTTTCTCACCCCTTCACTGTCACCAAGAGGTTGCAATGTGACAATCTAACCCCGGGTAAATTCCTCTTGGAATGGAAGAGCCTGTTATATCGCCTGAACAAAAATGGAGGGTTAATAGCTGAGGGCATTGCATCTTCAAAGATGAAAAGAGAGAGTCTTTTGCTGGAAAATTAAATCCTGTTAGCGGCTATTTATGTCGACCCAATGAGCCGACTTTTGTTGAACAGTGAACAGATTGCTACTGGGAAAAAGGCCCTCTATGATGTAGCAGTTCGCATGAAGGGATTACGACCTGAAATACCTCCACAGGAGGATGACGTTCTTTTAAGCAATAGTGGTAACTCAGGATCATCTTCTTCAAATGAAGAATTAGACTTTGATTCCTTCTTAGACAAAATGGAAGTTGCTAAAGGAAAGCGACGTCGCATAAGCGTTACAGAACCAGTAAATGTCCAAATAAAAAAATTCCAGCAGGAGTTTTATAAAGCACTAAAAGACGTTGAAAAGTATGATCGCTCATCAAAACTTACTGTTGAAGAAGCCATCCTTGTTTATCCAGAGATCGTTAGTGATGTGGCCAGAATAGTTACTGCAATGCCACCCACCCAAGTCAGTGTCGAAAGATAATTTTTAGCCCTAAAAATAATAAAGTCTGACTTAAGAGCCTCTATGAAAGAGGATCTGGCAGAGGCAATTCTCTTCCTTAGAACTCTACATTGAATTGATTTGCATTTGTTAAGCCTATAACTACATTTCAAGATTAATATACACCATTTCTAGGTTTTACAGATTTTGTTTTTGGTTCATAAAGATAACCTTTTTGTTTTTGTTCTAAAACAACCAAATAATGTGGTTTGTATTTTTGAACTGGTAAAGTTCCTGTTACTGATGTTTATGCCTGCTGCTACTATCCAGCCACTTGATTAATAATATTAATTAAAAAAAAAAATTTAATAAAAAAACAGTTGTTTTCATTGTGTTTGTCTTTTGCTTAAACTGTTCAATACAGTAGACTGTTGGCTTCCCAGCCAGTAGTCCTGTGGTAATGACATGTATGTTGCCTTTCTTTCCTACAAGGAATGTATAAAATACATTCACATATTAATACAGAGGAGTTGGGGAGTCGGAGTCGGAAGTACAAAAAACTGAGGAGTCGGAACATTTATCTACCGACTCCACAGCCCTGTTAACGGTCATGTAAGGCTCTACAGTCCACCTACATTTTAGAGTCCTGAATGAAATCCCAGCTATGCCGGATGCCGGGCACAAACTTGTGAAGGTGGTTATGTTGCTTAACAGGTGAACTTCTTGGCATTGTCCGATGGCAAGTATGTGAAGGGTATCTGTGATGAATTCTTGGGCCTAGTTACAGCTGCAGCCCATTCACCCCGCAGACTCTTTACTGGGGTGTACTCCACAATCTCCCCTTGCTCTAGGGAGGGTATCTTCTGGGCCCTTCTATTGACTAATATGGTACCTCCATGCCGGCAGTCCTGGAGGGTACCAAAGCCTCTGACTTTATCAAATTTGACAACTGTGGCGCGTCGGCACTCTAAGTGTGGCTCACCCTCTTGAGGATAGTCCAGCATGCAAATATATAGAGCTTCCAGCTTTTTAGTGTCCCTCTGTTGCTCTGCCTGGACTTCATAAGGGAGGCGTTTTGGCCCATATCTCTCTCTATGCTGGGCCCTTAACTTTTCAATGATGCCGGTAATTTCAGCCTCCCTGCGGGCCCTTTCTGCATCAGCTGTGGGGACCGGTGGATGGGACCTCCCTGGCTGGGGTAGGATGTGGTCTCGCATGTACTGTATGAGCGTAGGTGACTTTCCGCTGACTCGGCGCCATCTTAGGACTCTCCTCACGTCTCAGTGGGCTCCGCCATCTTTGTACTCCTTGCTGCCTGTTCCAGACTGGAGAGGGCTGGCCACATGCTCTCTTTTATAAGAGGCTCCGACAAAATGGGGGCCGGAAGGAAGGACGTCATCAATGCAGCGCTGAATTCCTGTCCCCCGTCGAACACAAGCAGTGCAGACAGGTTCCACTTCGGCATCGGAACGGTCACTTGATGACCACGCCCAGGGGCGGGTCGCGGACCAGCTTGGGACATTTTTGCGCGTTTTTCAAGTAAGTCATTAACTCTTGCTGGTACTTATTGCAGAGGAGAGCGCAGCATGGCTTCACTGCTGATTTTTCACATGGCCAAAGAAAGACCATATTTACCTCCCCCCTTACTTTTTGTAGCGCCCCAGCTAAGCAC
This sequence comes from Hyla sarda, assembly GCF_029499605.1. Lineage (NCBI taxonomy): Eukaryota > Metazoa > Chordata > Amphibia > Anura > Hylidae > Hyla > Hyla sarda. The sequence continues at coordinate 78,928,664 of NC_079192.1, forward strand.
AATTTCAATAGTAATGTCCCATACACTTATGGGCACAATTTTAATCGCTACTTGCGATACTTCTGGGCAGTTCATAAAACAACATTCCTGCATAGGGGGAGCACTATGGCTCTTGCAATAACGGTATACACCCATTTTTCGTTGCGGGTGGTCAGGCTAGCAAAGTTATTAAAGGCACACACCCGTATCCTGTTCGTAGGACGCCAAAAGAGTTGTGATGTCTGGGGTGATGCAATGGTGTTACAGGGTCTGGTGGTACTAACCCTTGATTTGTCGTGACGCCAGGGTGCGGTTGTTTTCTGATGAACGGAAGGAAATAAATGGAATGTCCACAGCAGGATTTATGAGATAACTGGAACATTTACTTAAACTTCTTTTAGAACAGTCTTTACAGTTATACAGTTTCTCTTGAGCTAACCAGAATGCAGGATACCTCACAGGCTTTGTAGTATTGAGATTTATGCAGGCCACTGTACTACTAATTATATTCTTTGAGTTGAATAGTAGTCACTAGGAATTGTAGATAGAGCTTGATAACTCACGTTTTTGTAGTGGCTGCAGGTTCCTTAGGCTTTGGCCTAGTTGCCATTGTGCTTGAATTGAAATCAGGATAAAAGGTATTGACAATCCGGATGGCGCCTTCCTTGTAAGATGAAGAAAATTGCCACAACGTATAGAAAGGCTATTTTTATTGGTATAGTCGCACCATCTATACCAATAAAAATTGCCTTTCTATACATTGTGGCAATTTTCTTCATCTTACAAGGAAGGCGCCATCCGGATTGTCCATACCTTTTATCCTGATTTCCTTTTATCTACCGGACTGAAGAGTCACGGGAAAAGGACGTTGAGGCTGCCACCTGCTACCGGATCAGCGAGTCTACGTGCAAGTGAAGGTGTTGCACTCTCAGTGCAACATCACACGGTAAGGTGCAATATATCCATTCACCTTACTGATACATCCCACAGCACTTCACTAGGAGCGCACTTCTTTTTTCTATTTATCTTATTGTGCTTGAATTCGTATTGCTGAAGTGTACAGGATGATGAGCAGGAACCAAGAGAGTGCAGGAACAAGAGCTAAGAGCCCAAATTTAGAGACTACAGCCTCTTATATATCAAGGAGGCTGAACTACAGCCCATTGGTTGAAAAGCCTGTGTTACGCCGAGCGCTCCGGGTCCCCGTTCCTCCCCGGAGCGCTCGCCTCATCTTCATTGTTGCAGCGCCCCGGTCAGATCCACTGACCGGGTGCGCTGCGGTCCCGCCTTCAGCCGGGATGCGATTCGCGATGCGGGTAGCGCCCGCTCGCGATGCGCACCCCGGTCCCCCTACCTGACTCGCTCCCCGTCTGTTCTGTCCCGGCGCGCGCGGCCCCGCTCCCTAGGGCGCGCGCGCGCCGGGTCTCTGCGATTTAAAGGGCCAGTGCACCAATGATGGTGCCTGGCCCAATCTTCCCAATTAGCTTAATTGGCTCCCACCTGTGCACTTCCCTATATCACCTCACTTCCCCTGCACTCCCTTGCCGGATCTTGTTGCACTTGTGCCTAGTGAAAGCGTTCCCTTGTCTGTTCCTAGTCCGTGTTCCTGACCTCCTGCCGTTGCCCCTGACTACGATCCTTGCCGCCTGCCCCCGACCTTCTGCTACGTCCGACCTTGCTTCTGCCTACTCCCTTGTACCGCGCCTATCTTCAGCATCTTCAGCAGCCAGAGAGGTGAGCCGTTGCTAGTGGATACGACCTGGTCACTACCGCCGCAGCAAGACCATCCCGCTTTGCGGCGGGCTCTGGTGAAAACCTGTAGTGGCTTAGAACCGGTCCACTAGCGCGGTCCTCGTCATCCCTCTCTGGCACAGAGGATCCACTACCTGCCAGCCGGCATCGTGACAGTAGATCCGGCCATGGATCCCGCTGAAGTTCCTCTGCCAGTTGTCGCTGACCTCACCACGGTGGCCGCCCAGCAAGCCCGACAGATCGCCCTTCTAACCCGTCAGCTGTCGGAAATGTCCACCATTTCGCACCAACTTCAGTCGCAACTTCTCCAGCAATCTTCTCCTCCGCCAGCTCCTGCACCTCCTCCGCAGCGAGTGGCCACTCCTAGCCTCCGCCTGTCCTTGCCGGACAAATTTAATGGGGACTCTAAGTATTGCCGTGGCTTTCTTTCGCAATGTTCCCAGCACTTGGAGATGATGTCGGACCAGTTTCCTACTGAAAGGTCTAAGGTGGCTTTCGTGTTCTGCCTTCTGTCTGGAAAAGCCCTGTCATGGGCCGCACCGCTCTGGGACCGCAATGACCCCGTCACTGCCTCTGTACACTCCTTCTTCTCGGAAATTCGAAGTGTCTTTGAGGAACCTGCCCGAGCTTCTTCAGCCGAGATTGCCCTGCTGAACCTGGCCCAGGGTGTTTCTTCCGTTGGCGAGTACGCCATTCAGTTCCGTGCTCTTGCTTACGAGTTGTCCTGGAATAGTGAGATTCTCTGCGCGACCTTTAAAAAAGGCCTATCCAGCAACATTAAAGATGTTCTGGCCGCACGAGAGACTCCTGCTGACCTACATGAACTCATTCATCTAGCCACTCGCATTGACATGCGTTCTTCCGGATGGCGTCTGGAGCTCCGCCTGGATATGGACTTTGTTCGCACGAAGCGTTTTTTCTCTCCGGCTCCTCTCTCCTCTGGTCCTCTGCAATCTGTTCCTGTGCTTCCCGCCGCGGAGGCTATGCAAGTTGACCGGTCTTGCTTGACACCACAAGAGAGGACACAACGCCGCATGGAGAATCTTTGCCTGTACTATGCCGGTACCGAACACTTCCTGAAGGATTGTCCTATCCGTCCTCCCCGCCTGGAAAGACGTACGCTGACTCCGCACAAAGGTGACACAGTTCTTGATGTCAACTCTGCTTCTCCACGCCTTACTGTGCCTGTGCGGATATCTGCCTCTACCTTCTCCTTCTCTACTATGCTCTTCTTGGATTCCGGATCTGCAGGAAAATTTTTTTTGGCCTCTCTCATCAACAGGTTCTACGTTCCTGTGACCAGTCTCGCCAGACCCCTCTACATCTATTGTTTTTACAATAAAAGATTGGACTGTCTCGTACGTTTCCACACAGAACCCCTCCTAATTTGCATCGGACCTCATCACGGAAAAATTGAGTTTTTTTTCCTCAGGTTCTTTGGCCCCAAGAAGAGGGGGAGACCCAAGGGGGGGGGTACTGTTACGCCGAGCGCTCCGGGTCCCCGTTCCTCCCCGGAGCGCTCGCCTCATCTTCATTGTTGCAGCGCCCCGGTCAGATCCACTGACCGGGTGCGCTGCGGTCCCGCCTTCAGCCGGGATGCGATTCGCGATGCGGGTAGCGCCCGCTCGCGATGCGCACCCCGGTCCCCCTACCTGACTCGCTCCCCGTCTGTTCTGTCCCGGCGCGCGCGGCCCCGCTCCCTAGGGCGCGCGCGCGCCGGGTCTCTGCGATTTAAAGGGCCAGTGCACCAATGATGGTGCCTGGCCCAATCTTCCCAATTAGCTTAATTGGCTCCCACCTGTGCACTTCCCTATATCACCTCACTTCCCCTGCACTCCCTTGCCGGATCTTGTTGCACTTGTGCCTAGTGAAAGCGTTCCCTTGTCTGTTCCTAGTCCGTGTTCCTGACCTCCTGCCGTTGCCCCTGACTACGATCCTTGCCGCCTGCCCCCGACCTTCTGCTACGTCCGACCTTGCTTCTGCCTACTCCCTTGTACCGCGCCTATCTTCAGCATCTTCAGCAGCCAGAGAGGTGAGCCGTTGCTAGTGGATACGACCTGGTCACTACCGCCGCAGCAAGACCATCCCGCTTTGCGGCGGGCTCTGGTGAAAACCTGTAGTGGCTTAGAACCGGTCCACTAGCGCGGTCCTCGTCATCCCTCTCTGGCACAGAGGATCCACTACCTGCCAGCCGGCATCGTGACAGCCTGTAGGTCCTGAACCCAGGGAACTCTGGGTACATCACATGACAGTATCACATGACCTAGGAAGGTCCTAAACATTTATACCATTGCTATGTACATACTGAACAATAGGTACAATACATCTATAATGCATTATATGAGGGAGTAATTAATAAGCAAGGGGGGGAACAGCCATGCAGGAGAGCCCTGGGGAATGGAGGGACTCTGACTGAGGGGACATAGGACAGGAACAGGACAAGGTCCTGTACCGGGACACCACTGAATATTTTGTTCTGAGCAGCAGAGTATCCTTTTAATGTTTTGTGGGATGTGATGTGGCAAAAAAAAAATTATTGTGACATTTGCGGGATCAATAAAGTTCTATTTTAGGATATGTTCACATATGCTGATATGAAGTGAGTTCCCACTGTGGGTTTAAGCTGCAGCGGGTATGAGCAACCAAAAATATGCAGCAGACCCTATTAAAGTCAATTTTATTTGCTGTAGAAGACCTACTGGAGCTCAAACTCTCAGTGGGAAACTCGCTACACATTTTTTGGCCGCTTGGAATTTTCTATAACAAAATTGGGTAAGGGGGGGTAATTAGAATTCATGTGGGGGTATATTTGAAAAAAAAAAAAATTCTATACACTATTGTGTACATGCCATCATTCAGCATTATAAGGGTATGTTTACCTTTAGGCTGAGTCTTTTAGGCTTGGATCACACTGCCACCGAGCTCCATCTTGTTCAGCTTTTCCATCTTTTTTTGGCACCGCATGAACGTTCTACAGGACGGACACTGCCGGGTCCTGATGGATCCCATTAACTTGAATGGGGTCCATTGGGGATCTGGTATTTTACAACAGTTGTACGGAGAAAAAAAACATGCAGTATTTTTTTCTCCCCTCAACTCCCGTCCTTTAAACAGGTATAGTGATAGAGCTCCCTTTAGTGGAGCGCAACTATTGTGTAAACGAGTGCGGAACCTACAGAGTCATAGGGTAACTTTGTATTTCAGAGGGTAAATACTGTAGTGAGGGACTACAACTCCAGTGTGGTCTATTTTTTCGGTGCTGCCTGTGCCCCTACCTCCCCCTAAAGGTCAAACCTGGAGAGGATGCAGGCTGCACAGACAGAACACGCTGGGAGTTGTACTATATTCACCCTGGTAGAAGACAATTGATACTACCGCATAGGTACCATGGGATGGTTTTGAGAGCCCTCCACAGTCAACATGGGCATCTCAAGGTGAACAAGACCTATAGTCTAGTACAAGCATGACCAATTCTATTGGCCTCGTATGAGGAGGCACATCAAGTCAAACAACATATAAAGACGTGCAAGGGGTGCATCCAGAAAAAGACCCTGCTGGTAAGAGCTGCCCCATGGGCCATCTGAAAAGTATGGGACCCATGGATCTTGTTTGCTGCATTTTCTGCAATGAAAAAGATACTCAATAGGAATTTTTCTAGTCAAAGGCAGGATTGGATCCACAGGCTGGGAAAATATAACTTTTTTAAAATCCAATCTTGTGTTGTGCTGAAAAAAAGTCTGCACACCTTACTACATAAACATTTCATGTGTGACTCTCTTGTGCCAAGCTTAAAGTAAAAAAAAAACTGTCAGAAGTTTCAGTCAGTAGATGTGTGGGTGCTGAGACCCCCACTGACATGTTTTTTTTTTTTTTACACTACTGTCCCCTGCCTGCTTAATAAAATAATACAAACTTTAACTCACCTTCCTCGATCCCTCATAGCCTCTGGTTGTAGGATGCCCCGTCTTGTCCGGTCTCCACTGACAGTCTGCTTCCCGGAGATGGCCAAAGCTGTAGAAGTGATATCACAGTGTGGCACAGCCAGTGATTGGCGAGCGGCACAGCTGTAGACACTTATGACCTGCAGCTCGGCAGAGTCACCAGCCAGGGATGGGGAGGCCTGATTCTGAAGGCTACGAGGGAGTAGAGGAAGCGGAGTAAAATTTTTTTTATATTTTATTAGGCAGTCTGGGGACAGTACTGTAAAAAACATTTTACCCGACAACCCCTTTAAGATTTCTCTTCACAATTACTAAGGAGTCTAGGCTAAACCCTGAAAAACTTCACAGGTAGCACAATGCAGTCAGGCAGGTAACATTCTCCTGACATTTACCAAATCCAAACTTATCCATTAGACTACAAGATACAGAAGTATGATTTCTCACTTCACAGAACATGTGTCCACTGCCCCAGACTCCAGTGATGGAGTGCTTTACACCCCTCCATCCAACGCTTTTTGCTGTAAGGCTTGTATGCAGCTGCTCGGCCATGCCAACCCATGTCATGAAGCTTAGTTTTTGTGATGATTCTAATTTCAAATAAGTTCCAAATAGGTTTTGGACTGTGCAGTTGAGTCAGCCCTATAGGCCTCAGCACTCGGCGACCCTGCTCTGTGACTTTACATGGTTCTCCTGGTTGCTGTGGTTACTAAACCCTTCCACTTTTCAATAATGCCGTTCACAGATGGTCATGGAAGATCCGGGAGAGAAGAAATTTTATGAACATCTTGTCCGCTCCTCACACTCAACCATCTTCAAGATTTCTCCTTCATGCGTCCTTCATATTTAGGAACATATATCAGACTTTTATGCACCAATGAAACCCATCTCTTTAGAAAAGTCTTAACCTCCAATAACCCTGTTATGGGCCCCACACCCCAAATAGGGGTGGGGAACACATGGGAACAGGACCCTTCCCTCCTTTTTTTCCTTGTCCTCATTTTCCTCCACCCTTTTAGGTGTGGTGGCCGTGAGCAGGAAGCGCCCTGCCATCCCTCCTTTATTGTCGTATTTAAGTTTTCCAGTATTTCTGGGCGACCTTGGTTTCAAGATCAAATGACTGAACTTTTGCGTGTTTATATAATAAATTTGGTTTGATTTTCTTTGTTTGTTATCCTTAATAAAAGCTGTGGCCTAGTTTACCAATCTGGAGTTTCTGTGTTGTTTATTTTAGTTTCATTTAGAGTCTCTGTTTTCGTGTTTCCGTTACACCACCCTATAAACATCTTTCCCTCACCTACTGTCCTCTTTCCCATTCCCATGTAAATTCTAAGTCCACAATGGCAGGGTCTGCTCTCCCTCTGTACCAAGCTCTTATGTATAATGTTCTGGTCATGTCATATACTATTCAGTATGTACAGGGCCCTGGAACTGTAAAATGAGAAAAAATAAAGCTCACACCATGGTTATACATTCCACTGTGAATTCAGTTTATTTTGCAGGTACAGCACTAAAGAGAGGCTCCAGTGGATATACAGCGAGATAGGCCCGTGCAGTAAAAGAGATAGTATTTACATGGTCTTTAGATATCACAATAACAAAGTCATGGCATCTGTGGAGGTTTATATACATTGAGGAGCGAGACACTAAGGAACAACAATACGATTGTCAGGTGGAATACAAGACACAATAATATCCTATTGGGCCCTTTGAGGCAAAGGGCAGGTGAAATTGCGCAAACAGAAAACTAGGTAGCAGGACGCTCAGCATTTACTGAGGAAGTAAGGAGCCTCTGAGAAATTTATATCAGTTACTTTAAATAAGGCAGAACTCGACTAGGGATTAGTAAAACACCCCTGAGACATAGTCCTAAATGAGTAGACACTTCTGTTGTACATACGAGTCATTTGTATACTACTACCAATTCAGTAACTGGCCATACCATGCAATAGCGATGAACCTCTGGAGGTACAAGTACTTGGCACTAACCTACGCTTGTCACAAGGGCATAACCTGGCTTCAAAAAGCCAGGTTCTACAAAATGTTTGCCCAAATTAGCATCAGGTGATGGACTACAAGCGGCAACTGGGTAACTTCATTGTGATTTCTCTTATGGGACCCTCCCTGTATGACACTCAAATGGCCTCTACTGTGTTTAGAGTATTAGTAAACCTAGAAGAAGGGCCTAGCCAAATAGACTATCCAGTAGTACAGTCATCCAATTCCTGAATAGAGACACAGTTCTGTTTAGCAGAAATACAGATTAAAAAAACTGCTACAAAAGACCTCTGCGAGATGTGGAAAAGCTTGTGTTTTACTAGCCGCATAGTTTGTCCCATGCACGTATATACTGAGCAGAAATAACGTGATGTGAACTTTTACTACAAAACAAGTGCGTGCAGAACACTTTCGGTTTGGTCCCAAAAGCTACAAGTTGAAAGATACAAAGTGTGTAAACAGAGTTGAGTAATCTGGATTATTGATATTTCTCCCATATGCACCATATGTAGACCTCCAATGTGTTACCCTTGTGTGTCTACATACATACATACATGCATGCATGCACATACATATGCAACCACCCTTCAGATTAATATATAGTATATTATGATGTAAGTTTACAGTGTTTTAATTAATAATTGAAAACAATAATTATTATTAAAGTGAAACTATACACCAGAGAACCTATAGACCAGTGTTGTACATAGAGGAGTTCTCTAGGGGACCTTAAATGGACCCTCTATTAAGGTGCTGGGTTTTGTTACCAAGACCACACTTGACCCTTGGGCCAGTTCTCCATCCTCTTATTTTGGTTACAACATAGTTCACCTGGAGAAGGACGTTTAATAATACAGGTCATGACCATCTGGTAGCAAAGGGTATGGAACCATCCAAGCTTGGGCCACTTCTTTCTAAGCGCCGCATAGTAGCCATATTGTCTGCCTTTATGGTATGTATGCCCTTGGACAATTACTACTTGTTAGGAGAGTCCCTTGGAAAAAGATTGTCAGTAACTGTCCTTGTGAATTAAGTATCTAATTTCTTTCAGCGCCACCACTGGGATGATTGAGCAGTACACAGTGCCCATTCAAATCAATGGTCTGTCTGTATTACACAGGATAGGACAGGTCTTTTTATAACCATTCTCCAATCTGGTGAAGAGATGAAGGTCCTGAACAGAAGACCCTTGTATATTAACTAAGAATTACTTAATAGAGTAGAAGAAAATTAATTTTCTAAACAGGACAATGATGTCACGTCCCCTTCTCGGAGGCAGCGCCTGGCAAAGAATGCTGGGGGCTGCACTGAGATTGCAGGGGTCCCCAGCGACAGAACCCCTGCAATCATACATCTTATTCCCTATCCTTTGGTATAAGATGTATAAAGCCGGAATACCCCTTTAAGGACCCATATATTGGTTTATCTGCATAGAACCAAGTTGTGGGGCAAAACTGGTAATTATACCAAATTCTTTTGGATTTTGGGTCTTCCCAACAAAAGTTCATTGTTCCACTGTTCTTGATCCATTTCTTATATCTTCTTTTTCTGAAACATTAAAACAAAGTACAGCAATATGCCCAGGGGACTTTAGGCCTCATACTGATTTTGCCAACATGCCACTTCTGGTATGGAAAATATTTACACATGGCACTAATGTATATTAGAAAGCAATATTGCTATACATAGTTTTAATCTGATATACATATATTAAAAAAGTAATTTGGGAAGTGTTATTGAAATTTATTAAATATATATGTAAATAATGATTGTCAAATAAAACATGTTTGTCGTGAATGTTCATTTCCATAATAAATTACCCCCGATGTTTTTTTTAGGCAGGATGGAATATTTGGGCAGCACAGTCTGCCATGTTGGTGAAGATGATGGTCCCCGCTTTTTCTGCTGATGAATATAGAGCACCATAGGAAAGACAACTCAGTAAAGATATGTGACACTATCTTATTTTCACCTATTGCTTATAAAATATCACCTATTAGTAACAATAGTAATCAATAGTATTTGTATTTTCTACAGACATAATTCATAATTATTTTTTACATGGGTTTTTTTTTTAACCAATAACCTTACCCCTACTTACAGGGTTTGTAAACAGCAAAGAGATACAATTCGATATACTAGCTTTTGTCTTGTGAATAGAAGTTTATATGCCTCTCATCCTGTCAGTCAAAACCACCATCTTCTCATTCTGGCCATAGAGTTGTTTGCTGACTGTTAGTACTGGATTGGTGTGGTAGATATTTTTCGGGGCATACTACATAGAGGGCAGTTACACTTGGGCATTGGGCCTGAGGGGGCCCATTTGGTCTCTATTCCATAGGAGAAGACCAGTACTATAAATGGTACATGGTAGGTGGGGGGGCCTGTTGTAGATTTAGCGTTGGGGTCCAGGACCTCAAGTTACCTCTCTGAGAGTTTCCCATAGGAAGAATATGCTTACATACAATGACTGGGTGAATTTCATTTGCTGATTGGATCTTCAGATTTTTCTCTAACTTAGAGGAACATAGAGCTGCTTCATTCAGTGTATATGATGACTTCAGAGAACACGCGTGAAGAGCTGATGAATTAAATAAAACCGGATACATTTACATGGGGCAGTCATCACACACATCCAATGCATGGGGGTTGTGTTTATTGTTTTAAGAGGGAATACGTTTGTGTTTATAACCCTTTTAAGCTAAGTTCCTGTATGTGTGCTATGACTAAATAAATCTATTGATATCACCATGAACAGAGAAGGTATAGAACAAACAATGCAACAAACAATAAGATTAAAATGGTAGTTGCTGCCCTACAGAATTCATATAAGAATGTGGTGTTGACTTATTGATTCTTATTATTGCGCCATGTTTGTCAGGACAGACCCTTGGCAGCCATGTTGTAACCTTCACCACTTTCACATGACTAAAAAAAAAAACACATTGCACTCTTAATTACGAAAAAAATAAACTTAAAAAAAACCACAAAACCAGTAATGTTGTTGTGGATTGAGTCTGTAAAGAAGCCGGCTAAGAGGTGGACGATTATAAAAATGTATTTTCTTTGTGAGCTAAGCAGGTATCTGTCCCAAGAGTCAGTGGACATGCTGTGCTATATAGGCACAGGCAGTACAAATCCCCTAAAAAAAGACACCTCATGAATAAGCATCCACTTTAAACTCTTGAGTCCATACTTAGCAGTAGTAGGTGTAGCTGCCGTCACTGCCCCAGCTTGGACAGTGAAGGAGCCTGGATACCTCATCTGACAGAACAGTTTCATGGATCAGGAGATCAAGACTCTGCCTTCTCTTTTTCCTTCTTTTTTCCTTTCTTTAGGAAGGAGGGGGTGCGGAACTTCTTTTTCTTTTTGGAGGGTGATTTAGTGGGGGATCCTTCCGGAGAGGCGTTGGGCACTGTCTCATTTTTCCCCTTAGGGGTTTCAGTGACTTTAGGAGGTGTCTCGTCCGGAGGAGGTTGATCCTCCTCTTTGCCGTTTAGCACCACAGCTGGTTGGACCTTCTCTTCTGTGGTTTCAGTAGATTCCGGGATAGACTCCTTCTTCTCTGCTTCTTCAGAAAGACACAAAAATGGAAAAAAAATTCATTAGTATGAACCATTTCTAGTTATTCCAATATTAACAGACAACACTGAGTATTTTCATGAAGCTTGGTGACAACTAACATGAAGACCATTACATCTTTTGCAGAGGTTGTCACCGAACTTCTGAGCAGGGGATGTATTAGTATAGATTAACCAGTAATGCAGTGTGACAGCACTCATGAACTTGTTGTCATACAGCTTTCTAAGGAATAGATGGGACTTAGAAATGTATTAGCTTTTGAAAAGTTATGAATGCTCAATACATGCTCAAATCTATTGTATTCTCATGTGGAGGTATCACTGACTGACGTTACAAGCTTGTAGACATCAGGTCTTTTAACAGTGGCCCCTATAATAACACCTCATGGGGACGCTGGAGCTGCAGGCATAAGCCTATAACTTTTTGGTATCATCATATGTATTTGGTATTACATTATAGCTGTCTATAGATGGGTGATGCTTACATTTATGAGAGACTTAAGGTTTGGTTACTATGATATAGTTTTTTTGTTCTGGAACAAAGCTAATTTACATACTTTTTTTCAACATGGGGAATGTGCCTGAAAAGTAAGTCTCCATACAGTAATGTTCCCTTCAATAATAACCATTGCCCTCCCCTGGCTGCATTTAAGGCACCTCTCTAGCCAACTAGTGCCTTGCTCTATACTGACAAGGGGCGAAAACCCTAAAGCAGATATCTACAGATGGGTGACTTTTCATTATGAAGGAGACTCTGGTTTAATTAGTTTTAGATCATTTCTTCCTTCTGGAGGAAAGCTAATATTTATGACAGGAATGAGGTATAAAGACCCCAGGATGGCTGAATGTGGATGGCTGAAGCTTCAAGGAAGGTCCAAGGGAAACTTACTAGGAGGTCCCGAAAAAAGAAACGAAGACCTAATTGTATAAGAACTCATATTGTGGCAACTATGATATTGAATAGACTGTAAGTTAAAGGGGTACTCTGTCCCTAGATATCTTATCCACTATCCAAAGTATAGGGGGTAAGATGTCTGATAGTGGGGGTATGGCCTCTGCGACCCCCCGCAATCTCTGTGCAGTAACCAGTGTTCTGAACATTATGTTCAGAACGCTTGGTGAAGGTGGCTGTGGTCATGATGTCATGCCACCCTCCCCTTGTGATGTCATGTCACGTCCCCTCTATTTATGTCTATATCGGTTTTATACACTCACTCTATTCATTGTGTTTATCCTTAGAATCTAATCCAGTAAGAGGGTGGTAATATATATATATATATATATATATATATATTATTTAAAAATATAATAGCCCAGCACAAATAAAAAAATACATCTCCAATCCATAATTCCCTCTCCATCTATGGATCGGGGCAGAAAATGTTCTTATAGTTTCCACCAAACCTAGATTTGCCCCTTTATGTGCTAGATCATGTGCTCCTCCACCTGCTATTTGGGATTGAGTGTGTTGATCTCACAGTTCTGAGAGGTAAACCAATTCATGAAGACAATTGGCATGGTGGCGTTGCTTCTAGACACATTCTGCAACTTGTAGTGAGTTTTGCAAAACAAAGAAGGTGATTCTATTTTTCATGCCAGACATTTAAGCAGTCTTGTTCTGGGAAATTGTATGGTCAACATTTGTGACTGGTCTGGAGTTGCCCCAAGTCTCTGGCACTTTATAATAAAAGCATTTATTGATGACCAGAAATCTATAGCAGCAGACATTGGACAAACATGTAGTATCCTACAAAGGTGGCACCCTAGAAGAGTGCCCGGTCATACACTGTGCACATGCTTCTTACAATCCCACTTTGGTCTAGAGCTCCTTCATTTAAGAGACTAGTATGGCCAAGCCCATGACTCTATGACATGTTAGAAGTTTTCAGTTTTCACAATAGACGTATACTAAATAAGACCCTAGCCTAATGTAGCCTAATGTAATGCACTATGGGAGATGTCAGTTTTAGGTCTTTATCTGGTATAAACATTACATTTCCCACAGTGCAAACCAGAAGAGCCTGCTCTACAATGGCCACTGGAAAATGCAAGTTCAGGGTTAAGAGAAGCCCAGAAATATTTAGAATGCAGCTCTGGAGGGGAACAGTCCTATTAAACCTCTATAAATACAGCAAAGTATTTATCACGGTACTACCTGTAAAGTGATGTACACACATTAACATATACTTTACCGCTATGCAAAAATGTTCACAATTTCAAGCTCCATTTTCAAGGCAAGCAGCTAGAAGTATACACACCATGACTCCGAATTAATACATGTTATTCTGCTTTCATTGTTAGTTCAAAGGGAATGCATTAGTCTGTAAGTGCCTGTGGCATCAGACATCACATCATAACAACATGCATCTGTTGGAGGCTCCTAAAGAAGATGCAATGTGAATACCTATACCTCAGGAAATGTAGTATAGGTGGGGATGTGCTGTTAGAGAAAAGTTACAATACTGAAAAAGAATTTGGGTACCATACAATAAAACCAAGTCTGATAATATACACAATGTCACCAATGTGATAACTGGAGGATTCCATTAAATTACCAAAAGACAAATGAATAGATAGATATTAGATTGACAGATAGATAGATTTAACTAACGTCTTGCATGGTAGCCAAATTTTCAACTTTTAAATTAGGTGAATGGGTGACTTTGGGGAGCAAAAGCATAAAGGGTGAAAAACAACAAGCCAGGGCGTCTATACTTACTACAGAGACAGGTATTCAGAGTCTGAGGTGACTCCTGCCATGAGACAGCACATGAAAAGAGAAGGGAAACATTGTGGCGACACACACACAAAGACACAATGACAACGTGAATGACACAATGAATACAGATAAAGCAGAGGAGGAAGAAAGGGACAGGACAGAGGCAAAGATTGATTTACAGGGAGTGACATAATATTCTGAATCTATTGGGTCACATTAAGACCATTTATTCTAGTTTGAGCCTGGATATCATTGTGTAAACCTCAGTGAGCCCCGGGATGGAAGGAGAAGCCACAGGTCACTTGGCCGATATGATGTCCTGGGTAATTTCTGATATAGTCATCTATTTCACTCATTTAGAATTGGATTAAGCCAAACATTTATTAGATTTGTCAATAAAATCTCCAATCTGATGTATCACTTTTAACCACCAGTGCAGGTGGGTTCATACCATATTGATCATATCTACCCAACTATAAGGTTCTACCCATATGTATAGTCCACTTGATAACACTGGCCATGATATCTAATTCTTACTGAATACAGATTACTTACCTTCAGAGGATTTAGAAGGAGACACGATCAGAGGTGTGGTCTTTGATGGACTCCTTACAGGAGAAGTAGGAGGCGTCACCAGTGATGGTTGGGTTTCCTCATCTGCAGCTTCTTTGTCTGTATACATTGATGTAATCATTTAAGAGGTCACATTGGAAAAATGTAGTCAACAACTATAGTGCTGTGCGTTGGAAAGCAACTGCGGTGTGGTAATGGGCTATAAGGGTGAAAACACACAATCAGGTTGCAATAAGTTCCAATAACTAGAGCGGCAACCTGATCATGTGCTTTTACCCTAATAGATATGACTTTCACATCTTAACTTTACTGCTGTACTTGAACATGCATGGTATTATTCATACTAAATACCTCTGCAGAATCACTTTGTTTTTACATGGATTTTTTGTTAATGTATTCTGCAGGTTGTGTGAGATAGATAACCAACTGACCTTCTCTCTTGGTGATCACCATGTGAGTGCAAGTTGCTACATTCACATAAGTGATTACATGAAATTGTACTCGCAATAAAGACAGCTTCTACATGCAAACTGGCATGTTTTAGGATGCATGCTTATCAAATCATAGAGCTTTGAGATAGACGAAAAAAGAATCCAGAAGCATGGAGAATTGTAATATTTTTCTTTCAATTCATAGAAAATTACAATTAAGCTACTTCTCATATATCTAGCAGTCTAGTTCAGTTTTTCCATCATATTCGTGATAGTAAAACTCCAGAGAGAAACTGATGGCAGAACTGATCTCATTGTTGGCGATTTCAAGTCAGGTGACACGCCGGACAGATCAAGAACCCAATAGGAAAACATGTCCTGCAGAGTTTTCCTATCCAGTTCTCAAATGGAAAATGGAAAAAAAAAGTGTGATGTCACCATTTTTGCATCAGTCTTGGCATTAGTTTGGGTTAGTTTTTGCACAAAAACCTGATCCCCATGCAACATATGTATGTGAACCCAGCCTTACGAATACCTTAGGAACCCAGCCTTACGAATACCTTACGAACCCAACCTTACGAATACCTTTCTACAGTATATCTCAAAAGTAAACCACTAAATCAAGGACAGGGACATTATTTTGGTCTCTGTCTGGTAAATTGAAGCATATGGATCTGTTTGTGGAATGTGACAGAAGCTATCTAACATATACAGCAAATGGCTCCAACAACTCATTGTCTTACTGGTTCAAGGGATACTTAAAAATACTGATCTCTAGCAGGATGCAGACAAACCACAAAGTTATATAAGAAGGGTCCCTGGTGCATATAGCAGCCTATCAGAAACATGGTTATATACTTTGTGGGGTGCTGGGCAGCCCAACTCATCTAATGGTGTGGGTATGACCAAAAGCTGTAACCAGCCAACTGCAAACACAACCGTGTGACTGGTATCTTATGAAAGCCTTATATATGTCCAAATACAATGCTAAGCATCTACCTTTTTTTATTTTTATAAATAATAGGCGTTCAGTGGGCGTTCATCAACATTTTGTAGCTATTTAAACTCCTGTATCCTGCCGGGAACTGGTGTTTTAACTAGTGATGTACATAGAATAAAGGTGTCACCATACCAAACATAGATATGGGCCCCCTATTATGGTGTCTGATTTTGCCCCCCAAGACCAGAGAGTCTGGTGTATTTCTCCTTACTTTCCATGACCTATTAGTCAATATCCCCCTACACTAATTTGCAGACAATGCAGTTTCCTGAGGAGAGTTGTGCACAATTTCTTACCAATGGAAGAAAGAAATAGGACCAACCAGGACAGGTCTCCCTATCTGCAAGGGCCTGAAATCAGTTGCAAGGTCAGCCACTATGGTAAATACACCCTTGAGTTTAACCTTGTAGCAGTAAGTATGGTCTTTCTAATATGTGGTGGCCCAGTACCCTTGCTGCCCTGTCAGGCAGCCTCCCTGCAGTATCCCCTGCCCCCCCCCCTTGCATCTGTTCTACTGTAATTGTATATTATCCCCTATGTTATGTAAAGAAGAATTTTTGTATCTTTAAGAAAGGTTAACATGTGATCACCAGTTGTCATGTGAGTTGTCATGTGATTGTTACCCAGGAGGTATCAGTGACCAGGTGACTTAAAGGTGACCAATTGGGACCCCACCAGAGTCTCCCCCATAAAAGCCCTGGGAGGAGTCTCTTCTCTCTCTTAGTTCCTGAGTCTTTGCTGAGGTGCAGTCGAGCCTAAGAGTCTGGAGTCATAGGAGCCTCAAGTCAAGTCTGCAGCCACAAGTCTACAAGTAAGCTACAGTCACAGCTTAGTCTGTCTCTAATCAAGTCAAGTCAGTCACTGTCATCTATTGTCACGTCAACGTGGCCTGCACTAAATTGTCCAAAACCACTGCAAGTCCCAGCAAGCCCTTAAGGTCTCTGAAGTCACTGGTCACCTCCATGGGCCTGGCTACACTGTATAGACTGTACCATCTGTCACTCAGTAAAGCTACCGTTGTCCGTAACTTGGCATTGGAGTCATTATTGCATCCTGTGCCTATCCCAGGATCAAGCGGTATACCTTCGGGTGGTATTGAGGATAAACCATGCCCTGGCGTCACGAATACAAGGGGTTAATGCCATCTGCCCCTAGGGTTATTCCATCTGCCCTGCATCACTCCCCATACCACAAATACATATACAGATATGATGTTTGTAGACAGGAAATATGTCAGAACTGGTTCCTCTACTTACCATCAGTGGCATGCTTCTTTCTTTCTACCTCTTTCTTATATTCTTCCAGCTCTTGGTCAGTCAGCTGACTAAAAGGGTTAGGAGGCTCAGGTTCTGGTGGGATTACCTCTACGGGCTGTTCCTTCAGTTCTGCCTCTGTTTTGGATGCCAGATGACTATCTGCAGACTTAACAAATGAAGAAAAAAGAGTTTGTCACTTACTCACTTACTCACTTTTCTAGCATATTGCCCTCACTAGTTACTTAAATCCATACCTGCATACTGTAGCTTATCGCAGCACAATATATTTCTAATATTGTGTGTCAATTGGTCACTCCATGCAGGTATGGTTTTATTTGGATTCGGTGGTCACAACCTGCCTCAGTGACATAGATGGCTTCCTTCATGCCAGAAGAAACTATTGGGCCATGTCAGCATAGGGCAAGAAGTGGAGCACCAGAAAGCAAGGCAAGGTAATACTAGGATAAGCCCTTTAATCATTGCAACTTTCTAATGTATAATTCCCCTACATTTTAGAGCATTTATTTGAATGGAAATTGATTTATTAACAATGTCTTAGATTTAGACAACATAAAATTAAATCAGACAGGCAGGAAAAGCACTAAAATGTCATAGTGGTACACACTGTGTGACATATTTGGTGAGTCTAGTTATGCATGTTGGGCAACTTTCTCTTCCTTACATCAACTCTTACCTGACTTATTTTATACCAACATTTTGCACCAAACTATTGGTGCATGACGGTAATAAATCTAGCACATTTTACAACTGAAATGTATTTGTTGTTATAATAAATTTAACATGTCCTAGTGTTTAGACCCCTACCGTTCCCCAGAAACAGCAGGGAGAGAAGCTCTGTGACTATGTGAGATGGCTTCCTAGACTTAAAGGGGTATTCCAGGCCAAAACTTTTTTTTTTTATATATATATCAACTGGCTCCGGAAAGTTAAACAGATTTGTAAATTACTTCTATTAAAAAATCTTAATCCTTCCAATAGTTATTAGCTTCTGAAGTTGAGTTACTGTTTTCTGTCCAACTGCTTTCTGATGACTAACGACCAGGGAGCTGTGCAGCTCCTATGGGGATATTTTCCCATCATGCACAGCTCCCGGGACGTGACATCATCATTGTGCAGTAAGACAGAAAACTTCAGAAGCTAATAACTATTGGAAGGATTAAGATTTTTTAATATAAGTAATTTACAAATCTGTTTAACTTTCCGAAGCCAGTTGATATATAAAAAAAAAGTTTTTGCCTGGAATACCCCTTTAAATTATGAGACCATCTTGGCCACGTGACTCAGAGCCAACAGAGGACACTCTAAGCCCACACTACTCCTGGCTGGTTCTACTGACTGGTCAGAGTCACCACAACCAGTGCAAGGACAGCCCAGATGCACTAGAATCCAGCAGGACTTCCAGACATAAATATGAATAACGTCCCATTGACAAAGACCCATACACATGGGAAGAGTCGAAGTGTTGCTTATATTATGATATTATGATGCTGCTAGAATAAAATTGAACACATAAGGTGGAAGCTGGACATCATTTATTCTTTTGTCTGTCTCTATGACATATTAAAAGTTTTTCATAATGACAGTGCTCATTTAAACATAAAAAGTGTCTAAAACACATAATAAATTAGACACATGTAGGCCAATCTTTGATGCATTATTATATGAATTTCCAGTGCATTTTGCGTCGTAAATCTTTCTATTCATGTTTATATCCAAAGACAATAAAGCTGTAAAGACCTAATACATCTCACAGCAAAGACTTAAAGGGGTACTGCGGTGGGAAACAATTTTTTTTAAATCAACTGGTGCCAGAAAGTTAAACAGATTTGTAAATTACTTCTATTTAAAAATCTTAATCCTTCCTGTACTTATAAACTGCTGTATGCTCCACAGGAAGTGCTTTTCTTTTTGAATTTCTTTTCTGTCTGACCACAGTGCTCTCTGCTGACACCTCTTTCCATCGAAGGAACTGTCCAGAACAGAATAGGTTTGCTATGGGGAGTTGTTCCTGCTCTGGACAGTTCCTGACATGAACAAAGGTGTCAGCAGAGAGTACTATGGCCAGACAGAAAATAAATTCAAAAAGAAAAGCACTTCCTGTGGAGCATACAGCAGTTTATAAGTACAGGAAGGATTAAGATTTTTAAATAGAAGTAATTTACAAATCTGTTTAACTTTCTGGCACCAGTTGATTTAAAAAAATTTTTTCCCACCGGAGTACCCCTTTAAACCCAGGCTCAGTCATGGACAAGGCTCAACACATAAACTGGTAGACACTCTAAAACAGTGGTCTCCAACCTGCGGACCTCCAGATGTTGCAAAACTACAACTCCCAGCATGCCCGGACAGCCGTTGGCTGTCCGGGCATGCTGGGAGTTGTAGTTTTGCAACATCTGGAGGTCCGCAGGTTGGAGATCACTGCACTAAAACAATGCTGGCCTTAGGGCTCCCAGGGCTCCTAGTCATGGGAACCTCGCTGATCATGAGAACATTGGTCCCTTTTTGCTGTGTAAATGGAACAATGGTTTAACATGCGTTCTGCTACCTGTTCTGAGTTTTTTTTTTTTAGCAGCCCCTTTGTAAGTAAATGGAGCAGCAGCATGAGTGCTAGAGCAGTGTTCCCCATGGGAAGTCCTCAAGTACCCCCAACAGGTCATGTTTTTAGGATTTCCTTAGTCTTTCACAGGTGACATTTATGTAGAGATGTCTGATACACTGACCATAACTGTACCACTAAGGAATCCTAAAATAATGACCTGTTGGGGGTACACTTGAGGACCGTGCTTGGGAAACACTGTGCTAGACCAATGCTCCATCTAAATGGGGGATAAGGGACCCTCATTCTTATGATCAGTAGGGGTCTCAGTGGTCAGACTCCATGTGATCAGTTAGTCGTCACCTATGGATCACATTATAATTTGAATAAATCTTTTAAAGGGGTTTGCCTGCACCTCTCCGTCCTGCTTTACTACTTCTATTTGAGTGGGGGCGAGGCATTCAAAATACAGAACATACGCAGTGTTGGAGAGATACAGGGAGTTATCTCCGGAGTGTGGCCACTTTTTCTGTATGAGACAAGAAGGCACAGTAGACAAGCCATGGAGCAGTCTGTTTTGAGTTTGTCCCACACAGAAGGTGGCTGGGCAGGATAGTGCACTCTAGAGATCCCAACCCTCTGCTGCTATGCACAGGGCATGACGTCAGTCGCCTGCCCATCCACTTCAAGAGCAGAGATGTGGTCGGTAACCTAGACAATGAGCAGCAAACAATGAGAACAGAGAATGCTAAGAACACATATTTACAAAATTGCCTATATTTGCATTATCTACTAAATGTGAAACCCACCTCTGGCAGACTGTATGAGCATCTGGTTCTGCACTGGGGCTCTATAGAGGAGGTGACCCACTCCTAGCTCACCATTATAGCAACACTTTTAAGTGTCTATTAGAATGCATGCAAGAGAGTATGCAAATCATTTTAATGGTTCCTAAAAAGCACTGGAACACCTTTGAAAGATTTTTTCTCTCACATAAGATAAGAGCTAATATACTGCTCAGCTGTCTGTATATACCCTGGGAATAATTCTTATGATATTAAGCATGACACTAGGATTTATTACCACTTAGTTTATATGAAATACAGTGATACCTCTCCAAAACAACACCTTTTTGAGAAGACTACACCCTTACCCAGACCAGATATGTGGCCGATTTCCAGTTCCTTATTTATTCTGCATTCTTTGATAAGACCACCCCCTAGAAAACCAGAATAGAATTTTGGGTGGTCGTCTCAAAGAGGTTTCACTGTATACATACCGGACTTCTGCTCTTATCCGTTATCACATTGGCCAGTAACTGAGACTGGGGTCCAGCAGACTTCACATCTTGGCGATTTTGCTCCCGAATCTGTTTAATAAAATTAATTTAATACAATGGTTAATATAAGGAAATGTGGCAGTGTCATCCATCTGGCATTTCATATGTTATTGATATTTTTTTAGGGATTATCCAGGACCTAGACTTTTTTTTTACATAAATTATAGAGCTGCAGATGGCAGCATGTATGATAATCTGTTTGTTTGTTTGGTAATGGGTGATAATTATGGGTGATTAATGAAATATTGTTCATTAAATGATGTTTTATCTAAATTACTAATGCATAATACAAATAGGCAATGATTGGCAATATAATGTTTGGTGGCATCTCCTGACCAGTCTGTCAGTAATAGTTCTATTATCCATTAAAAAACAATAACCGTTTTTCGGTAATTTGAGTTGGGTGTTAATAGTTGGGTTAATAGTTTACTTGTCTGAGATTATCCAATCCAAATTGGCAACACCCAGTTGTCTATTTAGCCATACACTTCTAGTAAGAATAACGGGAATGGCACAACCTAAAGCTCAAAGAAAAGACTTGTTATTTCATGGGTAATACAGTGATCCCTCAACTTACAATGGCCCCAACATGCAATAGTTTCAACATTCAATGTTTTTTTCTGGACCATCGTAACTTGAAACCAGACTCAACATACAATGTACAGACAGTCCAGATCTGTGAAATGTGTCACAACTGGAGGAACTGACCAATCAGAATGGGCATTTTACTGGAAAATCATCTCTATTACCGAAGTGCCTGCACTGACTGGCTGTCTGGTAGCGCCCCCTACAGTACAGGAAGGAACTACAAGTTCTCTACTACTACTTACCTGTGCCAGGGTTAGCTGCTCTTTTGGACACCAAGTAAGGGTGGCTCCATTTGGGACACTGTGTGCACTGTATAGGACCCTAAAGAAGCTTCTGTCCTCTACATAAACCATTGTTTCCCAACCAGGGTGCCTCCAGCTGTTGCAAAACCACAACTCCCAGCATGCCCGGACAGCCAACGGCTGTCCGGGCATGCTGGAAGTTGTAGTTTTGCAACAGCTGGAGGCACCCTGGTTGGGAAACACTGACATAGACAGTGATTTACAGCTCCCAGCAGATCTTTCTTACTTTTATATGTAAGGATTTGCTTTATCTGTATTATTTTTCTTTAATCCTTCACTTTTTCCTATTTTTGGATGACATTTTGGGGCTTCAGAACCAATTACCAGGTTTCCATAGAGTTATGGTCTCAACATACAATGGTTTCAACATACAATGGTCGTCCTGGAACCAATTAATATTGTAACTTGAGGGACCACTGTACAAGTTCTTACTAAACAAGCAGGCCAGGAATGGCAATGGGTCATCTTTAGGAAGATTTCTGACTATTACCATTTCCTCCTTTATATAGTTACAAAGTACGGTACAGTTGATAAAACACACACGTCCATTAAGTTTGGTCAGGGCTTGGAAGAAAATGTGAATGAAGGCAAGGGGTTTGGTAGATTTAAGAACTTCTTTTCCCTTTATTGATTAAAAAAAATACATCCTCCTAATGAGATTAATGGCTGCTGCCACGATCCAGCATGTATATACACAGTAAATTAATTAAAATACATTTCTGAGCCGTTCCGGCTCCTTCCTCAGTCTTTTAAAGGGGTACTCCACTGGAAAACATTTTCTTTTAAATCAACTGGTGCCAGAAAGTTAAACAGATTTGTAAATTACTTCTAATAAGTAATATCTTTACCCTTCCAGTACTTATCAGCTGCTGTATACTACAAAGGAAGTTCTTTTATTTTTGAATTTTCTTTCAGTCTGACCACAGTGCTTTCTGCTGACACCTCTGACCATGTCAGGAACTGTCCAGAGCAAGAGAGGTTTGCTATGGGGATTTGCTTCTACTCTGGATGTTTCCTAAACTGAACAGAGGTGTCAGCAGAGAGCACTGTGGCCAGAAAGAAAGGAAATTCAAAAAGAAAAGAACTTCCTGTGTAGTATACAGCAGCTGATAAGGATTAAGATTTTTTAATAGAAGTATTTTACTAATCTGTTTAACTTTCTGCCACCAGTTGATTCAAGAAAAAATGTTTTCCAGCGGAGTACCCCTTTAACATTGGAGAATTCTGCACAGGGGAATGCTCCTTGTCTGTTTTGTCTGGTCTCTATTGATTCAAAGGAAGGTAAAGAAAGACAAAGCATGACCCAATTTACCTAGAAGAGAAACATGTCATTCCTCATTTTTCTTGCTTGCAGCCACCTTGCACTGTATCACTAGATTTCCATTGTGCAGGTCTGCTAGGCACCTCAATTAGGCACCTCAAATTTTTTGAGCCTACCTTGTTCCTGGTCTCTAAAACCTCACGAGGATCAGTGAAAAGTGGCACAAACTGATTGGGGTTCTCTATGCGGATAGGCATCCCGCTGCTGGACTTCACCACTTCATCTGCTTTCAGCCACTGAAAAATTAACCAAAGAAATGAAAAATTGCTATGTCAAAAGTGTTAAAGTAGTATTCCAGTGCTGTAACTAAAGATAATACAGTGCCAGGGCTCTGGGAAAATAGATAAAATAACTATACTTACCTATCCCCAGTCCTCTGCTGGTCCTGCAGCAGCTCTGGTCCCTCAATGCTCATCTTTTAATGCTGCTTCTGAGACAAGCTCTCGGAGCAGGACCTTCCCGCTCAGCCAATCACTGGCCGAGATGTGACACCACTGTGGCCAGTGATTGGCTGAGCAGGAAGATCTGTCCCAGAAACAAGTTGACGAGCACCGTAGGACCATAGAAAGAAGAACCTGTGATGTGACAGGACCAGCAGGGGACTGGGGTGGGTAATATTCTTTTTTCTATTTTACCAGGGCCCAAACCTATACATTTTGTTTTGTTACAGCGCTAGAATACCCCTTTAAATATAAAATATAGAGATTGTTATGGCTCACATTTCCCACATATCATAATCTAGCAAGTCTAAATGTTAAGTTAAGTTCAACAAGACTAAGGTATGACTGTGTTGCAGTTGAAATCTGCACGGGCGTGCAGTTTTATGGAAAATCGGTGCAGTTTTCAAACTAATTTAATGGACATGGCCACTGCTTATGACCTTGCCCTTTGGGGCCATTCAATCAAACTTTAATTCCTACAGAAGGGTGTGCAGTGTCCCATTATGTGTTATCCATCAAAGTAATATGCGGCTGCCAAAAATATCAGCAATTATAGCAATTACATTGCCATAAATTGTCATAAAAATGAATTATCTTATGCATGAATCATACTTATGTGTGCATTTGTATGATATGAAAACGTAGCCAACTGCAGCAGAACATGGGGGGAACCTGTCACATGTTATAGGGGAGAAGATGCCGAAAAGACTGATATACAGTTTTGTAGGAGAAGATTCTGAATATTTTATTAATAGAAATCTCTGCTCATTCTGGGCTTAGAAGTGGGTGGTCCTAATGAAGGATTGACAGCTATGTGTGCATGCATGCTCATACAGGGGAGGCGTCCAATCATGGAGTGAGCCCGCCCACTGGACTCCTAAGGACAAATGAGCAGGAAACGTATAATGGTTGCATTTTTTCTGAAATAATGTTTTTTTTTATTTGCGTCAATGCATCTTTATGATAATCAAAATGACAAATTAATCATCCTAATCTAGAGTTTTCGCTACAGTTCCCACACAGACCTACGTGTTTCATGAGAACAGAATACAAACATTTGGTAGGCTAGTATGCAATGGCTAATGGAAGGGAGTAATTCTGCAAGATCAGACTACACAGGGGTTAATATCTGGAGATCTACATTGGAGCTTTAGACACAAACGATGAGATGGAATTACAAAACTACACAGTAAAACCTCTTTGAAAAGACCACCCAAAATTGCATTGCAAAGTGGTCTTCTATGGGTTGGTATTCCCAAAGAAAATGGCCACTCTGCATAATTTATGGTAGAACTAAAAATCTGTCACAGGAAATCTGGACTGGAAAAGGGGGGGGGGGGTATTGTCAAATAGGTGGTGAGGTTTTACTGTATCTAAAAGAACGATAAGGTATGAAAGCTGAGCTGTGATTGGTTGCTATGGAAAAACTAGACAGTTTTGGTTTCAGGCAAGTTGATAAATATGGGCTGCCTGGCTCTGTTGCCTATAGCAACAAATCACAGCTCAGCTTTCTTTTTATATTCTGATGTGTTCTGATTGGTTGCTATGGGAAACAGAGACAGTCGGTTTCATAAAGATGACCCATAATAATCTTTAAAGGGGTATTCCAGGCAAAAACTTTTTTTTATATATCAACTTGCTCCAGAAAGTTAAACAGATTTGTATATTACTTCTATTAAAAAATCTTAATCCTTCCAATAGTTATTAGCTTCTGAAGTTTTCTGTCTAACTGCTCAATGATGATGTTGCGTCCCAGGAGCTGTGCATGATGGGAAAATATCCCCATAGGAACGGCACAGCTCCTGGGACGTGAGTCATCAGAAAGTAGTTAGACAGAAAATAGCAACTCAACTTCAGAAGCTAATAACTATTGGAAGGATTAAGATTTTTTAATAGAAGTAATTTACAAATCTGTTTAACTTTCCGGAGCCAGTTGATATACAGTGGTCCCTCAACATACGATGGTAATTCGTTCCAAACGACCCATCGTTTGTCGAATCCATCGTATGTTGAGGGATCCGTGCAATGTAAAGTATAGGAAGCTGTACTTACCTGTCCCCGCCGCTCCGCACCAGGTCCTCACCGCTCCCGCTGCTGTTCCAGGGGCTCCCCATGCTGTCCCGCTGCTCCGGTGTCTTCTTCGCGATCCTCCGGTGTCTTGCGCATCTTCTGCAGGGTTCGGGCCTCGCTTTCTGGTGACGTTATTACGCTGCTGCGCCGGCGCGGCGTGCGTAGTGACGTAATAACGACGACGGAAAGCAAGGCCTGGACCCTGGAGAAGATGCACAAGACACCGGAGGATCGCGAAGTGGACCCGGAGCATCGGGAATAGGTAAGTGAACCTGCTGGGGCACATTACACTGCTATCCGACAGCAGCTTAAGCATTTTGCGCTGTTGGATAGCAGTTAATGCGATGGCCCCGACATATAAAAGCATCATATATCGATGCTGACATCGACATGCGATGGCCTCTGAGAGGCCATCGTATGTCGATTTTATCATATGTCAGGGCCATCGTAGGTCGGGGGGTTACTGTATATAAAAAAAGTTTTGGCCTGGATAACACCTTTAAGCAGTAAGGTTGGGATTAGTCACAACTTTTTTTTATTTTTTTATTATTTATCTTTTTGGACAGAAAAATAAATGGCACAAATAAACTTCTCCCTAATTTTTTACTCCAAAGAGTTGTTGTGGCCTTTTCCAAAATTAAGGTGCATTTGTATAGGCAATATTCTCTTGTTTTTCACATTACAAGTCATGGGATTCTTTCACCATGCAACTCAAGGATTTCAATGAAAGAATTGGGGGAAGCAAATGCCAATATTAAAGGGGTACTCCACTGGATTTTTTTTAAATCTTTTATTTTTTTATTTTCAACTGCCAGAAAGTTAAACAGATTTGTAAATTACTTCTATTAAAAAATCTTAATCCTTACAGTAGTTATAAGCTGCTGTTATGCTCCACAGGAAGTTCTTTTCTTTTTGAATTTTCTTTCTGCCTGACCACAGTGCTCTCTACTGCCACCTCTGTCCATATTAGTAACTGTCCAGAGCAGGAGCAAATCCCCATAGCAAACCTCTTCTGCTCTGGACAATTCCTAAAATGGACAGAGGTGTCAGCACTGTGGTTGGTCAGACAGAAAGGAAATTCAAAAAGAAAAAACTTCCTGTGGATCATAACAGCAGCTGATAAGTACTGGAAGTATTAACATTTTTTTATGGAAGTAATTTACAAATCTGTTCAACTTTCTGGCACCAGGTGATTTAAATTTTTTTTTTTCCAGTGGACTACCCCTTTAAGTACACATGTTGTTTTTTGTCCTTCCATAGAAGTCTATAGGAGGAAAAATGCAGAGATTGGTAAAGGTGTGGTAAAGTAATAGATGTTAGATATCTGTGGTCATGTCAAGATAATTTTGGCACGGTCTGATGTGCTTGGCTGGCAACAAACATTAGACCGGCATCAGAATATAAAACAAGTAACTAATGTGTATAGTGATCAACAAATAACCCAATGGGAGGGTAAAGGGCCCATAATGCTAAACAAATACAAAACCCCAGGGCCATAACCCGGAGCCTAGAACAACCCTTTATTAGATTCCCACCCCTAAGACTTTATAGTATAATGGAGTGCTTCTGTAGAACTTAACATGAATTCCATTCTGGTGGATATACTGTACGATAGATATGTAGTACGCCTCGGGGGTTGTAGGGTAGTTGGGGTGTTGCTGTTCTGAATAATAAAGGGTGCTGTTAAAGGGTACCTCTCATCAAAAAAACTTTTGATATATTATAGATTAATGTACGCAGAATAACTTTACAATTGCATGTTATTAAAAAATATGCTTCTTTCTATTTAATTTTCCACTTTGAAGAAATGACCACTAGGGGTCTCCCTACCAGTCCTGGCAGCAAGCATTTCAGACTCATGCTGGAGTCCTAAACACTACGAGCTGCCAGTCTGCTTTGTTCACAAAGGAGAACACTCAGAGCTGCCAGCCTGCTTTGTTCACAGCCTGTTTGGCTGTGAACAAAGCAGGCTGGCAGCTCTGAGTGTTTAGGACTCCAGCATGAGTCAGAAATGCTTGCTGACAAGACTGATCGGGAAAAATACAATAGAAAGAAGCATATTTTTCATTAACATGCTATTGGAAAGTTATTCAACATTCATTAATCTAAAATATATCAAAAGTTTATTTGATGAGAGGTACCCTTTAACCCTTTTTTACTCGTGACGCCAGGGTGAGGGTTAAATACTGTAATGGTGCTGGGCCTATCGCCACCCTTCCCAAGAACGATAGGTGAGTGTGTAATAAATGGATTGTCCACAACCACTGTTTAACTGAAACCTTGCAAGAACTTTTACTGAAGATTTTCTGTAGCAGGCAATATCAATAACAGTCCAGATAACAGAGTCTATTTATAGTTGAGCAGCGATTGAGAGTTGGTTGGGATCAGATAAGCTCAATTTAGCTTTTAGAAGATTCCGTAGCAGAGATCCGCTGGATTTAGGGGTGCGTTTAGGTCCAGTGATCTTGCAGAGAGTAGCGGGGAATTGTAGATGTACAACAGCTTAGGTACAGGCCGAGGCCGCAAAGGCTTTGGCCTAGTAAACATACTTGAAAGTTGCGGAGGTCCATCCTCATTCAGAGTCAGCAACCCAAGAGAGCGAATAATGTCCGCAGCTCCCTTATATGGGCAGGGGCAGAGCCGTTTTGGATTGGTCCATAACCACTGTCACTCACCGCTACACAGCATTGTGGGTGATCACGTGACACAAGAACCACCTAAGGTCCTTCAACATACCATAGAGTTCTGAGTAACGGGTCACATGACCTAAGGTCCTTCGACGCCAAACAAGTGAGTAATGCAATATACATATTTACAATGATAATTTTTACAAATATTAACTTACTAAGGGGTGACTAGGGGCTAACTAGGGAAGCGGACCCCCACAGTCCTAGGGACTCTGACTTTGGGGACCCCCCACCAAGGCACAGTATGAAATACGGTGCCAGCACACCACAGATATACTACCACAGTATTAGTTTTTGTGTTACTCTTTTAGGGCATTATACTCTTTTAAAGCACACCATAAAAGTTACGTTTTAGGGGCGGGAATCTAATTAATGGGTGTCCTAGGCTCTGGACTACGGGCCTGGGGTTTTAAATTTGTTTAATGTGTATAGTGACCTCCTAAGTAAAGACACGTACTATGTGAACTATTTAGTGGTCTGTTTTCCTGGGTACAGAAATAGCACAGTAGGTTCCTCTACTAAATGCACAAGAAAAATACATCAAAATCCCAACTTAGCCACATTTAGTAAATACACCCTACTATTAATAAATAGTTGCCACCTAATGGGCAACAGAAGAACAGCAGCTGCATACATAGGGGGGTATTTATCAAAGGATTTATGTGTTTTTTTTAATGTAACTTTGGCGCAATACTTTGGCGCAGTGTCTTTTTGCGCCAAAGTTTGGCGCATCTTCTCCACTGTCATTTTTACAACTTTCTCAAAATCACACGGTCCTGTGTGGGATTTTAACTTTAGTCAGTAATTTATCATTTGCGCCAATCGATCTTTGGCGCAAATCCCCGCCAAGAAATTTTGCACTTGGAAAACACACTTAGCAATGTCAGTAAATGTAAAGGTGTCAAAATACATTAAACATTTTTTTGTGAAAGCATCGACGCCTCCAGGGCAGCGCAATACTATCCTGCGACATAGTTGTCTCTGAGGAACCTTCACCCTCCGTTGAGCCAGCATTGGACATGGCCGCACAGGTTTAGGAAAGGTAAGCACTAAAGCAGTGGTCTCCAACCTGCGGACCTCCAGATGTTGCAAAACTACAATGCCCAGCATGCCCGGACAGCCAACGGCTGTTCGGGCATGCTGGGAATTGTAGTTTTGCAACATCTGGAGGTCCGCAGGTTGAAGACCACTGCACTAAAGTAAAAAAAAAAAAAAAAACTACTCAAGTTGAAAATAAAATCTATTTCACATGGTGGCTATAAACCCCACAAAAGAAAATAACTCACGTCGCTTGCTGATATACTGCAGGAGGGACTCCGAAATGGCTGCTCTACAGGGTAAAATACGCGTCCTCTGTGGTGGTAAGTTCTGTGTAAAAGGCGCTGTGAACAGCTGATTTCAACATTTGAGCCAAAATTACTAGCAGCTTGCACCAAATGATAAATTTGGTGCATGTCCACGAAAACCAAAGTGAAAAAAAAAAAAAGGGTAAAAAGAAACTGTCAACAGGCAAAATTGATAAATACCCCCTATAGTGTTTAGGCTGGTTTCACATGGCGTTAAAGAGGTACTCCGGTGAAAACCTTTTTTCTTTTAAATCAACTGGTGGCAGAGAGTTAAACATATTTGTAAATTACTTCTATTAACCTCTTCAGGACATAGGGCGTATGTATACGCCCTGCATCCCGAGTCCTTAAGGACCGAGGGCGTATCCATACGCCCGTGGGAATTCCGGCCCCCACCGCTAGCCGGTTGGGGACCGGAGCCGGATGCCTGCTGAAATCGTTCAGCAGGCATCCCGGCACATCCCCCAGGGGGGTCATTATGCCCCACCATGTCGGCGATCGCCGCAGATCGCTGGACAATTCAGTCCAGCGATCTGCTGCGATTCTGGGTCAATCGGGTCTCCAGTGACCCGGTGACCCGGAATTACTGGCTGTTCGGGGCCGTCTCTGACGGCCCCGAACAGCCAAAGCCTGCAGGGGTGAGGTGGCACTGGTGCCACCTCACGATCGCCCTGATTCGTCGGCCGGATTCCCGGCCGACCAATCAGGGCGCCTGCTGCGGGTGTCACTCCCGCACCCGCTCCGCCCCTCTTCCGGAGGACGTGAGCGGGTGCGGGAAGACGACCCCGGGTGCTGGGGACCCCGATCCCCGGCGTCCCTGTTGGGATCGGGGCCCCAGGAGCAGCGGCGGCGGCGGGACTGACCTCACGCGGCTAGATTGTTGGAGGTGAGTGACAGCCTCCTGCTGTTGCTTAGCAACAGCTCCCAGCATGCAAAAAGGGCATGCTGGGAGCTGTAGTTATGCAACAGCAGGAGGCAGACCACCACAACTCCCAGCATTCCCTTATGGGCATGCTGGGACTTATGGTTTTGCAACAGCTGGAGGCACATTTTTTTCTATGGAAAAGTGTACCTTCAGCTGTTGTATAACTACAACTCCCAGCATGCCCGTTGGCTGTCGGTGACTGCTGAGAGTTGTAGTTTTGCAACAGCTGAAGGCACACTGGTTGTGAAACTCAGAGTTTTTTTTTACCTAACTCAGTGTTTCACGACCGGTGTGCCTCCAGCTGTTGCAAACTACAACTCTCAGCAGTCACCGTACACCATGCACCGTACATGCTGGGAGTTGTAGTTTTGCAACAGCTGGAGGCACACTGGTTGTGAAACACTGAGTTAGGTCACAAACTCAGTGATACATAACCAGTGTGCCTACAGTTATTGCAAAACTACAACTCTCAGCAGTCACCGACAGCCAACGGGCATGCTGGGAGTTGTAGTTATGCAATAGCTGGATGTCCCCCCCCCCCCCAATGTGAACGTACAGGGTACACTCACATGGGCGGAGGATTACAGTAAGTATCTGGCTGCAAGTTTGAGCTGCCGCAAACTTACTGCTGCAGCTCAAACTGCCAGCGAGAAACTACTGTGAACCCCCGCCCGTGCGACTGTACCCTAAAAACACTACACTACACTAACACAAAAAATAAAATAAAAAGTAAAAAACACTACATATACACATACCCCTACACAGCCCCCCTCCCCTCCCCAATAAAAATGAAAAACGTCTGGTACGCCACTGTTTCCAGAATGGAGCCTCCAGCTGTTGCAAAACAACTCCCAGTATTGCCAGACAGCCACTGACTGTCCAGGCATGCTGGGAGTTTTGCAACAGCTGGAGGCACCCTGTTTGGGAATCACTGGCGTAGAATTCCCCTATGTCCACCCCTATGCAAGTCCCTAATTTAGGCCTCAAATGCGCATGGCGCTCTCCCTTTGGAGCCCTGTCGTATTTCAAGGCAACAGTTTAGGGCCACATATGGGGTATCGCCGTACTCGGGAGAAATTGTGTTACAAATTTTGGGGGGTATTTTCTGCTTTTACCCTTTTTAAAAATGTTAAATTTTTGGGAAAACAAGCATTTTAGGTAAAAACATTTTTTTTTTTTTTACATATGCAAAAGTCGTGAAACACCTGTGGGGTATAAAGGTTCACTTAACCCCTTGTTACGTTCCCCGAGGGGTCTAGTTTCCAAAATGGTATGCCATGTGGGTATTTTTTGCTGTCCTGGCACCATAGGGGCTTCCTAAATGCGGCATGCCCCCAGAGAAAAATTTGCTTTCAAAAAGCCAAATGTGACTCCTTCTCTTCCGAGACCTGTAGTGCGCCAGCAGAGCACTTTTCACCCCCATATGGGGTGTTTTCTTAATCAGGAGAAATTGGGCTTCAAATTTTTAGGGGTATTTTCTGCTATTACCCTTTTTAAAAATGAAAAATTTTTGGGAAAACAAGCATTTTAGGTAAAAATATATATATTTTTTTACATTTGCAAAAGTCGTGAAACACCTGCGGGGTATTAAGGTTCATTTTATCCCTTGTTACATTCCCTGAAGGATCTAGTTTCCAAAATGGTATGCCATGTGTTTTTTTTTTTGCTGTTCTGGCACCATAGGGGATTCCTAAATGCAACATGCCCCCCAAAAACCATTTCAGAAAAACGTACTCTCCAAAATCCCCTTGTCGCTCCTTCGCTTCTGAGCCCTCTACTGCGCCCGCCGAACACTTTACATAGACATATGAGGTATGTGCTTACTCGAGAGAAATTGGGCTAAAAAGACAAGTAAAAATTTTGTCCTTTTACCCCTTGTAAAAATTCAAAAATTGGGTCTACAAGAACATGCGAGTGTAAAAAATGAAGATTGTGAATTTTCTCCTTCACTTTGCTGATATTCGTGTGAAACACCTAAAGGGTTAAAACACTTACTGAATGTCATTTTGAATACTTTGGGGGGTGTAGTTTTTATAATGGGGTCATTTGTTGGGTATTTCTAATATGAAGACCCTTCAAATCCACTTCAAAACTGAACTGGTCCCTGAAAAATAGCGAGTTTGAAAATTTTGTGAAAAATCGGAAAATTGCTGCGGAACTTTGAAGCCCTCTGGTGTCTTCCAAAAGTAAAAACTGATAAATTTTATGATGCAAACATAAAGTAGACATATTGTATATGTGAACCAAAAAAAAATGTATTCGTAAAATCAATTTTCCTTACAAGCAGAAAGCTTCAAAGTTAGAAAAATGCAAAATTTTCAAAATTTTCATCAAATTTACGGATTTTTCACCAAGAAATGATGCAAGTATCGACAAAAATTTACCACTATGTTAAAGTAGAATATGTCACGAAAAAACAATCTCGGAATCAGAATGATAACTAAAAGCATCCCAGAGTTATTAATGTTTAAAGTGACAGTGGTCAGATGTGCAAAAAACGCTCTGGTCCTTAAGGCCAAAATGGGCTCCGTCCTGAAGGGGTTAAAAAATCTTAATCCTTCCAGTACTTATTAGCTGCTGAATGCTACAGAGGAAATTCCTTTCTTTTTGGAACACTGATGACATCACGAACACAGTTGTTACGCCTAGCGCTCCGGGTCCCCGCTCCTCCCCGGAGCGCTCACGGCGTCTCTCTCCCTGCAGCTCCCCGGTCAGTCCCGCTGACCGGGAGCGCTGCACTGACATGGCCGTCGGGGATGCGATTCGCACAGCGGGACGCGCCCGCTCGCGAATCGCGTCCCAGGTCACTTACCCGTCCCGGGCCCCTCCTGTCATGTGCTGGCGCGCGCGGCTCCGCTCTCTAGGGCGCGCGCGCGCCAGCTCTCTGAGACTTAAAGGGCCAGTGCACCAATGATTGGTGCCTGGCCCAATTAGCTTAATTGGCTTCCACCTGCTCCCTGGCTATATCTGACCACCTCCCCTGCACTCCCTTGCCGGATCTTGTTGCCTTGTGCCAGTGAAAGCGTTTAGTGTGTCCAAAGCCTGTGTTACCTGAACCCTTGCTATCCATCTTGACTACGAACCTTGCCGCCTGCCCCCGACCTTCTGCTACGTCTGACCTTGCCTCTGCCTAGTCCTTCTGTCCCACGCCTTCTCAGCAGTCAGCGAGGTTGAGCCGTTGCTAGTGGATACGACCTGGTTGCTACTGCCGTAGCAAGACCATCCCGCTTTGCGGCGGGCTCTGGTGAACACCAGTAGCCTCTTAGAACCGGTCCACCAGCACGGTCCACGCCAATCCCTCGCTGACACAGAGGATCCACTACCTGTAAGCCGAATCGTGACAGTAGATCCGGCCATGGATCCCGCTGAGGTGCCGCTGCCAAGTCTCGCTGACCTTACCACGGTGGTCGCTCAGCAATCGCAGCAGATTGCCCAACAAGGACAGCAGCTGTCGCAGTTGACCGCCACGTTACAGCAACTTCTGCCTCTGCTACAGCAGCAACCATCTCCTTCGCCAGCTCCTGCACCTCCTCCGCAGCGAGTGGCCGCTCCTAGCCTCCGCTTGTCCCTGCCGGACAAATTTGATGGGGACTCTAGACTCTGCCGTGGATTTCTGTCTCAGTGTTCCCTGCATATGGAGATGTTGTCGGACTTGTTTCCTACAGAACGGTCTAAGGTGGCGTTCGTAGTGAGCCTTCTTTCAGGAAAGGCCTTGTCTTGGGCCACACCGCTCTGGGACCGCAATGATCCTGCCACAGCCACAGTCCAGTCCTTCTTCGCTGAGGTCCGTAGTGTCTTCGAGGAGCCAGCCCGAGCTTCTTCTGCCGAGACTGCCCTGCTGAACCTGGTCCAGGGTAATTCTTCAGTGGGCGAGTACGCCATCCAATTTCGTACTCTTGCTTCCGAATTATCATGGAATAACGAGGCTCTCTGCGCGACCTTTAAAAAAGGCCTATCCAGTCGCATCAAGGATGTGCTGGCCGCACGAGAGATTCCTGCCAACCTCCAAGAACTTATCCATTTGGCCATCCGCATTGACATGCGTTTTTCTGAGAGACATCAAGAGCTCCGCCAGGAAAAAGACTTAGATCTCTGGGCACCTCTCCCACAGTATCCGCTGCAATCTACGCCTGGGCCTCCCGCCGAGGAGGCCATGCAAGTGGATCGGTCTCGCCTGACCCAGGAAGAGAGGAATCGCCGTAGGGAAGAAAATCTTTGTCTGTACTGTGCCAGTACCGAGCATTTCTTGGTGGATTGCCCTATTCGTCCTCCACGTCTGGGAAACGCACGCACGCACCCAGCTCACGTGGGTGTGGCGTCTTTTGGTTCAAAGTCTGCTTCTCCACGTCTCACGGTGCCCGTGCGGATTTCTTCTTCAGCCAACTCCTCCCTCTCAGCCGTGGCCTGCTTGGACTCTGGTGCCTCTGGGAATTTTATTCTGGATTCTTTTGTGAATAAATTCCGCATCCCGGTGACCCGTCTCGTCAAGCCGCTCTACATTTCCGCGGTCAACGGAGTCAGATTGGATTGCACCGTGCGTTACCGCACAGAACCCCTCTTGATGTGCATTGGACCCCACCACGAAAGGATTGAATTTTTCATCCTCCCCAACTGCACCTCTGAGGTCCTCCTCGGTCTGCCTTGGCTCCAGCTTCATTCTCCCACCCTCGACTGGACCACCGGGGAGATCAAGAACTGGGACTCTGCTTGCCACAAGAGATGCCTCTCCCCCCCTCCCAGTCCCGTCAGGCAAGCCTCAGTGCCTCCTCATGGCCCCCGTCCTTGTGTCACCCTGCCCCGTGCCAAGCTTCACCCTCTGCCCTCCCTCCCCATTCCCACTCCTGCTGTACTGCCTGCCTTTGAGGAAACCCTCCATTCACTCCCGGTGTCCTCGTCCCAGGTAAAGCAGTTGTCGGACAAAAAAAGGGGAGACCTAAGGGGGGGGGGGGGTACTGTTACGCCTAGGGCTCCGGGTCCCCGCTCCTCCCCGGAGCGCTCACGGCGTCTCTCTCCCTGCAGCGCCCCGGTCAGTCCCGCTGACCGGGAGCGCTGCACTGACATGGCCGTCGGGGATGCGATTCGCACAGCGGGACGCGCCCGCTCGCGAATCGCGTCCCAGGTCACTTACCCGTCCCGGGCCCCTCCTGTCATGTGCTGGCGCGCGCGGCTCCGCTCTCTAGGGCGCGCGCGCGCCAGCTCTCTGAGACTTAAAGGGCCAGTGCACCAATGATTGGTGCCTGGCCCAATTAGCTTAATTGGCTTCCACCTGCTCCCTGGCTATATCTGACCACCTCCCCTGCACTCCCTTGCCGGATCTTGTTGCCTTGTGCCAGTGAAAGCGTTTAGTGTGTCCAAAGCCTGTGTTACCTGAACCCTTGCTATCCATCTTGACTACGAACCTTGCCGCCTGCCCCCGACCTTCTGCTACGTCTGACCTTGCCTCTGCCTAGTCTTTCTGTCCCACGCCTTCTCAGCAGTCAGCGAGGTTGAGCCGTTGCTAGTGGATACGACCTGGTTGCTACTGCCGCAGCAAGACCATCCCGCTTTGCGGCGGGCTCTGGTGAACACCAGTAGCCTCTTAGAACCGGTCCACCAGCACGGTCCACGCCAATCCCTCGCTGACACAGAGGATCCACTACCTGTGAGCCGAATCGTGACAACAGTGCTCTCTGCTGACATCTCTGTCCATTTTAGCAACCATGCATAGCAGATGTATGCTAAGGGCAGCATGGTGGCTCAGTGGTTAGCACTGCTGCCTTGCAGTGCTGGGGACTTGGGTTCAAATCCCACTAAGGACAACAATAAGTAAAGTGTTATTATTATTATAATAATGTCAGCAGAGAGAACTGTGGTGGTGATGTCATCAGAGAGCATTCCGAAAAGAAAAGAATTTCCTCTGTAGTATTCAGCAGCTAATAAGTACAGGAAAGATTAAGATTTTTTAATAGAAGTAATTTACAAATATGTAACTTTCTGCCACCAGTTGATTTAAAAGAAAAAAGGTTTTCACCGGAGTACCCCTTTAAGGAATCATGTACACATATGTTCATTGAGAGGGATATATGTTTATTAAGCGTGCTGCACTTTTGAGTCCCATATAACATATGTATATGAAGGAGAATTGGAAACAAGTATTGGCACTATTCGACTATATTCAGGCCACTAAAGTAAATGGGTTCACTTTTTATTACTCATAGATATTGGCCCTCATTTACTATTGCAAACCCAACATGTTTTGTCGGGTTGTGCACCAGATTCTGTCACATTGCGCCAGAAATTCTGTCTGTGCCAGAATTTGCGCCAGAATTGAAAAAAACCTGACTAACTCTCCATTTTTTCCCCAAGAAAACGCAAAAAAGGAGCGTGTTCCCGAAATTTTCACAAAAACCCAACATATTTGTTAAGCTTTCCACAGAAAATTTAGTGGATTTAAGCTGAGGAAAACCCGACAGATCAGAGCAAAAAAAGTGAGATGTGGGGAAAGTGGAAAATGTAGGGAAACCTTAGTAAATACCGTAGAAAAAAACTGTAGGGAATTAAAACCCACAAAGAAACCTACACAACACTCTTAGTAAATCAGGGCCATTGTGTTTATTGATTGGCTATGTAGATAGTTCCACCAAACAAATGGTTACTCTAATGTGTAGTAGTTGCTCACCGTGGTCTTGCTCCTCAGGCTGCTCACATTTTCCTCAGCCACATTGACCCTCATGTAAGTGTTAGGTGTATTCAGCCAGCGGGTCTTCTCCTTCTGCTGTTTCTGGGCATGTTGTCGTAGTGTAGAAAGAGGGACTCCTTCTTCTTCAAAGACAAATGCGGTTACTGTGGCAGGTATCTCCACATCGCTCTTGTGCCTTGTCTTCTCTTGTACAAATGGGTGTCGGTAAGTATAGCCTGTACGGTATCCCTATGGTACAAAAGTCACATTTTACTAAACATTACGTTGGTTTTAAGTGAAAAGGGTTAAAGGGGTACTCCACTGAAAAACATTTTCTTTTAAATCAACTGGTGCCAGAAAGTTAAACAGTTACTTCTATTAAAAAAATCTTAATCCTTCCAGTACTTATCAGCTGCTGTATACTACAGAGGAAGTTCTTTTCTTTTTGAATTTCCTTTCTGTCTCACCACAGTGCTCTCTGCTGACACCTCTGTTCTTGTCAGGAACTGTCCAGAGCAAGAGAGGTTTGCTATGGGAATTTGCTTCTACTCTGGACAGTTCCTAACATGGACAGAGGTGTCAGCAGAGAGCACTGTGGTCTCTATAATATGTAGCAGCAGCTGATAAGTACTGGAAGGGTTAAAGGGTTATTCCGGGCAAAAACATCTTATCTCCTATCGATAGGATAGGGGATAAGATGTCTGATCACGGGGGCCCCCCGCGATCTCCCTGCAGCAACCCGCATTCAATGCGTAGCTGCGTCTGTCCGAGACAAGGACATGATGTCACACCACGCCCCCTCCATTAATTTCTAGGGGAGGGGTTGTAACGGCCGCAACGCCCCCTCTCATAGACATGAATGGAGTGGGCGCAGTGTGACGTCACGTCCCCGTTTCGGAAGCCCGATGGTTTCCAAAACTGCAGACGCAGCTACACATAGAATGCGGGCTGCTGCAGGGA
Organism: Hyla sarda; assembly: GCF_029499605.1. Classification (NCBI taxonomy): domain Eukaryota; kingdom Metazoa; phylum Chordata; class Amphibia; order Anura; family Hylidae; genus Hyla; species Hyla sarda. The sequence continues at coordinate 78,967,084 of NC_079192.1, forward strand.
GATCGTAGGGGGATCCCAGCGGCAGGGCCCCCTCGATCAGACATCTTATCCCCTATCCTTTCAAGATGTTTTTTCCCAGAATACCCCTTTAAGATTTTTTAATAGAAGTAATTAAAAAATCGGTTTAACTTTCTGGCACCAGTTGATTTAAAAAAAAAATAAAAAATTCCAGCGGAGTACCCCTTTAAGTCTTTTCAGGCCATATTACTTCTACTGATTTTCTTTTCTGATGGCTAGTACAGTCAATAAATATATATTTTATCGTGAAAATATGTGCACAGCATAATCAGAGTATTATTGTTAAATAACAGAATCAAGAATTTGTTTATGATTTATAATTGCTTATATTAAAGACTTATTGTTTTGTTGGGTTTTCAACCCGTGGTACGCGTAACCCTAGGGGTACGCTACGGGTTGAGCGGGGGTATGCTTAAGCGCTGACAAATACCGGCCATGCATTGGTCAGTATTTGTCAGCCTATAGCCGCGTCAGCTCACTGTACAGTAGCGCGGTCTGAGCTGCGGCCTCATCCACTGTAAGGGAGATGCATTGTTGCCGGGGAGACGTGTGACCTTCACTGATGTTGTGCAGAGGTGCCGCACAACGCAGAAGGATATCACACGTCAGTGCGGCCCCACCGAACGGGACGCGCTGCATGAAGGAACAAGCAACAGGGGACCGCAGGAGGCCTGATAAAGTTAAAAAGTTATAAAGTTAAAGTTTAAAAAGTTAAAAATAAGTGTATGGGATGGAGGGCATTAAGATGGAGGGTGGGGGATGTATGGGATGGAGCACAAGGCATTAAAGGGGTACTCCGGTGCTTAGACATCTTATCCCCTAGCCAAAGGATAGGGGATAAGATGCCTGATCGCGGGTGTCCCGCCGCTGGGGACCCCCGTGATCTTGCACACAGCACCCCGTTTATAATCAGTCCCCGGAGCGTGTTCTCTCCGGGTCTGATTACCGGTGACCACAGGGCCGACAGCGTGTGACGTCACGCCTCCGCCACCGTGTGACGTCACGCTCCACCCCTCAATGCAAGCCTATGGGAGGGGGCGTGGCAGCTATCATGCCCCCTCCTATAGGCTTGCATTGAGTGGCGGAGCATGACGTCACACGGGGACGGAGGCGTGACATCACACGCCGTCGGCCCTGTGGTCGCCGGTAATCAGACCCAGAGCGAACACGCTCCGAGGACTGATTATAAACTGGGTGCCGCGTGCAAGATCACGGGGGTCCCCAGCGTCGGGACTCCCGCGAACAGGCATCTTATCCCCTATCCTATGGATAGGGGATAAGATGTCTAAGCACCGGAGTACCCCTTTAAGATGGAGGGGGAGAGGGATAATGGCGGAGGGAGGATGGGGAGAAGTAAAGCACAAGGCATTAAGATGGAGGGGGGGGGATAATGGCAAAAAGGGGTTAGGAGGGGGGGGGGGATAATGGCACAAGGGGATTAATATGAGTAAGTTCCGCGCTAATTTACGCGCGTGGACATTCTTTCACCCTTTGGGGATACAGTCGCAAAAAAAGGTTGAGAACCACTGACCTAGATAGACAAGACTTACATATGGTAGTTACTTCATTTCTAGCAACACAAAATAGTGTACAGCTTGTTTCCAAAAGGGTTCTATCATTCATTTGATTACATATTTAGATCAAGTAAACTTAAAGTTTCTAATCACCACTACCACTAGTCAACTAACATTTTCTCAATGGGTTTCAAATGTGAGGATTCAAAGAGGATTAGAATTCAAAAATGTTTCCAATTTATAGTATCAGCAGATATATTTATGGTGTATCAGTGGTTAGCACTGCTTTCTTGTAACTTTGTGACCTAGGCCTAGACCGCTGTGCTATGTTATCCTGCATTTATTCCGATTTTGTATGGATCCTATGTTCTTAGGTTAGTCACCTTCCTGTCAAATATGATGAGAATGAGTCTCTGTACAGCTCTGTAGTATATGCTGGCTTCACACATGTAAAATAAGTAAATATTTCAATTAAATAATTTACCGTATATTTTCGCCCTATAGGATGCACCGGTATATAAGACGCACCCTATTTTAAAGGTGCAAAATCTAGAAAAAAAGATTCTGAACCCAACAGTGATCTTCAACCTGCGGACCTCCAGATGTTGCAAAACTACAACTCCCAGCATGCACGGACAGCCGTTGGCTGTCCGGGCATGCTGGGAGTTGTGGTTTTGCAACATCTGGAGGTCCGCAGGTTGAAGACCACTGCATAGGAGGTAATACTTACGTGTCCCCGCCGCTCCGGACCCGTCACCACTGCCCTGGATGTCGCTCCATCCCTGTCTCCGCGTCCACGTGGTGTCCCCGACGCTCCGCACGTCTTCTTCCCTGGGATCCACGCTCCTATTGGATGACGGGACGGCGTGCACGACGACGTGATGACGTCGAAGGAGAACGCCGGCCATGAAGGGGATCCCGGCACGGAGCAGACACCAAGGAGGCAGGTAAGGTCCCTCCCGGTGTCCTGTAAGCGGTCCCGAACAGCCCGACTGAGCAGACGGGTTAGTCTCACTTTCGCTTAAGACGCGGCGGTCAGCTTTGATCGCCGCGTCTGAAGGGTTAATACAGGGCATCACCGCGATCGGTGATGTCCTGTATTGGCCGCGGGTCCCGGCCGTTGGTGGCCGCAGGGATCACCGCGATTAGCTGTGCATTTGCTCTATAAGATGCACCAACTTCCCCCCCCCCCCAAAATGCGTCTTATACGGCAAAAAATACGGTACTAACCTTGTTCTTATCAGTTTAAGAACATTACAAATGGAAATCATAAAATATTAGCTTGAAGAACAGTTACGTTAAAGAGGCCAGTGGTGTTAACTCACCAGATTATCCATCATTCTCATCAAAGCCTCAAATTCATGTTCACCCAGTCTGCTCTTCTGCATGGGTCCAAACATGCTCCCTGCCCAGCCGACTGTGCCCACTTCATGTGGACGATACTTTTCTCGATCTAGCAGGATGAGATTCTCTGGCCCTCCAGCGCTAGGCACAGCAGAGACCTAAAACATATGCTTTTATATTAACATAGTCACAGGTCAATCATATTCACCCCACTTCATATTACATAACTTTTTATAAGATATGATGGAGAAGACTGATGTCATGGTTCTGTGCAGTTTTACATCAAATATATTCATGACTCCTATGTGAGAAGGTTTAATTGTATTGATTTTATTTAATAGGAATTGAACCTAAAGCGCCAATAATGGCTACCAATAGTCTTCCCGGAAAACTTTTTTTTTTTTTAAATGAACTGGTGCCAGAAAGTTAAACAGATTTGTAAATCACTTCTATTAAAAAAATCTTAATCCTTCCAGTACTTTTTAGGGGCTGTATACTAAAGAGAAATCCAAAAAAGAAATGCATGTCCTCTGATGTCATGGCCACAGTGCTCTCTGCTGACCTCTGCTGTCCATCAGAGGAAATGCATTTCTTTTTTTTGGATTTCTCTTTAGTATACAGCCCCTAAAAAGTACTGGAAGGATAAAAAATTTTTAATAGAAGTGATTTACAAATCTAGTTAATAATATATATTGTTAATGCTGATACGGATTTATTGTAATATGTTAATGTCATACCTGTATAAAGAACTTGCTTTATACAGGTACGACATTTACATATTGCAATAAATCCGTATCAGCGCTAACTATATATATATTATTAACTTTACTTACCATTGGGCATAATATACAGGGGTGGATGCCAATAGTCCAGCAGCAGATATGGTAACCAGATCAATTTCCAGCGCTAGTGTACCATACAATAGAATTGATTTACAAATCTGTTTAGCTTTCTGGCACCAGTTGATTTAAAAAAAAAAAAAAATAGTTTTCCATGGGAGTACCCCTTTAACACCTTTTGGGCAACAGTAGAGTTGTAATGCCGCACACAAGCTGTGTTTTTCCAATAAAGCTGCTATGTTTTTGTATTTCTGTGCCGATCTCAAAGATGTTAGGTGCTCATATACAGAGGCTATTACAAATCTCGATTACGCCAAAACAGTGTTTGAAAATTTGAGGCTCAATTTCCTTGTAGCCTCAAAATACATCATAACTTGCAGTAAAAGATGGCTTTATAAGTTAAACCGTTTTATGATCATGTGTAAAAGCCTTTATGTCCAAAATAAGTACATGTTGGTTGTAAACTCAAAGTAGTAAAAAATAACTGGTGTACCATAAGGTGTAACAAAGGCGTTCATGCCTAAAAATACACCTAAAAAACTATGTATTAAAAGCATAGCCTCACCGTCAGGTCACCCACAGACTAAAGCTGATTTCTGAAAAATGTAAACAGAGGCAGAGCTTGTGATCAGCTTATTGCCAAGGGACCCTTCTAACAAGTATGGACTGTTGAAAGTGGAGACCCCCTTTAAATAAGTAGTGAGGTGGTTACTATAAAGGGAGCAGACATTGCTATTACACCTTAGCTCTGGAGCCTGAGGGTGCCATACAGTCCTTCTGCCCCATATGAAGAGATCAGCATTATAAGCAATGCAAGATACTTGGGAGGGCCTGGTACTGATTTTATATTAGAGCCAAAGGGCTGTAGAATTCTACATACTGGCTAAGAAGTCCATTACTGAAAACTTCTTCTATCTGTATTTGTGTCGCTCCAGCTGTTGCACAACCACGACTCCCAACATGACATGTCAGAAGATTCACAGGTAAGAAGCCATAAAATATATAAATTGAACTACACAAAACTGTGGTGTCCAAGTATGGGATATGCTCCTATAGTCCTGTCAGGTTGAGTCCCTGTATGTCCTCAGGGCTCTCCTGCAGTGTTCCCCCATAATGCGAATAGGTTGTATATTAAGTGTAAAGGACCTTTGACATTGGTCACATGATTGTTATTCACATGATAATGTTTGTCACATGTTTAAGTCATATGTTTGTTACCCAGAGAGCACCAGGTGACCCTATGGTAGCCTATGGGCTCCTTGCTTTATAAGATAGGGGGGGGGGGAGCCGCAATCTCTCTTGTGATTCTTTCCTGTTGAGGTCAAGTCCAGTCCAGATATCTCAGGGTCAGCATCCAGCACATCTGGAGGCCTCAACCTAAATTTCAGCCACAAGTCAGTAAGTCAAGTTGTCTTTATCATCTGTCATCATCTTCAGTCAAGTCAAGTCAATTGTAGTCAGCGTGGCCTGCACCTATAGTCCGTCAAGTCACTGCAAGTCCCAGCAAGCTGCGAGGTCCTCTGTGTTACTGGTCACCTCTCTGGGATCCTGGCCTAACTGTATAGACTGTACCATCTGTCTACCTCAGTAAAAGCTTTAACCTTAACCTGGCATTGGACTATTATTTGCCCCTGCCTAACCTAGGACTAGCGGTGCTACCTTCCGGTGATTACGGTTAAATCATGCCCTGGCATCACGAACACGAAGAGGTCAATACCTTCTACCCCTGGGTAACATCATCTGCCCCTTACACCTCACACCCCGTGGCTCACAACAAAACTACAAAAGAAAAATGCAACAGAAAATGTTAAAAGGCAGACTGCAGCATATACTTTGACCGCTGAGATACAGTCTGTACATCACAGTAATATATACTATACCTGGATTTCACAGGCCGCCTGCAGGTGAAATATTTTATAAAAAGCTTCTTCTACAGATTCTCCCAGAGCCACAACCCCATGATTCCTCAGGACAAGCACCTAGAAGTTCAAAGTAATCCACAATTTATGAAGCCATTCTCTGCAATGCCATAAACATTACAAGTGTATTGAGAAATGTAAAAAGGAAAAGAATGTGTGCAGCTCACAAATCTACAATCCGAGGATATAGTTGGTTATATGCCGAAACCCCAAACGGCCAGAAATAAATAATATGAAGAGAAAATATATAACCAATCCTTCTAGGATTTTACCCCGAAGGGTACACAATGAATGCAAATATAGTAAAGAGAAATTTCAATTGATATAAATTTTATTAAACATGTATAAAACAATTGATAAAATTGTATAAAATTAATCTAATCCTGGCACAGATATATAAAGGTGAACAATCCACTGGGCCCTAGTGGTATTGATCACAAAAATGAAAGGACTTGATTCTAACAATCATAAATGGTGGAAAAAAAAAAAAAAAAAAATATATGTGTAAAAAAAATTATTAAAAAATATATACCGGTCTGGAAAAAGGGGATTGAGTCCTTTTCTGGTGCAGCTGATGAAATATCCTAGTGATGAATAAATGGACCAGTAGTGTATACACTTGTACAATTGATTTTATCAGTCTATTGACTAGTACAGGCTTACTGGTCTGTGCTGGATACTGCTGTCACAGTGTATCTCACCCGCTTCTGGCGATTATTGTTCTCTCCTTCCACCATACGCCAGCTGCGCTGGCACAGGGCTGTCACTCGTGCAAAGTTCGAATTATGCAGGGGTAGGTTTGGCACAACGTCCCCAGTGGTCTCCGTGCTGCTCCTGTGGTGGTATTGCAGGGCGGGCGCAGCGCTGGCGTCCCTCGTGGTGGATGATGATGGAGAATGGTTGTTTCTCAGGGCGGGTGGAGGATGGATATTTCCCAGCAGATTCAGGTTAGTAAGAAATTGTGGTATGAGTCCAGGTCGGACTACAGCTGCAGAGGTGGATATTTCCAATGTGTAGCAAGTCTCTGTGCAAGGTTCACACCAACGATGTGTGACAAGGTGCGGCAATTTAACCTAGACGCGTTTCAGGGTTCTTTTGCTGAATAGCATGACCCTTTCTTCAGTAGGAAAAATACTGAATATTCTGTATACGTTATTCTGTATTTTTCCTACTGAAGAAAGGGTCATGCTATTCAGCAAAAGAACCCTGAAACGCGTCTAGGTTAAATTGCCGCACCTTGTCACACATCGTTGGTGTGAACCTGGCACAGAGACTTGCTACACATTGGAAATATCCACCTCTGCAGCTGTAGTCCGACCTGGACTCAAACCACAATTTCTTACTAACCTGAATCTGCTGGGAAATATCCATCCTCCACCCGCCCTGAGAAACAACCATTCTCCATCATCATCCACCACGAGGGACGCCAGCGCTGCGCCCGCCCTGCAATACCACCACAGGAGCAGCACGGAGACCACTGGGGACGTTGTGCCAAACCTACCCCTGCATAATTCGAACTTTGCACGAGTGACAGCCCTGTGCCAGCGCAGCCGGCGTATGGTGGACGGAGACAACAACAAACGCCAGGAGCGGGTGAGATACACTGTGACAGCAGTATCCAGCACAGACCAGTGTTACGCCGAGCGCTCCGGGTCCCCGTTCCTCCCCGGAGCGCTCGCCTCATCTTCGTTGTTGCAGCGCCCCGGTCAGATCCACTGACCGGGTGCGCTGCGGTCCCGCCTTCAGCCGGGATGCGATTCGCGATGCGGATAGCGCCCGCTCGCGATGCGCACCCCGGCCCCCGTACCTGACTCGCTCTCCCTCGGTCCTGTCCCGGCGCGCGCGGCCCCGCTCCCTAGGGCGCGCGCGCGCCGGGTCTCTGCGATTTAAAGGGCCAGTGCACCAATGATGGTGCCTGGCCCAATCTTCCCAATTAGCTAATTGGCTCCCACCTGTGCACTTCCCTATATCTAGTCTCCTCCCTTGCACTCCCTTGCCGGATCTTGTTGCACTTGTGCCTAGTGAAAGCGTTCCCTTGTCTGTTCCTAGTCCGTGTTCCTGACCTCCTGCCGTTGCCCCTGACTACGATCCTTGCCGCCTGCCCCCGACCTTCTGCTACGTCCGACCTTGCTTCTGCCTACTCCCTTGTACCGCGCCTATCTTCAGCATCTTCAGCAGCCAGAGAGGTGAGCCGTTGCTAGTGGATACGACCTGGTCACTACCGCCGCAGCAAGACCATCCCGCTTTGCGGCGGGCTCTGGTGAAAACCTGTAGTGGCTTAGAACCGGTCCACTAGCGCGGTCCTCGCCATCCCTCTCTGGCACAGAGGATCCACTACCTGCCAGCCGGCATCGTGACAACCAGTAAGCCTGTACTAGTCAATAGACTGATAAAATCAATTGTACAAGTGGATACACTACTGTTCCATTTATTCATCACTAGGATATTTCATCAGCTGCACCAGAAAAGGACTCAATCCCCTTTTTCCAGACCGGTATATATTTTTTAATAATTTTTTTACACATATATTTTTTTACTAATTTTTTCCACCATTTATGATTGTTAGAATCAAGTCCTTTCATTTTTGTGATCAATACCACTAGGGCCCAGTGGATTGTTCACCTTTATATATCTGTGCCAGGATTAGATTAATTTTATACAATTTTATCAATTGTTTTATACATGTTTAATAAAATTTATATCAATTGAAATTTCTCTATACTATATTTGCATTCATTGTGTACCCTTCGGGGTAAAATCCTAGAAGGATTGGTTATATATTTTCTCTTCATATTATTTGTATTGAGAAATGGTCAGAATGGAAAAAAGTTATAAACCCGACCTTGCACGTTGGTCCTAAACACTTCTGCAGTTCTATCCTGTCGGTTTCTTCTTCCATGTGTCCATTATAATCATAATACACCACTTCTCCTGCCAGCAAAGCATCATGGGAGATAGGCAGGAGGCCACATTTCATTGCTGACACCTGCAATAAACCAGAACAATTTCCTCAGACAGGATATTCTTGTGGCTAATAGTTATTGATTGACCCATCTCGATAAGCAGGCAGGTACTACTACTGTATGATACTGTTTGTCTCACCGCAGTTGTTGCTGCTGTATGGAGCTGAATGATACATTTGACATCTGGGCGCGCTGAGTAGATAGATGAGTGCAGGCTGAAGTCACTGGTGTCCACCTCAAAGCACGTACTACCGACCTCTACCATCTCACCCAAAATATTAACTTTTACCTGTGGAGGAAATTGCACAAATATAAAAAGAATTTCAAGATCTCTGCTTGCTGTCCTTTTATGGAAACTTGTATTATTAACTTTTGTGGTGTTACGACACCGTATGTCATACTGTGCCTTGGTGGGGAGTCCCCAAAGTCAGAGTCCCTAGGACTGTGGGGGTCCGCTTCCCTAGTTAGCCCCTAGTCACCCCTTAGTAAGTTAATATTTATAAAAATTATCATTGTAAATATGTACAGTGGTCCCTCAACATACGATGGTAATTCGTTCAAAACGACACATCGTTTGTCGAATCCATCGTATGTTGAGGGATTCGTGCAATGTAAAAAGTGCATTTAATACTCACCTGTCCCTGCCGCTCTCACCGCTCCCGATGCTGTCCCAGGGGCTCCCCATGCTGTCCCGCTGCTACGGCTTCTTCTTCGGGATCCTCTGGCTTCTTCCGCATCTTCTCCGGTGTCCGGGCCTCGCTTTCTGGTGACGTTATTACGCTGCTGCGGCGGCGCGGCGTGCGTAGTGACGTAATAACGACGCCGGAAAGCGAGGGCCGGACCCCGGAGAAGATGCAGAAGACCTCGAAGGATCGCAAAGTGGACCCGGAGCAGCGGGGATAGTTAAGTGAACCTGTCCGGGAGGCTTAAACTGCTATCTGACAGCAGCTTAAGCATTTTGCGCTGTCGGATAGCAGTTAATGCGATGGCCCCGACATATTAAAGCATTGTATGTGGATGCTGACATCGACATACGATGGCCTCTGAGAGGCCATTGTATGTCGATTTGATCATATGTCGGCGCCATCGCATGTCGGGGGGTTACTGTATATTGCATTACTCACTTGTTTGGCGTCGCAGGACCTTAGGTCATGTGACCCGTTACTCAGAACTCTATGGTATGTTGAAGGACCTTAGGTGGTTTTTGTGTCATGTGTTCACCCACAATGCCGTGTAGCGGTGAGTGACAGTTGTTATGGACCAATCCAAAACGGCTCAGCCCCTGCCCATATAAGGGAGCTGCGGCCATTAATCGCTCTCTTGGGTTGCTGTCACTGAACGAGGTAGGACCTCCGCAACTTTCAAGTACGTTCACTAGGCCAAAGCCTTGCGGCCTCGGCCTATACCAAAGCTGTTGTACAATTACAATCCCCCGCTACTCTCTGCAAGATCACTGGACCTAAATGCACCCCTAAATCCAGCAGATCTATGCTACGGAATCTTCTAACAGCTAAATTGAGCTTATCTGATCCCAACCAACTGTCAATCGCTGCTCAACTAGAAATAGATTCTGTTATCTGGACTGTTATTGCTATTGCCTGCTTCAGAAAATCTTCGGTAAAAGTTCCTGCAAGTTAAACAGTGGTTGTGAACAATCCATTTATTACGCATTCACCTATTGGTCTTGGGAAGGGTGGTGATAGGCCCAGCACCATTACAGTATTTAACCCTCACCCTGGCATCACGAGTGACAAGGGTTAACAGTGCCTTTATAATTCAGAACCGCAACACCCCAACTACCCTACAACCCCCGAGGCGTACCACACTTTGATATGATGGACACAAAGGTGCTACCCCAATACCTCTGATTCTGATCTAGTACATATAGTTACAGGTAAATAATACAGCAGCAGGCAAGGAGAAGAAAATGGAACTATTCAAAGCGACATACCCCGTCAGGTAGTCAGTCCAACAATGTAGGCAAAATAAATAAAAATAGCATTTATTTGGAGCACATATCAACACGTTTCCGGTCCTCAACGGACCCTTTGTCAGGACAAGGTGCCTGTCCTGACGAAGGGTCCGTTCCGGACCGGAAAGGCATTGATATGTGCTCCAAATAAACACTATTTTTATTTATTTTGCCTACATTGTTGGACTGACTACCTGTCGGGGTATGTCGCTTTGAATAGTTCAATTTTCTTCTCCTTGCTAATCTACTACCTGACTAGAAGACTCCTGGGATCGGGGGAACCAAGCTGCAGGACCCCATTGCATTTTATATACGCTTCCAGATGTTGTACTCTGAGCGCAACATTACAGGGTGAGTGTTTCTATACCGCAAGACCACACCTGTGCCTGACATAATTCACCAGGGGCGCTTTCGTGTCTCTTTTTTCTTTTCTTTCTCTAGGTAAATAACACAGGCACTGAGTAAGCCTGTCTATATGATCATCACATTAAGGGGTCATGTGATATAATTACATAATCCCAAAAGTAAAATTTGGTGAAATGTACGTTGGGGTATGTATGCTCTGTATGTAGGCTCTGTACATGACAGGTATCCCCTTATTGTTTATCTTGTGATTTGCTTAACTCTTAATCTGAATCTGCTTTTACCTATGTTTAGTCAGCACATAGTTTATGCATTGTTTATGCATACTGGGGGAGATTTATCAAGGGATTTAGAGCTCTTTTTTTTGCTTACAAGAGTCGCACAAAAAGTCGCATTAGCACCTAAGCAAATTTTTGTGCGTCTTTTGGCTGTAAGCAAAAAGCTACAAAAGAGCCTACGAAGGTAAATTTTATTTCTCACTTTGCAGTGGTCAGGGGTTAATCAAGTGCTAAAGTCGCACAAAAAGTCGCAAGCCCTTGAAAACGGCGTAAATGTAAGCCAGCCTGGAAATGGCTTACAAAAGGGAGAGCAAATTTTTATATTTCCCACTGGCAGCTGTGATCACGGCTCCAGCGGGAAATCTAATATAACATCTGTACAAAGGAGCCCGGGCTGACATCACTCGCCAGCTGCCCGGGCTCTGTCTGATTCTAACCCCGCTACCCTAACTTAATGATGGGGACACTGAATAACACCCCCCCCCTTTGCCTCCCACCCGCCTACGCCGCACATCTCCCATCTGTCTACAACCTGTTGCAAGACTGCAACTCATAGCATGGCAGGTAGCGGGAGGGAGATGTGGGAGGCAAGGGGGGGGATGTAAAGTGTGGGTCACTAAGTTACGATAGCAAAGTTAGAATCAGATGGAGCCCGGCGGCTGCAGAGTGATGCCAGCCCGAGCTCCTTTTAACATACCTCGGCACCGCAGAGTTCTATATCCCCTACTGTAATATCATATTTCCCGCTGGGCCTCGTGATTGGCTGGGACCGAGCAGCCAATCACAGGACCCGACGGGAAATCTGATATTACAGTAGGGACTAAAAACTCAGCGGCTCTGTTATTTGTTAAAAAAGGATCCTGGGCTGGCATCACTCTGTAGCTGCTCGGGACTCCATCTTTTATTATCCCCGCACTGGACATAACTCTGCAGGCTTCCGCAGCCGGGCAGGAAGATGTGTATGAGCCATCCCTGCCATCCCTCAGCACTGCGGTACACCCTGAGAGATGATGTCAGGGACGGCTCCTGCACATCTCCCGGCCCGGCTGCGGGAGTCCCGGGCAGCTGCAGTAATATGTCAGTCCGGGTTCCTTATCACAGCGCCACGGACTTTACTGTAATTACAAATTTGAAATACAGTGATTTTCTGATCACCGCCAGCCAGGGAGTGGAGCACACTATCGCTTGCTTCCCTGGCTTGCACGACTACAGCTGGGAGTTGTAGTTGTGGGGCGGGTAATAAGCTTGTCACCTGCCCCCTGCCGCACAACTACAACTCCCAGCATGTCCTTACCATAAGGACATGCTGGGAGTTGTAGTCGTGCAGCAGGGGGTAGGTGACAAGCTTGTCACTCTCCTGCACATATCCTGCACCACATGACTACAACTCCCAGCATGTCCTTACTGTAAGGGCATGCTGTGAGCTGTAGTCGTGCGGCACAGGAGATGCAGAGATTTAGGGTGACACTAAATGTATTAACCTATTTACTTGTTTTGTTTTTCTCTTTTCAGATCCGTGTATCCTGTGGATTACTTCGGATTCGGTGGACTGCGTCGATGAACAGCGTTTTTTTTTTTATATCTGTTCAATGTTAATAAAATGGTTAACGAGAGCTTGTGGGGGAGTGTTTTTTAAAAATAATTTTTTTTAAACGTGTTGCGTTTTTTTATTTTTATTTACTTGACAGGCTTAGTAGTGGAAGCTGTCTAATAGATGGAATCCATTACTAAGCCAGGGCTTAGCATTAGTCCCAAAAACAGCTAGCGCTAACCCCTAATTATTACCCCGGTATCCACCGCCACAGGGGTGTCGGGAAGAGCCGGTATCAACAGGCCCGGAGTGTCAAAAATGGCGCTCCTGGGCCTAGGCGGTAACAGACTGGCATTATTTAGGCTGGGGAGGGCCAGTAACAATGGCCCTCGTCCACCCTGGTAAGGTCACACTGTTGCTGGTTGGTTGGTATTGGTTGAAAATAAAAATAGGGTCACTGTACTCCTCCGAATCTAAAAACGCTGGTCACTGTACTCCTCTGAATCTAAAGTAATCCACAAGATACACAGATCTGAAATGAGAAGAAAAAAAAAGAGTTAGTACATTAAGGTGAAAAAAGTGGTAAAAAAAATTTAATAAACACATATATGTCCCCCATTGTTTTCAAAGCTGCAAAGTGCTGTTCTGAAGTCATTTATTGTTTTTTTGCTTATGTGTGCTAAAAAAAAATGGTATTCAAAAGTAATTTATTGTTTTTTGCGTATGTAAGCCAAATTTATCAACCCCCTGTGATAGTATAATAAATGTGTCACACATAGCAAAAATAAAGCAAAAAAAACCCTACAGAACCCGCTTACCAAAGTAACGATGATAAATGTCCCCGACTATGTTTACTGCTTTATTCATATTTGACCACTTATGCCATGTTTTGTTTTTTTATGCCTCCCATGCATTTTTGTGTGTGTAATGGTGCCTATAATTCTCTTCCTATTTAGTTGTTGTTGTTTTTGTTTTTCTTAATAAGGGTTTATAATCATGTGACCCATCATCCTCGGCTTCTGGCTCTTCCCTTATTTCTGTTGATTGATCTTTCGGTGATCCTTAACCTTGGGCAACAAGAGAGTTTGTCCTGATTGTATTAAATGGCCAATAAAAAGGACAACATGTGGATAGTTTTTTTACTTTGTGCTGACTAGTTTTATTTTATTGCATTTGGATAGCAGAGACCAGGGTTAAAAAAACTAAGCAGCCATACACCTTCAACAAATTTCAGACAGCTATTCCTCCCATCCTCCCCAAACATAGGCATGCTCATTTTGGCTGAGCATGCATGTTTTCTTAATGAAGAGTTAGGAATAAGCTACCACCACACTGGTTTTGGCCAGCTTTCCAACCTGGGCACCTACTGATGAAAAGTTGTATAAACTTTAAGTACTTTATTGTCATGAAATTGGGGGTGACAGGGAGAAGTGGGCCCTAAGCTGTCCCTAAAAAACAATCTCCTTGACTACTTGCCCATCCACCCTAAACGACGGATCAACAACTTGGAGCCGGTCCTTTCCTTGTGCTAACTTGCATGGGCGTCAGAGTCAACAAAACAAACTGAACTGTACAAAGTCAGTGAACAAGTCAAGAACATAACGGAAATACAATAGCCAACAAACCGATATATAAAGACAGGATATAGCATACTAACATACAGTTCAGAAACCGGGATCAAGATTAATGGCAGATACGATAATATGAACAAGACTAGTTATGAGGATAAGTAAACAGCAGACAAAACCAGGAGTTGCAGGGGATGAACAGGTCAACTGAATGTCAGACTATGGGTCAGAAAATCAAGAGCACTGTTCACACTGGACTCCAATCATGGAGTGTGATCAATACTCTCCAGAGGGATCAGAATACTAGCCTAGGAAAAATCCTAAATACAAGCAAACACGATTACAGACACAAGACTAACTCACTCCTTGATAGACGGATTAGCACATGGCTCAGGAATTCTATCCTAGGAAATCCAGGATCAAACAAGGTCAAAAACAGAACTAACAAAACGCACAGTGTGAATACGGGCTAAGGTACGGACTAAGGAAACACAAAGCATATGCAGAACAAACAATACAAGAATACTAAAACCCGACAAAGTACTCAAATAATTCAAGCTAAAATCTAGATATCAGACAGGACAGATAGCCATGGTTAAAACTCAGGATACACATGTTAAAACAGACATAGTGAACATAATGAAAACATGGTCAGAATAATAGGTACAGTATAATTACCAGCCCAGAGCAGCACCTGAAGAGGCCATAAATATCCTGCCAGTGCTGAAGGCTGGAAGCATTAACTCTTCCCATCCCAGGGAGATCTAAAGGAGTAGTCCAGTCCTGAAAAACTCAATACAGCGCTATGGCAGTGCCGGAGATTAACTCTATGGCAGAGCCGGAGCAGTTATATAGGGGGCGTGTAAGCCGCCGCCTTGTGCTGTGGTACACACGCCCCCTTCCCGCAGGCTGCTAGGGCCCCGTACAGGTGATTGCGAGGGGGGAGGGGCAGCAGTCGGACCCCCCACGATCTGAAACATATCCCCTATCCTTAGGATAGGGGATACGTTTTTCAGGACTGGACTACTCCTTTAACACAGAAACTGTTCAGACACAAACCTAATGTCTGAACAGGACCCAGAGCAGAAAATACAGATAAACGGACATTACATTTATAACTTACTAGGGTTGAAGCAGACACTTCATTACAAGCCACTCCTCGCGGGTTGATTAAGAAATGATCCTGTTCTTTATTAACCCTTATCTGAGAGGAATATAAAAACATTTTTTTTTTAGATTATAATATTAATTATCACTAAGCAAACAGGAAATTTCAAGTACCTTTCAAGTATTGGGGTTTTATTACTTAAATTCAGCTTGTAATATTAAACATGCAGGCTGATCTGTGCAAAACAAGATATAGTAAATGAGTTGACTAATATATAGTTTTGTGGAAAAGGTTCATTCATTGAAACAATGCTAATTCTGTTTAGGAGTCCAGTGGGCAATCCTACTTAAAAATTTAAGTAGGATTTAATTTAAGCAATATCTACATGCACTCATATAGAGGAAAGACTGTCAATCACTGAGTAGGACCACCCACTAGACTCCTAACCCTAGAATTAGCACTGATTCCAATGCAGGAAATACAAGTTATACTGAGTCGTTTACCACAAAACTACAATTGATAAATTTGCACAGCTAAGCCTCTTTCACATTGTTGCCGGGGAGCTCCACCAGCAATTCCATCAAAACGACAGGAGTTTAGTGAAGAAAAGAATAGTGTACGCACTATTTATTTTCTCCAGTAAAATACCAGATACCCAATGGACCCCATTCAAGTCAATGGGATCTGTCGGGACCCGGAGGTGACACTGCCTTATTCTTCTCTGACATGCTGCCTGCAGATTGGACTGCATAATCAATGTGAGGGGTTCCCTGTAAGTAGAAAAAAATAACCCCATATATACATCCTAAGATCTAAAACACTAAAGTAATTATAATATCTTCCTCAATTGACTGGAAAATCTAATTGCTTCATAATGTCAGCAAGGATTTTCACAAAAAGGTGGGTCAGTTCCCATCACCCACATTGGGGGATACCTGTTCTGGAGATCAGTGAGAGCCATAAAGCTGTATATGTCATAAGTATATATAATGGAAACAACACCCTTTTCCCTAAAAAATTATTTTATCCAAAATATAAAACTGGCCACATATTAGTAAATCATAAATTAAAGCGACAGCTTAAGTTTGGGAATTCTGCTTGCTTCATATTGACATTTTTCTATTGGTCTTACCCTATGAACTGATTACTTTGTAAATGATCATTTTACCATTTATTTATTAATTTTGTTTTCCCTTGATCTGCACTCTGCCCCTCCCTCTCAGCCCAGGCCTATATAAATTAGCAGGAAGCTGCATTAGGGCCCCATTCTTTTCTGGCAGCCTCCCAGTCTATGGCTGGGAGCACATGGTGAGTGAGCTTTTTACATCTGTTCACACTGGTGTGGTGCTGTGTGGCGTCCATTGCTGCCCCAGCGCCGTGTCTGTGGGGAGGCGTGGCCCAGGGACTGGTTGGAGGGGCATTGGGGCTGCTCTGCCAGTGGGTCATTCCCCCTGTGGGCACTGGTTTTGGGGCGGTGGTGGTCGCCACTCATTTTATGCTAGGCATGTTAGGGACCCGCTACTTACAGGTGGCCATGACGTGGCTAGTGGGCTTGCACTTCATCCTCATAAAATACACTAACGACTTTATGATCATGAAGTGCATGTAGTGGATGTGCGACCATGTCTGTTTTTTTCTCTAGTTGAATTACCATTTATTTATATTGACAGCTAATAGCACTGCACTGTCTGCATGGTAGTGAAACTGTCCCAACCAAATCACATATCATCCTCATCATCACCACTGAGGAAAGGAAAGGCAGATTACTCACTGAAGCACAAGTACCACTGAGCTGGGCCCAGCCATTGAGGTCTATGAGCCTGTAGATGCTGGCCAGTTTACATCGCATTAGCCTTTCACCCTTTGCCAAAGGTACTGGATCATTGAAGTGGAGGTCATTAATAGGCGACACCATGGAGGAGTCTGAAAAATGAAGGTTTACGTTTTTTTAGTTAAATCCAGGCACAATTTATAACAGTTGTTTTTAGTACAAAGACTAGAGACTGTAGAGGCATACCTTATATATACTGCTTGTAAATACTATACCACTATAATATATTTTCTTGCTATGCCCTACATTACCTTACAAGAAAACAAAAATCAGCACAACGTGGAATTACATTTTGGGCTGTTTGTACATATAGTCACTCCTGGTTAACAATCTTTTTGTTTTAGGACTACACCAGGCAAATTTTTGCCCATATGTGAAATTCCTGCCTGAATATTTCCCTCATCTCATAGAGAAACACTTATTAGGGGAATTTATCTTTGTGTGTAAATCAAGTTATTTTTCACTGTTTGCCATCATGTGTACTTCTCCCACATTAATCAAAGAGGTGCACATTCTTCATAAATAGTAAAGTAACTTTGATGTAGATATGTGCTCTGGGTTGGCATGAAATTGTGCAAATTTTGCGCAAAAAAATTAGCAACAATTTAAAAAATATGCAGTTAATAAATCACTGATCAAAAGCTTACCATGCCACACTACATTCAAGTTATGCAAAAAGTTTGCAACTTTTTTACCCATCGCTCAGAATTTGTGACAATTTACAGGATAAAACCAATGTTAAATTCCCCCCATTGAGTGCTATGTCCACCACCCAGGCCACCAATACCAGCAGTATTGTTCCACTTCTGTTGGAGCCATAAGGTTAAAGGACTACACCCGTGGAAAACTTTTTTTTTTTTATCAACTGGTGCCAGAAAGTTAACCAGATTTTTGAATCACTTCTATTAAAAAATCTTAATCCTTCCAGTACTTTTTAGGGGCTGTATACTAAAGAGAAATCCCAAAAAGAAGTGCATTTCCTCTGATGTCATGAACACAGTGCTCTCTGCTGACCTCTGCTGTCCATTTTAGGTACTGTACAGAGCAGGAGAAAATCCCCATAGCATGCTGCTCTGGACAGTTCCTAAAATGGACAGCAGAGGCCAGCAGAGAGCACTGTGTTTATGACATCAGAGGAAATGTATTTCTTTTTGGGATTTCTCTTTAGTATACAGCCCCTAAAAAGTACTGGAAGGATTAAGATTTTTTTTAATTGAAGTGATTTACAAATCTGTTTAACTTTCTGGCACCAGTTGATTTAAAAAAAAAAAAGGGTTTCCACGGGAGTACCCCTTTAAAGGGGTATTCTGGGCAAAAACATTTTATCCCCTATCCAAAGGATAGGGGATAAGATGTCTGATCGCGGGGGGCCCACTGCTGAGACCCCCGCGATCTCCCTGCAGCACCCGCTTTCTATGCGGGTGCTGAATCTCCAGTTTCGGAAACCTCCGGGTTTCCGGGACTGGGGACGTGACGTCCACGCCACGCTCCCTCCATTCATGTCTATGGGAGGGGACGTGATGGCCCGGAATACCCCTTTAAGTTCACACTATGGAATTTCCGAGTGGAATTCCGTTTTAAAATTGCGCTCTGAAATTCCGGTGCAGCAGGGTAGCTTTGCTGTCAATAGGATTCTGCTGCACAGTCCACACAATGGAATTGCAGCACCAAGAGAATGATCTCGGTCATCCTTTAGTAGGAATCCGAGTGGGAGACATTACTGCCTATGGGGCAGCAATGTCCGCATGGTCCTAACGTGTGGTCCTCTTATGTGGCACCAAGGCCCATCTCTGCACTCTCAGTAGTTTAACCCCTGAACACAGGAGCTCTCATTCTCTGCTGCTGAAGAGCCATAGAATCTTAAATCCTTGTTTGGAAATTCCCCATGAAAGTTAGCTTGTACTTTAAATCATTTTCATCTACGTAAGGATCCTCACAAGCGTTACCCTCCTTAACCCAACTCCCTAGAGAGAAAGTGGAAGAACGTACTGACTGGACAGGTGGGGAAGACAGATGGTGCAGTGCTGGCCATGAAGTCAGCGATTTGCCTGAGAGCCCAGATATTGGAGGAGTTGTTTCCTTTCTTCATCTGCTCCTGAATTAAACTTTCCAGTTCCTCCCTAAAAGACTGAAAGTAAATGCAACAAAATGTCACCATGAAGTAAGAAGACAAATAAAATGAAATAACATCATAATAACGTTATATTACTACTATGTAGATTTTGTTTGACATTTTTTTCTCTCATGCAGAATTCATAATAGAAAAAAAAAATTTAAATTGATAAAATGGGGGCCCTATACCAGGGGCGGACTGACAGGTCGGGCACTGTCTGAGGTCTAAAAGGGGGCCTGCCGCTGCCAGCAACTTTTGTTATCCTTTAGTGCGCCCCTTACCAGCCCCTTTCCCCAACCACCATCCAAACACCAGAAATAAAATTAATAATATGGGGGCAGTATATTATACTGCATGATAGTTGAGGGTCCCTGCAGTAAACATTTGAATTGGAAGAAAAGAAGATTAGAAAGGAGCCGCACTAGTGTAAAAACGGGGGTTGTCTGAGAGCCAAGCAATTGATGGTAGACATCATATTATTAAGTCCACAGTAAGGAAAAGAGAGATGGAGCACTCACCAGGTCTTGAAGAACAATTGAAGCTTCTTTATTTCATTTTGCTTGACAACACATAAACACGAAAGGGAGAGCGGACAGTACAAACAGGTGGATGAGAGGCTAAGGGCGATGGTCCGTGTTCGCGCACGTAGCGCTTCGTCAGGCACAATGGGTCCGTGTTCACGCACGTAGCGCTTCGTCAGGCCCAATGGGCCTGACGAATCGCTACGTGCGCGAACACGGACCCACACCCGTAGCTTCTCCCCCACCTGTTTGTACTGTCCGCTCTCCCTTTCGTATTTATGTGTTTTCAAGCAAGATGAAATAAAGAAGCTTGAATTGTTCTTCAAGACCTGGTGAGTGCTCCATCTCTCTTTTGCTTACTGTGGACTTGCCATTACACTTACCTAATGTGAGCACTGGGAAGGTCTGACAGAGTGCAGCGTTAGCGGTTTTAGTGGATGGCTACACAGCAGTGCCGGGCGCCTTTCTGTTGAAGGACTGAACATCATATTATTATTTGTATATTGGAAGGTCTTCTTCAATAGTGGAAGAGAGGTTGGTGGAGGGCACCAAGGTAAACCATACCACTACTATAAGACCCCTGGAAAGAGGTGGGAGAGTCATGATTGGTCCTGTACTCTTTTTATTGGGTGGTGAGAACCTGTGCAGAACTCCCTTCTATTGAGGAACGACATTGTTATCAAACATAGAGCTGGGGAAATGGCATGGAGAGGGCATAAAAACCAAGACCGCTTGTACTGAATGGCAAAACACAGCACCATAATGACAGTCCGTGTTGACCTTTGCATTAAGGGCCCACTTGAGGTTCTCTTCTATGTACTCCACTAAAGGGCATATTTTACCAATACATTTAAGCCTGGACAAATGGATAAGGCTGGGTTCACACTACCAGTGTTCTCTCCATTGTTCTGGTCCATCATGGGAGCAGATCCTACTGACGGACCCAGTGGATAGAAAAATATTCCTAGTTCCTGCAGACGTTGTTGGTATATATAAAGCACCACAAGAGCCCTGTCTGAGCTCTCAAACGTCCACTGAATTAATCCATACAGGCTTACCATTCCATAGCCGGAATATCTTCAGACATCAGTTAATATGTGCATGTATATTTGGGATAATTTACACATTTTAATTGCCGTGCTTAAAGGGGTACTCTGGTGAAAACCTTTTTTCTTTTAAATCAACTGGTGACAGAAAGTTAAACAAATTTGTAAATTACTTCTATTAAAAAAATCTTAATCCTTCCAGTACTTATTAGCTGCTGAATACTACAGAGGAAATTATTTTCTTTTTGGAATGCTCTTTGATGACATCACGAGCACAGTGCTCTCTGCTGACGTTTTTATAATAATAATGAGTCTTTATTTATTTATTGTTGTACTTAGTGGGATTTGAACCCAATGCCCCAGCACTGCAAGGCAACAGTGCTAACCACTAAGGCACCATGCTGCTCTTAGCAAACATCTACTATGCACGGTTGCTAAAATGGACAGAGATGTCAGCAGAGAGCACTGTGCTCGTGATGTCATCAGTGTTTCAAAAAGAAAGGAATTTCCTCTGTAGCATTCAGCAGCTAATAAGTACTGGAAGGATTAAGATTTTTTAATAGAAGTGATTTACAAATATGTTTAACTTTCTGGCACCAGTTGATTTATAAGAAAAAAGGTTTTCACCGGAGTACCCCTTTAAGGTAGTAGTTATAGCAGTCATTGTAAGGAATATTTACAATTCTTCTTTCCCCATTCTAGGTAACTACTCACCGGGCTCTGTAGAATCATTGTTACACGTTTCTTCTGCTCCATCACATTAAAATCCTGCCTCAGGTCCGCTGCCATGTTCCGAATCCGTAAGTATTCTGGATCATTCTCTGTATATCGTTCAAAGTATCTTGGTCCCTCTGGGGGAGGTGAGGACACGACCTCAGGAGTGGTTTGGTTGCTCATCTTTGTGGATTGTCGCCGTCTCCAATGCACATGAGTTCTATGGGTTACAAAGAAGATCAGTCAATATCAGATGGACCCATCATACTGTTATAAATGGTATACAGCATGCGTTCAAGCTAAATGACTGGTAAGGCTGTCTGGATTTTGTTATGTTGGCTATGAATGCGCAATATCAATGTTCTTTATTTTTATTAATGGATATCCTGTCGTCGTTTGTCAACCTTGATAAATGAAATGAAACATGTCCTTGTGTAATGGTGTTGGCCTCCGTGGACCATGCCTACATCTACATAAACGTTCAGCAACTATGTAAATATATTACTTTACTTATGCCATCTGGACACAGAGCATGTCGTGCAAACAAGAGCTAAAGTACTGTGCAAAAGTTTTAGACAGGTGTGAAAAAAATTCTGCAACATTTCTCATCATGGAGGCATCTAGTAGACTCCAAATTTTTAGCTGTCTGTAAAATTCAGTTTAAAATTAATTGATATTTTTTAATTGGAACTTAATACAGGAAATGAAAAGATGGTCCTCTACGCCCCCCCCCCCCCCCATAGACTTGCATTGAGGGGGCGAGCGTGACATCATGAGGGGGCGGGGCTATGACATCATGAGCTTTCGGTGCCGGACTTATAATCTAGATTCTGGGATCAGATACATAACATAAGGCTAAAGGTAATGCTATGACTTAGACACAAATGTGTGTTGTGGCCTGTACAGAGAGGAATGCCTCATTGTGTAATGGAACCACCAGAAACCACTACTCATTAAATAAAGACATCCATTGAAAACTAATTCTTCTACTTATCAGCTGCTGTATACTACAGAGGAAGTTGAGTAGTTCTTCCCAGTCTGACCACAGTGCTCTCTGCTGCCACCTCTGTCCATGTCAGGAACTGTCCAGAGCAGGAGAGGTTTGCTATGAGGATTTGCTCCTACTCTGGACAGTTCTTGACATGGACAGAGGTGGCAGCAGAGAGCACTGTGGTAAGCCTGGAAAGAACTACAGCACTTCCTCTCGTGCCCCCTAAGGAAGGAGCCGAAACAGTTGTAGGGGTAGCGGTGGCGAGCATGGGTAAGATACTTAACACTTTGTAAAATTGTATATTCCAGTACTCATGCACATGGTTATTAGTCCAGCATACCTGACCTCCATGACTATGAATTCACTCTCTGAGACCTGTATTGGCTCATGAATAGCATGTGATTTCTTTAGGAGTAAGAGACAGATTAGTGGTAAGAGGACAGGAACGTACTATTGATAAGCACTTTACTATTGTTATGCACTTTATGAGCTGTATTCATTTTACACTGTGACTATAGTTAGTATAATAATTTAGTGTCTTCTGGCCTCGCATTATATGGGAATCCCTGCCTGTAATATTTTAAAAAATATGTTGTTAATATTTTTATTGGAATAAAACTGATATTTGTATAGAATCATAAATTCTAGTGGTTTTTCATCAGTATGCCAAAAAAAAAAAAAAAAAAAAAAAAAGCACAGCATGTGGCAGTATAGTATTCAGAGCACAGCATGTGGCAGTATAGTATTCAGAGCACAGCATGTGGCAGTATAGTATTCAGTGCACAGCATGTGGCAGTATAGTATTCAGAGCACAGCATGTGGCAGTATAGTATTCAGAGCACATCATGTGGCAGTATAGTATTCAGTGCACAGCATGTGGCAGTATTGTATTCAGAGCACAGCATGTGGCAGTATTGTATTCAGA
The DNA here is from genome assembly GCF_029499605.1 of Hyla sarda. Lineage (NCBI taxonomy): Eukaryota > Metazoa > Chordata > Amphibia > Anura > Hylidae > Hyla > Hyla sarda. The sequence goes on from NC_079192.1 coordinate 78,990,642, forward strand.
GCAAAGCATGTGGCAGTATAGTATTCAGAGCACAGCATGTGGCAGTATTGTATTCAGAGCACAGCATGTGGCATTATAGTATTCAGAGCACATCATGTGGCAGTATAGTATTCAGTGCACAGCATGTGGCAGTATAGTATTCAGTGCACAGCATGTGGCAGTATAGTATTCAGAGCACAGCATGTGGCAGTATAGTATTCAGAGCACAGCATGTGGCAGTATTGTATTCAGAGCACAGCATGTGGCAGTATTGTATTCAGAGCACAGCATGTGGCAGTATTGTATTCAGAGCACAGCATGTGGCAGTATAGAATTCAGAGCACAGCATGTGGCAGTATTGTATTCAGAGCACAGTATGTGGCATTATAGTATTCAGAGCACATCATGTGGCAGTATAGTATTCAGTGCACAGCATGTGGCAGTGTAGTATTCAGTGCACAGCATGTGGCAGTATAGTATTCAGAGCACAGCATGTGGCAGCATAGTATTCAGAGCACAGCATGTGGCAGTATTGTATTCAGAGCACAGCATGTGGCAGTATTGTATTTAGAGCACAGCATGTGGCAGTATTGTATTCAGAGCACAGCATGTGGCAGTATAGAATTCAGAGCACAGCATGTGGCAGTATAGTATTCAGAGTACAGCATGTGGCAGTATAGTATTCAGTGCACAGCATGTGGCAGTATTGTATTCAGAGCACAGCATGTGGCAGTATAGTATTCAGAGCACAGCATGTGGCAGTATAGTATTCAGAGCACAGCATGTGGCAGTATTGTATCCAGAGCACAGCATGTGGCAGTATAGTATTCAGAGCACAGCATGTGGTAGTATTGTATTCAGAGCACAGCATGTGGCAGTATTGTATTCAGTGCACAGGATGTGGCAGTATAGTATTCAGTGCACAGCATGTGGCAGTATAGTATTCAGTGCACAGCATGTGGCAGTATTGTATTCAGAGCACAGCATGTGGCAGTATAGTATTCAGAGCACAGCATGTGGCAGTATAGTATTCAGAGCACAGCATGTGGCAGTATAGTATTCAGAGCACAGCATGTGGCAGTATAGTATTCAGTGCACAGCATGTGGCAGTATTGTATTCAGTGCACAGCATGTGGCAGTATTGTATTCAGAGCACAGCATGTGGCAGTATAGTATTCAGAGCACAGCATGTGGCAGTATAGTATTCAGTGCACAGCATGTGGCAGTATTGTATTCAGAGCACAGCATGTGGCAGTATTGTATTCAGAGCACAGCATGTGGCAGTATAGTATTCAGAGCACAGCATGTGGCAGTATTGTATTCAGAGCACAGCATGTGGCAGTATTGTATTCAGAGCACAGCATGTGGCAGTATAGTATTCAGAGCACAGCATGTGGCAGTATAGTATTCAGTGCACAGCATGTGGCAGTATTGTATCCAGAGCACAGCATGTGGCAGTATAGTATTCAGAGCACAGCATGTGGCAGTATAGTATTCAGTGCACAGCATGTGGCAGTATAGTATTCAGAGCACAGCATGTGGCAGTATAGTATTCAGTGCACAGCATGTGGCAGTATTGTATTCAGAGCACAGCATGTGGCAGTATTGTATTCAGAGCACAGCATGTGGCAGTATAGTATTCAGAGCACAGCATGTGGCAGTATAGTATTCAGTGCACAGCATGTGGCAGTATTGTATTCAGTGCACAGCATGTGGCAGTATTGTATTCAGAGCACAGCATGTGGCAGTATAGTATTCAGAGCACAGCATGTGGCAGTATAGTATTCAGTGCACAGCATGTGGCAGTATTGTATCCAGAGCACAGCATGTGGCAGTATAGTATTCAGAGCACAGCATGTGGCAGTATAGTATTCAGTGCACAGCATGTGGCAGTATTGTATCCAGAGCACAGCATGTGGCAGTATTGTATTCAGTGCACAGCATGTGGCAGTATAGTATTCAGTGCACAGCATGTGGCAGTATAGTATTCAGTGCACAGCATGTGGCAGTATAGTATTCAGTGCACAGCATGTGGCAGTATAGTATTCAGTGCACAGCATGTGGCAGTATTGTATTCAGAGCACAGCATGTGGCAGTATAGAATTCAGAGCACAGCATGTGGCAGTATAGTATTCAGAGCACAGCATGTGGCAGTATAGTATTCAGTGCACAGCATGTGGCAGTATTGTATTCAGAGCACAGCATGTGGCAGTATAGTATTCAGAGCACAGCATGTGGCAGTATTGTATTCAGAGCACAGCATGTGGCAGTATAGTATCCAGAGCACAGCATGTGGCAGTATAGTATTCAGAGCACAGCATGTGGCAGTATTGTATTCAGAGCACAGCATGTGGCAGTATTGTATTCAGTGCACAGCATGTGGCAGTATAGTATTTAGTGCACAGCATGTGGCAGTATAGTATTCAGTGCACAGCATGTGGCAGTATTGTATTCAGAGCACAGCATGTGGCAGTATAGAATTCAGAGCACAGCATGTGGCAGTATCGTATTCAGAGCACAGCATGTGGCAGTATAGTATTCAGTGCACAGCATGTGGCAGTATTGTATTCAGTGCACAGCATGTGGCAGTATAGTATTCAGAGCACAGCATGTGGCAGTATAGTATTCAGAGCACAGCATGTGGCAGTATTGTATCCAGAGCACAGCATGTGGCAGTATAGTATTCAGTGCACAGCATGTGGCAGTATTGTATTCAGTGCACAGCATGTGGCAGTATAGTATTCAGAGCACAACATGTGGCAGTATTGTATTCAGAGCACAGCATGTGGCAGTATAGTATTCAGAGCACAGCACGTGGCAGTATTGTATTCAGAGCACAGCATGTGGCAGTATTGTATTCAGAGCACAGCATGTGGCAGTATAGTATTCAGAGCACAGCATGTGGCAGTATTGTATTCAGAGCACAGCACGTGGCAGTATAGTATTCAGAGCACAGCACGTGGCAGTATAGTATTCAGAGCACAGCATGTGGCAGTATTGTATTCAGAGCACAGCATGTGGCAGTATAGTATTCAGAGCACAGCATGTGGCAGTATTGTATTCAGAGCACAGCATGTGGCAGTATAGTATTCAGAGCACAGCATGTGGCAGTATTGTATTCAGAGCACAGCATGTGGCAGTATAGTATTCAGAGCACAGCATGTGGCAGTATTGTATTCAGAGCACAGCATGTAGCAGTATAGTATTCAGAGCACAGCCCGTGGCAGTATTGTATTCAGAGCACAGCATGTGGCAGTATTGTATTCAGAGCACAGCATGTGGCAGTATAGTATTCAGAGCACAGCATGTGGCAGTATTGTATTCAGAGCACAGCATGTGGCAGTATAGTATTCAGAGCACAGCATGTGGCAGTATTGTATTCAGAGCACAGCATGTGGCAGTATAGTATTCAGAGCACAGCATGTGGCAGTATTGTATTCAGAGCACAGCATGTAGCAGTATAGTATTCAGAGCACAGCACGTGGCAGTATTGTATTCAGAGCACAGCATGTGGCAGTATTGTATTCAGAGCACAGCACGTGGCAGTATAGTATTCAGAGCACAGCATGTGGCAGTATTGTATTCAGAGCACAGCATGTGGCAGTATAGTATTCAGAGCACAGCATGTGGCAGTATTGTATTCAGAGCACAGCATGTGGCAGTATAGTATTCAGAGCACAGCATGTGGCAGTATTGTATTTAGAGCACAGCATGTGGCAGTATAGTATTCAGAGCACAGCATGTGGCAGTATTGTATTCAGAGCACAGCATGTGGCAGTATAGTATTCAGAGCACAGCACGTGGCAGTATTGTATTCAGAGCACAGCATGTGGCAGTATTGTATTCAGAGCACAGCATGTGGCAGTTTTGTATTCAGAGCACAGCATGTGGCAGTATAATATTCAGAGCACAGCATGTGGCAGTATAGTATTCAGAGCACAGCATGTGGCAGTATAGTATTCAGAGCACAGCATGTGGCAGTATAGTATTCAGAGCACAGCATGTGGCAGTATTGTATTCAGAGCACAGCATGTGGCAGTATAGTATTCAGAGCACAGCATGTGGCAGTATTGTATTCAGAGCACAGCATGTGGCAGTATAGTATTCAGAGCACAGCATGTGGCAGTATTGTATTCAGAGCACAGCATGTGGCAGTATAGTATTCAGAGCACAGCATGTGGCAGTATAGTATTCAGAGCACAGCATGTGGCAGTATAGTATTCAGAGCACAGCATGTGGCAGTATTGTATTCAGAGCACAGCATGTGGCAGTATAGTATTCAGAGCACAGCATGTGGCAGTATAGTATTCAGAGAACAGCATGTGGCAGTATAGTATTCAGTGCACAGCATGTGGCAGTATTGTATTCAGGGGCACAATGGGTGCTGGTATTGTACACGTAAGGCACAGTGTTTGGCAATACTATATTTAGGGACACAACATAAAGGAGTATTGTATTTAGGGCATAATGTGTGGCAGTATTCTATTTAGGGCATACCATTTGTGACAGTATTATATGTAGTAAGCACAGCATGTGGCAGTAATTGAAACATAACAAAAAGAAGTCTTTATGGCAATCTGGGACGAAATGGAGAATAAAAGAAAAAGAATGTCTTTGATCAGAGAAGGTGTAACCTTGTAACACTGTTTATTCTGCTTCTGTGTCTGATAAGAGCTGTAGTCCCTGTAAAGTAAAAAGAAGTTGCCCATGGAGAGGGGACCCAAGCCAAACATTTGCACCCTGGCCCATTGGCCTTTAGCAATGCCCCTGACTGCGGCCATGTATGAATTACATGGAAGGTCATTCTCCGCTGTTTGCCCAGGGCCTTGACTGCAAGATGCACAGTAATCAGCTGATCGACTTGATAGCTGTCAGATTAAAGGGGTTGTCTCCAAAGACAGGAATTTTTTTTATAAAGGTACAGGATATCTGTAAAGAGGCATGATGCCCCTGGTTGCCCAATGGGAGTCCCCCCTAGCTAGGCACATATATAGTGTATGGGGGAGGAGTTATTCAGTCTTGGCCTTGTCAAAGAGGTGTGTGCAGAGCTGCAGTGTGGAGAAGAGACAGCAGGAGTGTGAGGTGATTCAAGCGACCACGCCATTCTGCATTTGTTCCCTGCCCAGGAGGATTCAGAAATTCCTAATTGTGAGCATAATACCCAGTGAGTCAATGGGCCACATATAGATAGTTCATACCCTGGCGGTGTGCCATTAATTGGACACTATCAGAACCCTAGTCAGCATGGGAGGCCTCAGCATTAAGCCTAAAATTCCAAGCACAATACTAAAAGTCACAGCAAGTCTACAGGGCTCCCAAGGGTTACTCTGCATCTCCTCTACTCTAATCTGCGCTGTGAGGATTGTAACATCTACTCCTACCTCAGGAAAGACAGTTATCCGTAACTTGGCATCGGTGTATTTCTTATCCTGTGTCTGGCCCAGGAGAAGCTGGGATCATGTCGGTTAACGGTGCCCTGGCATCACAAAGTGATACATCCAACCACCCCGAGACACGTACCATACCACAGTCTGTCCAACTCTACGTGGTTGCCACATCTAGACCAGTAGTCTCCAACTGTGGCCCTCCAGATGTTGCAAAACTTCAATTCCCAGCATGCCCGGACAGCCAATGGCTACACCTTCAAAATGTAGGAGCTTTCTAGATCACTTAAACCTCTTTGTCACTGGCCACATATTCCTGTTACTAAAACTCTAAAGCTGGGCATACACATATGAAAGCTGTAAGATGAATAATGGCCCATGAACATGCATGCTTGACTCAGTTGAGCGTGCATGTGTTTTCATTGAAAGCAGGGGTGAAAGCTCTTCCCAGACTCATCAGTCATCAGCCTCTCCCTAAGAACAAAAGGATCGGTCAGTTAAAATACAGAAGCCCAACCCTTCTGTCCCCCTTACAGTTGGGGAAGAGTTGAAAGGTTACCATACACATCTTATGGTCGGCCAAAATCTGTGAGTTCAGCCAACACTTAGACACTGTTACTTGAACAAACTTTGCAGATCAATAGTACAAGCGAATATAAGAAACTTTGTAATATATCTTATAAGACAAAAATGTGTCTCCTCTTATCAAGCTCCCCCCCCCCCCTCCTCCTACAAATCTTCTCTAAAAATCAGCTTAGCTTTGCCCTATGTCTGCAAGGCAAACAATACAAGTCAACCACCTCTGGGAGAACTGCAAATTATAGATCAATCCTGCAAATAAATTCTCTGAAAATACCATATACAAGTAATATAATGGCCAGAAATAGTTCTGTTCATCATATACACAGAAAGCAGCGTATCCTAAAATGTTCCCTGAATTGACAGGCACACATTAAAGGGGTACTCCGGTGGAAAACTTTTTTTTTTTTTTTAATCAACTGGTGCCAGAAAGTTAAACAGATTTGTAAATTACTTCTATTAGAAAATCTTAATCCTTACAGTACTTATTAGCTGCTGAATACTACAGAGGAAATTATTTTCTTTTTGGAACACAGAGCTCTCTGCTGACATCATGACCACAGTGCTCTCTGCTGTCACCTCTGTCCATTTTAAGAACTGTCCAGAGTAGTAGAAAATCCCCATAGAAAACATATGCTGCTCTGGAGAGTTCCTAAAATGGACAGAGATGTCAGCAGAGAGCACTGTGGTCATGATGTCAGCAGAGAGAGCTCTCTGTTCCAAAAAGAAAATACAGTAATTTCCTCTGTAGTATTCAGCAGCTAATAAGTACTGGAAGGATTAAGATTTTTTAATAGAAGTAATTTACCAATCTGTTTAACGTTCTGGCACCAGTTGATTAAAAAAAAAAAAAGTTTTCCACCGGAGTACCCCTTTAAGCAGAGCACATTTCACAGCAATTGATAATGTGTCAAAAGGAATTTCAGTGCTGCACTGAACTATGTGAGTACCCTTTCATTTTGGAAATCAGCGATGGTCTAAGACAGTGTTTACCAAATAGGGTGCCTTCAGCTGTTGCAAAACTACAACATCCCAGCATGCCCGGACAGCCGCAGGAGTACCCCTTTAAGCAGAGCACCATTCACAGCAATTGATAATGTGTCAAAAGGAATTTCAGTGCTGTACTGAACTATGTGAGTACCCTTTCATTTTGGAAATCAGCGATGGTCTAAGACAGTGTTTCCCAACTAGGGTGCCTTCAGCTGTTGCAAAACTATAACATCCCAGCATGCCCGAACAGCCGCAAGAGTACCCCTTTAAGCAGAGCACCATTCACAGCAATTGATAATGTGTCAAAAGGAATTTCAGTGCTGCACTGAACTATGTGAGTACCCTTTCATTTTGGAAATCAGCGATGGTCTATGACAGTGTTTACCAAATAGGGTGCCTTCAGCTGTTGCAAAACTACAACATCCCAGCATGCCCGGACAGCCGCAGGAGTACCCCTTTAAGCAGAGCACCATTCACAGCAATTGATAATGTGTCAAAAGGAATTTCAGTGCTGTACTGAACTATGTGAGTACCCTTTCATTTTGGAAATCAGCGATGGTCTAAGACAGTGTTTCCCAACTAGGGTGCCTTCAGCTGTTGCAAAACTACAACATCCCAGCATGCCCGGACAGCCGCAGGAGTACCCCTTTAAGCAGAGCACCATTCACAGCAATTGATAATGTGTCAAAAGGAATTTCAGTGCTGTACTGAACTATGTGAGTACCCTTTCATTTTGGAAATCAGCGATGGTCTAAGACAGTGTTTCCCAACTAGGGTGCCTTCAGCTGTTGCAAAACTACAACATCCCAGCATGCCCGGACAGCCGCAGGAGTACCCCTTTAAGCAGAGCACCATTCACAGCAATTGATAATGTGTCAAAAGGAATTTCAGTGCTGTACTGAACTATGTGAGTACCCTTTCATTTTGGAAATCAGCGATGGTCTAAGACAGTGTTTCCCAACTAGGGTGCCTTCAGCTGTTGCAAAACTACAACATCCCAGCATGCCCGGACAGCCGCAGGAGTACCCCTTTAAGCAGAGCACCATTCACAGCAATTGATAATGTGTCAAAAGGAATTTCAGTGCTGTACTGAACTATGTGAGTACCCTTTCATTTTGGAAATCAGCGATGGTCTAAGACAGTGTTTCCCAACTAGGGTGCCTTCAGCTGTTGCAAAACTACAACATCCCAGCATGCCCGGACAGCCGCAGGAGTACCCCTTTAAGCAGAGCACCATTCACAGCAATTGATAATGTGTCAAAAGGAATTTCAGTGCTGTACTGAACTATGTGAGTACCCTTTCAACCAACTAGGGTGCCTTCAGCTGTTGCAAAACTACAACTCCCAGCATGCCCGGACAGCTTGTGGCTGTCCGGGCATGCTGGGAGTTGTAGTTTTGCAACAGCTGGAGGCACCCTGGTTGGGAAACACTAGTCTAAGATCAGACTAGTCTATGACTTGCCAGAAGATCAATTTGTCTTAGGTAACAGAGGCATACAAGGCTGTGCAGAACAATCTAAAAGCAAATCCGGGGCCTTTCTATTAGTCATTAAACATAATGCTTTCCAAAGAGCGGGTATGCTACCACATTAGTCCTTCCCCCAGTACATTACATCTCCGCACATCACTCTGGCGCTTTCTGGTCTAAGCACTTAGCACAATGATGCGATGAGCCTCTGAGTCCAGCCTCCCTGCTCCATCAGAATGGTCTGCGGAGAGGATTAGAGCTGTTGTCCCAGAACTGCACATTCACATGCCATTGAAATGCACGCCTCAGCACATCAAAATCATACTATAAATCTAACGCTGAGTAACTGGCACCAGGTTATGAGCCCTGCTGAATGTGCTGTCTGCAGAGAGGCCAGGGATTTAACTATTTACGCGCTGGACATTTGTATACCCTGGTTCTTTCATTTTAATACATCCATTTAGGTTTAAATCACAAGATGAATGCATCATAATCTAGTGCATCAATAAAATGCCTGTGATTTGTATTAAAAGGGTTAAGGCTGCATTCACACCACGTTTTTGCTATACAGTTCCCGTATCAGGTTTTTTGATGAAAAACGGATTCCTCAAAACCTGACTAAACTGTATCAAAACGGTTGTGTACAAATTCAACCCGTATACGGTTAAAGGAGTACTCTGGTGCAGAGTATTCCTGCTCCGTCCTGCAAAAAAAATGAAAATAAACCATCACTCACCTCCCTGGGTTCCCGCGGAGCGCCACTACAGCTGATCGGTCCTCCGGTCCATCTTCTTCATGCTTCCGTGTGAACGAAGCGTTACAAGGCGCTCAGCCTATCGCCGGCCGCCGCGATGTTCTGCCTCTGCCCATAATAGGCTGAGCGCCATGTGATGCTTCGTTACACCCGGAAGTATGAAGAAGATGGACCGGAGGACCGATCAGCTGTAGTGGTGCTCCGCGGGAACCCAGGAAGGTGAGAGATGGTTTATTTTCATTTTTTTTGCAGCCCGGGCAGGACGGAGCAGGAATACTCTGCACCAGAGTACTCCTTTAAAAATCATATACGGTTTGAAAGATGATGTCCGGTTGCATCCGTTTTTTAAGAAAAAAACGCATATGTTTTGAACTTTTCACTCCATTTTGAATAAAGTTTCACTTGTTTGATTGAAATTCCAAGAAAAAAAACTGTGCAAAGTCAAAAAACGTATGGTGAAAACCGGATGGAACCGTATGAACATACGGTTCTGTACGGTTCCCATTGACTCCCATGTTAAAAAAAAAAAAAACGTATACGGTTTAATACGGTTTTTCACCCGGACCAAAAACATTGGTAGACTACAGTTTTGGCCACGGGAAAAAAAAATGACAAAATCGTATAGGATGCAAAACGGACACAACCTGATGCATCTTTTGGCATACGGTTTTCAATGGAGAGTCAGTGCATATGGTTTTCAATACGGTTCCGTACGGTTTTCACATTGAAAACGTATAAGGGAACTGTATTGCAAAAACGTGGTGTGAATGCACCCGTAACTTAGTGTGCTATTTAACAACATTCAGCACCATGGAAACAACTGTACATTTCAATGAATCTCATTGGTTCCTAGGGAGTAATAAACCAATGTTTCTGACATTAGAGTCCTTCATCTTGCTTCTGCCACATATGGATGCAGAGCTCTTAGGGTGCATTCACACTTTCACACGTTTTTGCAATACAGTTCCCATATACGTTTCCAATTAGAAAACCGTATGGAGCCGTATTGAAAACCCTATGCATTGACTCTCCATTGAAAACCGTATACCAAACGATGCATCCAGTTGCATCGGTTTTGCATCTTGTACGGTTTTGTCTATTTTTTTCCCCAGTACCCATAACTGTAGCCTACCACAGCTTTTGGTCCTGGTAAAAAAAAAACGTATTGAAACCTTATACGTTTTTTTTAACATGGGAGTCAATGGGAACCATAGAGCACCGTATGTGTGTACGGTTCCATCCGGTTTGCACCATACGTTTTTTGACTTTGCACAGTTTTTTTTTCTTGGAACTTTAATCAAACAAGTGAAACTTTATTCATAATGGAGTGAAAAGTTAAAAATGTATATGTTTTTTCCTTAACCTCTTAAGGATGTGGGGCGTACCTGTACCTGTACCCTGCGCCCGGTCCCGGTGTTTAAAACAGTGTGACCCCGCATCACACCGGGTTGGTCCCGGCTGCTATTGATAGCCGGAACCCTGGGCTAACAGCACGTGGCACAGATCGTTGTGCCGCGCGCTATTAACCCTTCAGACGCGGCGATCAAAGTTGATCACCATGTCGAAAATGAAAGTAAAAGCTTCCCGGCAGCTCAGTCGGGCTGATTGGGACTATCACGATGAAATCGCGATGTCCCGATCAGCTAGGACACGAGCGGAGGCCCCCTTACCTTGCTCCGTCGCGTCCGATCGGCGTTTCATTGCTCCAAGCCTGAGCTACAGGCTTGAGCAATTAACCCCCTATTACGCTGATCCATGCAAAGCTATGGCTTTGCAGGGATCAGGGTAAAGGATCAGTGTGTGCAGTGTTATAGCCTCCTATGGGAGCTATAACACTGCAAAAAAAAAGGGGGGAAAAAAAACTGTGTAAATAAAAGTAAACATATGTGGTATCACGCACGGGCAGTGGCGTATGCGCAAAAAAATTCCAAAGCCCAAAATAGCGTATTTTTGGTCACTTTTTAGATCATAAAAAAATGAATAAAAAGCGATCAAAAAGTCCGATCAATGCAAAAATGGTACCGATTAAAACTTCAAAACACGGTGCAAAAAAAAGAGCCCTAATACCGACCCGTACAGAGAAAAAAAAAAAAGTTATAGGGGTCAGAAGATTACAATTTTAAAAGTATACATTTTCTTGCATGTAGTTATGATTTTTTTCAGAAGTGCGACAAAATTAAACCTATATAAGTAGAGTATCATTTTAACCGTATGGACCTACAGAATAATGATAAGGTGTCATTTTTACTGAAAAATGTACTACGTAGAAACGGAAGCCCCCAAAAGTTCAAAAAAAAAACATTTTTCTTACATTTTGTCGCACAATGAATTTTTTTTCCGTTTCGCCGGGGATTTTTGGGTAAAATGACTAATGTCATTGCAAAGTAGAATTATTAGCGCAAAAAATAAGCCATCATTTTATTTTTAGAAGGTGATGAGGAAAAAATGAAAATGCAAAAATGGAAAAACGCTGAGTCCTTAAGGGGTTAAAAAAAACGATGCAACCGAACTTTATTTTCGAAACCTTATACGTTTTTTTAACTGTATACGGGTTAAAAGTTGTACACACGTGTTGATATAGTTTAGCACGGTTTTGAGGAATCCGTTTTTCATCAAAAACCTGATAAACCTGATTGCAAAAACGTGGTGTGACTGCGCAGGAGCATAGTGGGCTATATGGAAGTTTGTGCGGTTTGGTGACATGACTTCCCAGATTGGATGTCAGGGTGGGATAGCATTAGGTTGGCCATGTGCGTCAGAGGCTTTCCACGTGTTGAAACAGGAAAAAATTGCTGAAAAGAGATTCACTGAGAGACATGGATTCCCCTTACCTGCAGCACATGGGCCAGTGTGCCCATGAAACCCCAATACACTTATTCTGCTATCATTTTTTGAATGCAGAGGCTGTGGCTAGGCACCAGAAAATGTGTGCTCAAGAATATCGTGCTTTCTTGTAGGACTTTTTCACTATCTAGCACTATTTTGTGAGCTCTTTGATGCCAGGCTTGGACTGACCCACCATGGTCTGTCAACTGTTGGTGCCCACAATATTAACAGGCTTTATTTTAAAAAAAAAATAAAAAAAAAAAAAAATCACCACATCTGTCCTTATCCACTGGATAACATTTTTTTTTTTTTTAAATCAACTGGTGCCAGAAAGTTAAACAGATTTGTAAATGAATTCTATTAAAACATCTTAATCCTTCCAGTACTTATCAGCTGCTGTTATAATCCACAGGAAGTTCTTTTCTTTTTGAATTTCCTTTCTGTCTGACCACAGTGCGCTCTGCTGACACCTCTGTCCATTTTAGGAACTGTTCAGAGCAGAAACAAATCCCCATAGAAAACCTCTCCTGCTCTGGACAGTTCCTAAAATGGACAGAGGTGTCAGAAGAGAGCACTGTGGTCAGACAGAAAGGAAATTCAAAAAGAAAAGAACTTCCTGTGGATTATAACAGCAGCTGATAAGTACTGGAAGGATTAAGATGTTTTAATAGAAGTCATTTACAAATCTGTTTAATTTTCTGGCACCGGTTGATTAAAAAAAAAAAAAAAAACCCTTTAAGTTATATGTGGTGTTATAATTTCAATCACTTCAATGGAACTGACCTGCAATACCACACACAATCTGATGACAAGAGGGGTGCTGTTTCTGGAAGAAAGTAGCTATGTTTTTCCAGTCCTTATAACCCCATTAATGCTCAATGGGAGTTCTATAATAAAGTGTTCTCCTGGGACATGGTATCAGTTTCAGACAAAACTGTGAAGCAGCTTTTGGCTCTCACCATTTTCCAAGTTTATTTGTACAAACCATAGAGCAGTATTTCCCAACCAGGGTGCCTCCAGCTGTTGCAAAACTACAACTCCCAGTATGCCCGGACCGCCAAAAGCTGTCCGGGCATGCTGGGAGTTTTAGTTTTGCAACTGCTGGATGTGCCCGGGTTAGGAAACACTGCTATAGAGGGAGGAGAAGAATAATTAGCCAATTGCATGGTTGCTGGTACAGATAGAGATGTTTTATGGCATTGTGTGGTAGAGGGGTGTGTGGTGCAGGGCAGATGTTGTTACCCTAGGGGCAGATGGCATTAACCCCTTGTATTCGTGATGCCAGGGTGTGGTTTAGCCTATAACCACCCAAAGGTATACCGCTGGATTGGTACGGTGGCAATAATGACTCCGACACTAAGTTACAGACAATGGTAGCTTTACTGAGGGTAGACAGATGGTAAAGTCTATACAGTTCAGCCAGGGACCACGGAGGTGACCAGTGACGCAGAGACCTTAAAGGGGTATTCCAGGAAAAAACTTTTTTTATATATATCAACTGGCTCCAGAAAGTTAACAGATTAGTAAATTACTTCTATTAAATAATCTTAATCCTTTCAGTACTTATGAGCTTCTGAAGTAAAGGTCGTTCTTTTCTGTCACAGTGCTCTCTGATGACACGTGTCTCGAGAACCGCCCAGTTTAGAAGAGGTTTGCTATGGGGATTTGCTTCTAAACTGGGCATTTCCCAAGACACGTGTCATCAGAAAGGACTTAGACAGAAAAGAACAACCTTAACTTCAGAAGCTCATAACTACTGAAAGGATTAAAACATTTTTAATAGAAGTAATTTACAAATCTGTTTAACTTTCTGGAGCCAGTTGATATATAAAAAAAAAGTTTTTTCCTGGATAACCCCTTTAAAGGAAAACTGTCAGCTTTCTCCCAAGCACTAACAAGCAGTATTGGCTGGTAGTGCGGGGGACGCTGATCAGTTTGGTCCTTACCGTGCCCGGATCCACCTTGCCATTCGGCCGTAATCTTCTATTATCGGTATATTCAAATGAGGTGCTAACTGACAATCTGATGTTAGTGCCGGGCCGCAGCGCCACCCAGCTCATCAATATTCCTCCCCTCTCTCTTCATTACAGAGAGGGGAGAAGAGGGAGAGGTGGAGGGAGGGGGGAATATTGATGAGCTGGGCGGCGCTGCGGCCAGCACTGATGTCAGAGTGCCAGTTAGCACCTCATTTGAATATACCGATAATAGAAGATTACAGCCGAACGGCATGGCGGATCCGGGCACGGTAAGGACCAAACTGATCAGCGTCCCCTCACTACTAGCCAGTACTGCTGGTTAGTGCGGGGGGAGAAAGCTGACAGTTTTCCTTCAAGGGCTTGCTGGGACTTGTAGTAGGACTGGACAATTGAATGCAGACCACGCTGACTTGATAGATGACAGGGACTGTGTGACTTTATCTTACGTGACTTGATGGTGGCTGCAGGACGTGACTTTGAGGTCTCCAACACTCTGGACACACACACTAGGCGACTGCACTGGACCTCAGCTTAGCAGAAGAGCAGAACTCAAAGAGAGAGAAGCTCCACCCAGGGATTATATGGGGGAGACTAGCAGGGAGCCCATAGGTCACTCTTGGGATCACCTGGTCACTGGTACCTCCCGGGTAACAATCACATGACATATCACATGACATAACTCTTAAAGATACAACACATTTTATAATACAAAACACTGCAGAACTTATGCACAGAGGGAAACGTGCAAGGGGCCCTGGGGACACTGAAGGAGGCTGCCTGACAGGACAGCAAGGGTACAGGGCAACATCTCCCATACTGGGCCACCACAACTGCATTATGATATGGGTCAGAGGTTATCATATGAAATAGCTTTAGTATTGTTTGCATGTTTCTCTAGTGACATTCACACAAATTGGAACAATAAATCCAGCCTCACGAATCACGGCTCCATCTGGTAATAACATCAGTCAGTAATAAGGAGACGTCAGATGACAAATCACCATGTGAGGCGCCTGACGTGGCAGTGAATCAGTTACTTGCGCACAATTCCCAATCCTCTCTTGCCTCCTCCTTCTCAGGGTTGCAGCATCCCTGTAGTTGCTAGGATACAGACAGGAGGATGGATGCTCGCACGGCTCCCTCATTGCATCCCTGCACACACACATTACAAGTAGAAGCGCAGCTGCTGCCAACCATACACACCTATCACTGCCAAGGCACACATGCCACTCCAGCTGAACCCAGCCGCTCGGCTTTACATGTCACAGTTTGTATACAGAATTACCGACACAGCAGAAAAGGATGGGAGACACAACATGTACATGATCAGGAATGTATAAGGTCTAGAAATGCAGTGAAATATTCATACCATATCATGCAACCAATGTATAATACACAGGTTCTAGATCCTTAGTACAATACACAGTCCCCCTAAAAAAAAAGTCTCATAAAAAACATAATTTAGTCTTCAAGGACAGTCTTAGGGCTGCAGGAATAAACATGGCCATGTGCATACAGATTTTCTTGGTGGGTGTATCTACTGTATCCAGGGCTCAAGTCCTGCAGGAACTCATGGGAGCGGAGTTCCTGCACATTTTCCACAGCAGGAACCCAGTTCCCATTAAGAGTCCTGCAGGACTAGCCCTTAAAGGGTTACTCCGCCCCTAGACATGTTATCCCCTATCCATAGGAGCTGTCATGTAAGAAGCCGGCTCCTTACATGACAGTGGGCTCAGCCTATCACAGGCCGAGGCGGAACATTGCTGCGGCTGGTGATAGGCTGATAGCTCTCCACCGTTCCCGTCCCCAGCGTAAGGCCGACGTAGGTGCGTTAAAGTTTATTTTGTTTACCTTTTGCAGCCCGGGCATAGGGATACCGCACAGTATAGAGTGCCAGCGCCGGCGGCCGCAACTATCAGGGCGAGGAGGGCAGCGCTTGCGGGTGACATGTGTGAGTATTTACCCCGATGGGGATGTGGGCTGATAATTAATATGGGGGGGGGGGGGGGGGGCTAGGAAATACTGTTATATACCGTGGAACCGCCAAAAGTTTAAAAAATACCGTGATACACACATTTGGTCATACCGCCCAGCCCTAGCCTAAATAAACACCCCAGAACCTGTCCTAAACTAGATATTTATTACCTATTCACACCATGGAACATACATTCTTGTGCCAATAGTATTGTATGTTGTAAAACCTTTCAATTTCATCTGCAAAAGCTAAAAATCTCTACATATACAATAGAAGAGACTAGGGTATGAAACTCTCCTGGCGACAGGACAATGTTCACATTTTGAGAACCGCACATAAAACTCGAATTAATAACATTAAAACAGTACCCGGGCTGGGTTCACATTCAGTATACCTGTGGCATTAAATAGAAAATAAAACATTACCAAGCTCTTAGCTATAGCTCCTACATTGTAGCCATGACAAGTTTATGACACACTGCATATATCCATGGCAGTGAAAAGGTTAAGCAGCTTGTAACATTTCCCAAGGTAATAAACATATACGTCATACAAAAGGTAAATGGTATCTACTGGTTCAATACATAAATCAGAAGCCTCTAGTGTCAAGCGGGTCCATAAAGGCCCATGCAACTTAAATTAAAGGGGTACTCCCGTGGAAAACTTTTTTTTTTTTTTAATCAACTGGTGCTAGAAAATTAAACATATTTGTAAATTACTTCTATTAAAAAAATCTTAATCCTTCCAGTACATATTAGCTGCTGAATACTATAGAGGAAATGGTTTTCTTTTTGGAACACAGAGCTGTCTGCTGACATCATGGGCACAGTGCTCTCTGCGGACATCTCTGTCCATTTTAAGAACTGTTCAGGGTAGGAAAAAATCCCCATAGCAAACATATGCTGCTCTGGACAGTTCATAAAATGGACAGAGATGTCAGCAGAGAGCACTGTGGTCATGATGTAAGCAGAGAGCACTGTGTTCCAAGAAGAAAACCATTTCCTCTGTAGTATACAGACCCAAAAAAGTACTGGAAAGATTAAGATTTTATTAATAGAAGTAATTTACAAATCTGTTTAACTTTCTGGCACCAGTTGATTTAAAAAAAAAAAAAAAAAAAAAGTTTTCCACGGGAGTACCCCTTTAAGCCACCAATGACATTCTCATTTATAACCTGGGTCATATAAAAATGAAACATAGATTGTGATACCACAGACCATTATATGTTGTGAAATTATTTAGGCTCTGCCTGTACTCCCTATAATTGAAGTTGACATGTGCCTTGGATGCTATAGTTCTATATACCTCAACGATACTGTATGTCTTCTTGTTCTTTTATATTTGATGTATTTGTGATATGTTGAAAAAGAAAAAAACTCTCTTTAAAATAAACAATTATACATAAAAAAAAGAAGGCATCACTACAGTTTACAAAGTGCACGCTAACACATTACATAATGTAAATCAGAAAACAGGCAATAAAAATAAGATAGCGCTTCTCAATTAGGTAGAAAAAAAAATCTATACAAATTTAGTACTGACTATCGATACATTGCATTAAAACCTTTTCAATGTAATAAATCATGGTAGGGGTCATAAAATCCCAAGCAAGAAAATGGTTAAAAAATAAAAAATAAATAAAATAAAACAGACCAGGAACTACATAGAACAAAAAACGGCAAGGGGTGCTCCGCTGCTCAGCATTTGGAACAGACTGTTCCCGGGAGCTCGTGACGTCACAGCCCCGCCCCCTCAATGCAAGTCTATGGGAGGGGGCGTGACGGCCGTCACGCCCCCTCCCATAGACTTGCATTGGGGGGGCGGGGCTATGACGTCACGAGCTCCCGAGAACAGTTTGTTCCAAATGCTGAGCAGCGGAGTACCCCTTTAAGAAATAAAACGACACACAGTCTAGAACTCAGTGATCTGACATTTGTAAACACTAAACTGAAAATGTACTAATATCATGTATAAAGTGCACTTACCAGTAACTACGGTAAATAATGCAATCATTAAAATCCAAGCGGCAAAAAAAGAAAAAACAACAAAAAACAAAAAAAAAACTGATAACATACGTATTAGTAAACCAAAGACATAGGGGATAGATTTATCAAAACCTGTCCAGAGGAAAAGTTGCCCAGTTGCCCCTAGCAACCAATCAGATCGCTTCTTTCATTTTTAACAAGGCCTCTGCAAAATGAAAGAAGCGATCTGATTGCCACTCTTCCTCTGCACAGGTTTTGATAAATCTCCCTCATAATGCTTACCTATGTGTCCATGCAGGGCAGTAACCGGCTGCTTTTGTAGTCACAAATAATGTGCACATAAATAGTCTATAAGCAGAGATTCTGTTTGACAAATGTTCTATTAAGCATAAATAATTGCTAAATAAATTAATCTGTAAAATGCTTTTACAAACTGTTATGCTATGCTCACAAGGTGGAAAATATGCGAAATGTTGCCCTGAAAACACGAGTGGACATTCCACACATTTGATTGTTCTGTCGGCGCTAGGACTGCTCGGAAATGCGCTGTCTTAATAGACGACAATGAACCTGATCATTGTTTCCGTAGATGCTGAAATTGGGATTTTGCGGCAGACGTTTCTGCAGCGGAATTTTCGAGTGGAATTTTTTTTCCTTCAGATTTTGCTCAGAAATTCTGCCGTGTGAACATAGCCTTAAGATTAGTGTATTTGCTGCAAAAAATCCACACTGGAGTTTGCTACCATTGACTTAAATGGGTCTGCAGAAAATCCACATCCAGATTTTCTGCGCATCCATTGAAGTCAATGGTAGCAAAATTTACTACTGTTTCCTACAGTAAATCCATCTGTGTAAACATATCCTTAGGGTACGTTTACTTGTACAGGATCTGCTGCAGAGTTGTTGCTCTGTAGCAGATCCAGCAGGACCTGTAAATTGACTGTAAAGGTACAGCCAATATATACCGAAAATACCGTAAAGCAACAGTCCTCTTAGGATATGTGCACATGGGCAAAAACCTTACCCATGTTCAGTGCTGCTGCTTTCTCTGAACAAGCTTTCTACTTGTTTTTTTGTCCTGCGTATTTCGGTTTGAAAAAAACGCCTGATAAAACGGCAGTGCAATTTCCTGAGTCTGGCATTTTTTCTGGTGTTTTTTCATTCCTATAGAAATTGCACCGTGGCAGTTTTTTTTGGTACCCAAAATTTGTTGGGTGCCACAAAAAAAAATTATTATTTAACAAAATTTCTGACATCCGCTGTGATCCTTCTGCATAATGTATAGATGCAGCCACTCTTCTATGGTCCCCTGCACTGCCGTATATATACACGTATTCATATTTCCCGCAGAGCTGTGATAGGCTGGAACCATCTGGCCAATCACAGCTCTCTGCGGGAAATATGAATAGGTGTATATATACGGCCGTGCAGGGGACCATAGAAGAGTGGCTGGCCGCATCCATAAATTATACAGAAGGATCACAACAGGTGATCTGTCAATTAGTACAGGTGCTACTACTCCCAACAGTGTGTTTCATGCTGGGAGTAGTAGTACTACCTAAAAAAATTAAAAAAGAAAAAAAGAAAAAAGTGAAAAACATACACACACTACATTATTGTTGGCTACATTTTTAGGTCCCTGCCCGCACAAATAAATTGATCCCTGTTTTAAAAATTAATAAAAATTTTGTAATAAAAAAAGTAAATTTCGTTAGATACAATTTTTTCCATAACTACTGTATCTTTTTTTATTATTTTTTTATGGTACCCTACGAAATTTTATTTAAAAAGGTATCTCCACCACTTTTTTGGATCGCTAAAGTCCAAAAAAGTGTAAAAACCGCTTGCAAAAACACCAAAGTTAAAACCAACATGGCATTTTTCTTGCTGTTTTTTCACTCCCATAGACTTCTATGGGAGAAAAATGCCACGATTTTGACAAAAAAAATCGCCAGTGGCTCAACATGCTGCAAATTTGGAAAACCACCAAGGAGCTGAAAAACGCAAAAAGAGTAAAAAAAACAGCAAAAGGTTTAAAAAAAACGCCAAAGTGGAATAAGAATTTTGCGATTTCTCATTGATTTACAGGTAACATCTGGCCGCAGCGTTTTTTTGGCCAAAAAAACGCCATGCGGCAGAATTGGTGTTTTTCTTGGCATCCCCCCCCCCCCCACCCCATAAAAAAAAAAAAAAAAAACAAGTAGAAACTTAGCCTCTGGATAAGTGCACATGGGCACAAACCTTACCCATGTTCAGTGCTGCAGCTTTCTCTGAACCCTAATGATTTCAATGGGAGCTTTCTAACGGAACCTGGCGGTAAGAAATAACATGTCACTTCTTGCATTGTATGTCCCATTGAAGTCAATGAGGGGCATTTACTAAGGGGTTTAGTCATTTTTTTCTGACTATTTTTGGCGCAAAATTGTCGCAATTGCGCCTACCTTATTTTTTGTGTGACTTTCTCTAGCAAGAGCTAGAAAGTAAAAAAAAAATTTCCCGCTTAATTTACGCAAGTTTTCAGTTTTTACTTGCACTGGTCAGGTATTTATTAACTGAGACAGTCGCAGTTGCGCAATAAACTGTTGCAACGGCCGTGAAAAATGACTAAATTTACTCCAGCTCCAACATGGAGCAGGAAAAGCTACTGCGCCCGGGCTCCGACATACTTTCTCCCTGCTACCCTCACTGCGCTACCGGGACACTGCAGTGATTTACATCCCACCCCTCTCACCTGCCAGCGCCACACAACTCCCATCTGTCTGCTGTTGCAAGACTACAAGTCCCAGCATGTCCTTACAGTGATGACACGCTGGGAGTTGTAGTCTTGTAGCAGCGGGAGCTGAGCGGCGCGGGCGGGAGACAAGGGGGGGGGGGGGTAGCAGGGAGGCCGTATGAGGCTTTGGCTGTCAGGGCATGCTGGGTGTTGTAGTTTTGCAACATCTGGAGGCACCCTGGTTGGGAAACACTGTTTCAGGCCAGTGTTTCCCAACCAGGGTGCCTCCAGATGTTGCAAGACTACAACTGCCAGCATGCCTAGACAGCCTTTGACTGTCCAGGCATGCTGGGAGTTGTAGTTTTGCAACATCTGGAGGCACCCTGGTTGGAAAACACTGGCCTAAAACAGTGTTTCCCAACCAGGGTGCCTCCAGATGTTGCAAAACTACAAGTCCCAGGTTGGGAAACACTGTGCCCGGCCTCCGGCCCACCTTACTGTAAGGGCATGCTGGGAGTTGTAGTCCTGCAGCTGGGGGCAGGGGAAAAGCTTGTCACTTGCCCACACATCTCCTGCACCACACAACTACAACTCCCAGCATGTCCTTACTGTAAGGGCATGCTGGCAGTTGTAATCGTGCGGGGCGGGAGATGTGTGAGCAGGTGATAATAAATGTACTAACCCTTTTTTTTTTTCTCATTTCAGATCCGTGTATCCTATGGACTCCTTCGGATTCGGTGGACTACTTCGATGACCAGCGTTTTTCTTTGTTTGATTTTAATAAAATGGTTAACGAGGGCTTGTGGGGGAGTGTTTTTTGTAATAAATTTTTTTTTAAACCTGTTGTGTTTTTTCCTTACTTTACTAGACAGGCTTAGTAGTGGAAGCTGTCTTATAGACGGAGTCCATTACTAAGCTGGGCTTAGCGTTAGCCACAAAAACAGCTAGCGCTAACCCCCTATTATCACCCCGGTACCCAACGCCACAGGGGTGCCGGGAAGAGCCGGTACCAACAGGCCTGGAGGGTCAAAAATGGCGCTCCTGGGCCTAGGCGGTAACAGGCTGGCGTTATTTAGGCTGGGGAGGGCCAGTAACAATGGTCCTCGCCCACCCTGGGAACGTCAGGCTGTTACTGTTTGGTTGGTATTTGGCTGAGAATGAAAATAGGGGGGACCCTATGCGTTTTTTTTTAAATAAATAATTAAATATTTAAAAAAAACACATAGGGTCCCCCCTATTTTTATTCTCAGCCAAATA
The DNA here is from genome assembly GCF_029499605.1 of Hyla sarda. NCBI lineage: Eukaryota > Metazoa > Chordata > Amphibia > Anura > Hylidae > Hyla > Hyla sarda. The sequence goes on from NC_079192.1 coordinate 79,012,527, forward strand.
CCAACCAAACAGTAACAGCCTGACGTTACCAGGGTGGGTGAGGACCATTGTTACTGGCCCTCCCCAGCCTAAATACCGCTGTTACCGCCTAGGCCCATGAGCGCCATTTTTGACGCTCCGGGCCTGTTGGTGCCGTCTCTTCCCAGCACCCCTGTGGTGTTGGGTACCGGGGTAATAATTGGGGGTTAGCGCTAGCTGTTTTTGTGGCTAACGCTAAGCCCGGCTGAGTAATGGACTCCGTCTATAAGACAGCTTCCACTACTAAGCCTGTCTAGTAAAGTAAAAAAAAAAAAATCACAACAGGTTTAAAAAAAATTTTATTACAAAAAAAAACACTCCCCCACAAGCCCTCGTTAACCATTTTATTAACATCAAGCAAAGAAAAACGCTGGTCGTCAAAGTAGTCCACCGAATCCGAAGGAGTCCACAGGATACACGGATCTGTAAAAGAAGTAACCAAAAAAAAAAAGTGTAAGTACATTTAGGGAGAAAAAAACTGTGTTAAAAAAATTTAAAAAGCACACACACACACACTAAATGCCGTTTACCACTATTCTGAGCCATGACTACAATTTAGCTATTGAATTATTTAGATGTGGTGAAAAAGCTTAAAAAAAACTATTCAGACAGCAGGAAAAAGGAACAGACTATTTTTTCTACTACATGAAGTAAATTTCCCACTTTTGCCTATGTGTGCCAAATTTATTAATGCCATGCAGCAATTTAGTAAATTTGTCGCACATAGTCAAAAATGAAGTAGAAAAAAAGGGTAAAAACCAGACTACATGGTAAAAGATTAGTAAATGCCCCTGAATATCTATAGAAATGGTTTGTATGTCAAAAACCACATGGTTAATGCTCGTTTGAATATGCTCTTAAACTACTTTATAAATACATATAAATAAATGAATGTATAAACAAGGCAACATGCTGTGTGTCGCCTCATTGCGCTGCAGAGAATGAGGCAATTTGTGAATTGGAAATTATAAACTCACTTCTGGTCATAAAATATCTCACTGGCTACAAAAATGCGTCCAAACAGGATAACATAATTTAAACATATTTTTTTATTTTGTTTATTTTTTTTTTTATGGTAAGTGACAGAAAATCCAAAGGACATACAAGAAAGATTGCACAATACTATAAGAACCAAGCTTAAAAAACAAAATAAAAAAATAAAAATTTCACTAAATAAGTAAAGTACATCAAAAAAGCAAACAAACAATACCTATTCCCCAAAGCCAGAAGATGTGATATGGAGCCCAGTGCATGATACTCACTCGGTCTACAAGGACAGGCAAGGGGCTCAGTAATGGGGCTGCCCCATGAGGTGAAGTGATGTGCACTCTCTATGGAACCTGCGGAATCACATGTCACAGTTCTGCTGAGAACCTACTCTATAATCTGGTGACAGAGGGAGGACAGATGGCTGTTTTCGTGAGATAAACCCATTGCCTACTCCACCCACATTTTACCACCCCCTGCCAGAGAATCTTAAAAAACTAAAATCAAACATCATAAAAGCAAAGCAGAGATGACATTGAATGTGATGGCAGCTGGAGCTATGTACTGACTGAAGAAAAAAAAATTAAAAAAATGTTCGCTTTGAGCAATCCGTTTTTTGTTAGAATGATCCTAAAAAAATTATTATTAATCATAATAATAATAATATTAAATAAAACAATAAATTATAATAAATAATGCTAAAAAATTAATAAAAAACTGATCACAGAATAACCCACCGCTTGTAACCTATTGCTTGAATCCCCAGCAATCAGGAGTAATTTTCGGAGGAACTCGGATGCAAGTGTTCACTTTTAGAGATGAGCGAACTTACAGTAAATTCGATTCGTCACAAACTTCTCGGCTCGGCAGTTTATGACTTATTCTGCATAAATTAGTTCAGCTTTCAGGTGCTTCCATGGGCTGGAAAAGGTGGATACAGTCCTAGGAGACTCTTTCTTAGGACTGTATCCACCTTTTCCAGCCCACGGAGCACCTGAAAGCTGAACTAATTTATGCAGAATAAGTCATCAACTGCCGAGCCGAGAAGTTCGTGACGAATCGAATTTACTGTAAGTTCGCTCATCTCTATTCACTTTCACAGGAAAAACTAAGTATTACATGATGCCTATTGAAATCAACTGCACAGGTTTTCCAGAGAAAAAAGATATCCTCTCTAGCTGATTTTCCAAGCCCCAAATTTGGGGACACCCTTTAAGCTGTGTTTCATACCTGTAAAGGTCTAGTTTTAGAGCATTGTTTCCCAAGCAGGGTGCCTCCTGCTGTTGAAAAATGGCTTTGGCTGTCCGGGCATGCTGGGAGTTGTAGTTTGGCAACAGCTGGAGGCACCCTGGATTGGCAGCACTGTTTTGGGGGAATGTTTTAAAATGGCTTTGAAGGGACATTATCTTAGGTCTATGGACGTGCTGGACAACAGACTATAGCAGTGGTCTTCAACCCACGGACCTCTAGATGTTGCAAAACTACAACTCCCAGCCGATGGCTGTCCGGGCATGCTGGGAGTTGTAGTTTTGAAACATCTGGAGGTCCGCAGGTTGAAGTCCACTGGACTATAGTCTATTGTTCTCTGATATCAGCCATTTCAGGCGGGGTGAACAGCTCACTGTAGTGCTTTTGAATTACTGCTATAACCAGTTAAGATATGTTCACATGGCCATTTATCTGCTTGTTTTTTTTAATGCAATTTCTGCACCGATGTCTATGTCCAAAAATAGTCTCCCACTGACTTTGGTGAACGGCACAAAAAAAGAATTTATGGGTACATTCGCATGTACGCAAATTTGATGCGCGGGATTTTCTGCTGCAGATTTCAGTGTAAACTAAATGACTGATCACGGCTTCTAATCTACAGCTACAAATCCTGCGCATCAAATCTGCGCAGGATCCTGTATGTGTGAACATTACCCTAAAGGGGTTCTCCGGTGGATAACAAATGTTTTCAAATCAACTGGTGTCATAAAATAAAACAGATTTGTAAATTACTTCTATTTAAAAATCTTAACCCTTCCAGTACTGATTAGCCGCTGTATGCTCCAGAGGAAGTTGAGCATGGACAGAGGTGTCAGCAGAGAGCACTGTGATCAGACTGGAAAGAACTACACAACTTCCTCTGGAGCATACAGCGGCTGATAAGTACTGGAAGGCTTAATATTTTCAAATAGAAGTAATTTACAAATCTGTTTAACTTTCTGTCACCAGTTGATTTGAAAACATTTGTTTTCTACTGGAGTACCCCTTTAAAAGCCATCTGAGGCCGAAAACAACTTATCCCTATCCGCAGGATAGGGGATAAGTGTTTGATCGTGGGGTGGGGGTCCGAAAGCTGGGACCCCCCCCCATGATCTCCTACATGGGGCCACGGCTCTGCCGCGGCTCTCCCGTGCAGGAGGCGTGTCGGCCGCAGCATGATGTCACGGCTGACACACCTATTCCATGTAGTTCTATGGGAGAGGCAGGGAGGCAGCGTTCGTACCTCCCCGCCTCTCCCATAGAACTGTATGGGGAAGGGGTGGAACTGTTGACCTCTCTAGGTGGACGCTACGCGCATTAGCACTCTCACTGAGCACTAATGTGGGGGCCCCGTTCAGGAGATCGCGGGGGGGAGGGAGGGTCCCAGTGGTCGGACCCCCCACGATCAAACACTTATCCCCTGTCCTGTGGATAGGGTAAAAGTTGTATAACGCTGCAGGGGTCCCCATACCATCCAGAACATAATCCTGTCTGGCTGCAGCATCATCTTTGTAAAAGCTGAAGCACAAAGTTCATAAGTGAGGGCAGGACTAGCACGCTTCTGTGCTCACATCTGTCCTATTAGACTGCAGCATGAAAACAGAGAGGAGGGGTTACAAAGTAGCCTGCAGTGATTAAGTGAAGAGACCAAGCCCAGCACAGAAGACTCAGGGAAAGTGAAGACATGCCCCCTCCAAAACACAGGATGACAAACTAAGTGAGCAACAGGTAGAAGGAATTTGTGAGAGAAATACAGGTGCTAGACAAATAATAATTATATATGTACTGTTCATGGTCAGGATTAGGTGCTGACTGATTTGTGGGATATGACAGGTACTCTTTCAAGACTTTGTTCATTTCTGCAACCATTTTGTATGGGTTTAATGCATTTAAAATAAAAAGATATAGACATTTGACAAATAATCTTGATTAAAGATATTGAATATTGTGAATGCAGCTGTCATGCAGACCTTGTTATAGATAGCAGAATTCTTCCTGCTATTCCCTCTTCTCCTGTTTAGGAAGCTGTCTGAGTCTTATAGTCTGATTTCAAAATATTGGATCACGTAATTCTTGATTGTTCAGGCCTTAATAGTTTGGGTGAAGTGTCATTAGTAAGCCATTAAAAACAGGGTCTGTGTCAGCAGTGAAGACCCTACACTGACCCTTCAGTAAATGTTGCTTTTGTTTACTCCCATGTACTTATCTTAGTTCCTTTTCTATTTCTTCATTCATGCCTTTGTTTTCCTAATATTGGTATTTTCGTGGTAATAGAGTCTTGTTTTCGTGTTTTCTATTTTCACAGTTTTGCCTCCATTTTGTTTTCCCATTTTGGGGTGTTTCTTTTGCTTTAGATCAGTCTAGGGCCATTGCAGGGAAACTACAGGAGCAGTAAAGTTTAGTTTCCTGTGTTAGCTTAGTTTAGGGGAAGATCTAGGGACATATTAGGTAGACAGATATCTGCTCAGCACCTGCACTAATTGGGCTGATCAGCGCTTATTAAAAGGAGCCTTTAGTGTGTGTTCACATGTTCAGGGTTTTAATTGCAATTATTGAATACCCCGCTAGGAATAGATCTGGATATAGGTCAGTCTTAGTGTTTTCTTTATATGTGTCCTCCATTTATATCTATTTCTGTCTTTGTATTCAATAATTGCAATTAAAAACCTGAACGTGTGAACACAGCCTTACGTGACCCAATTATTACTGGATTGTTTGTGTGACTGTTCATTTCCATTATTGTCATCAGGACACCCCCTGTGTGTATCTGTGCTGCCAACAAATTTTAGGGTCACACAATCCCAGCAATCGGTCAAGAAGGATTTTCTTTTTCTTCTGCTTATCGCTGGGTCTTTTTACACAGGGGCAATAATCGACCCCTTCAGTGTTAAAGCGGTACTCCGGTGGAAACTTTTTTTTAAATCAACTGGTGCCAGAAAGTTAAACAGATTTGTAAATTACTTCTATTAAAATTTTTTAATCCTTTCAGTACTTATTAGTGGTTGTATACTACAGAGGAAATGCTTTTCTTTTTGAATTTCTCTTCTGTCACGAACACAGTGCTCTCTGCTGACCTCTGCTGTCCATTTTAGGAACTGTCCAGAGCAGGAGAAAATCCCCATAGCAAACATATGCTGCTCTGGACAGTTCCTAAAATGGACAGCGGAGGTCAGCAGAGAGCGCTGTTTTGTGACAGAAGAGAAATCCAAAAAGAAAAGCATTTCCTCTCTCGTATACAGCCCCTAAAAAGTACTCGAAGGATTACGATTTTTCAATAGCAGTAATTTACAAATCTGTTTAACCTTCTGGCACCAGTTGATTAAAAAAAAAAAAAAATTCCACCGGAGTACCCCTTTAACCCCTTAAGGACTTAGCCCTTTTTTCACCTTAAGGACTTGGCCGTTTTTTTGCAATTCTGACCAGTGTCACTTTAAACATTAATAACTCTGGAATGCTTTTACTTATCAATCTGATTCCGAGATTGTTTTTTCGGGACATATTCTACTATAACATAGTGGTAAATTTTTGTGGGAAATTGCATCCTTTCTTGGTGAAAAATCCCCAAATTTGATGAAAAAAATGAAAATTTTGCATTTTTCTAAATTTGAAGCTCTCTGCTTGTAAGGAAAATTGATATTCAAAATACATTTTTTTTGGGTTCACATATATAATATGTCTACTTTATGTTTGCATCATAAAATGTATGAATTTTTACTTTTGCAAGACACCAGAGGGCTTCAAAGTTCAGCATCAATTTTCAAATTTTTCACAAAATTTTCAAACTCCCTATTTTTCAGGGACCAGTTCAGGTTTGAAGTGGATTTGAAGGGTCCTCATATTAGAAATACCCCATAAATGACCCCATTATAAAAACTGCACCCCCCAAAGTATTCAAAATGACATTCAGTCAGTGTTTTAACCCTTTAGGTGTTTCACAGGAATAGCAGCAAAGTGAAGGAGAAAATTCAAAATCTTCATTTTTTACTCTCGCATGTTCTTGTAGACCCAATTTTTGAATTTTTGCAAGGGGTAAAAAGGAAAAATTTTTTACTTGTATTTGAAACCCAATTTCTCTCGAGTAAGCACATACCTCATATGTCTATGTTAATTGTTCGGCGGGCGCTGTAGATGGCTCAGAAGGGAAGGAGCGACAAATGGTTTTTGGGGGGCATGTCCCCTTTAGGAAGCCCCTATGGTGCCAGAACAGCAAAAAAGAAAAAAAAAAACCCACATGGCATACCATTTTGGAAACTAGACCCCTCGGGGAACATAACAAGGGGTAAAGTGAACCTTAATACCCCACAGGTGATTCACGACTTTTGCATATGTAAAATTTTTTTTACATTTTTAAAAAGGGTAATAGCAGAAAATACCTCCCCAAATTTGAAGCCCAATTTCTCCCGATTCAGAAAACACCCCATATGGGGGTGAAAAGTGCTCTGCTGGCACACTACAGGTCTCAGAAGAGAAGGAGTCAAATTTGGTATTTTGGAAGCAAATTTTGCTCTGGGGGCATGCCGCATTTAGAAAGCCCCTGTGGTGCCAGAACAGCAAAAAAAAAAACAACACATGGCATACTGTTTTGGAAACTAGACCCCTCGGGGAACGTAACAAGGGGTAATGTGAACCTTAATACCCCACAGGTGTTTCACGACTTTTGCATATGTAAAAAAAAAAAAATTTTTTTTACCTAAAATGCTTGGTTTCCCAAAAAATTGTACATTTTTAAAAAGGGTAATAGCAGAAAATACCCCCCAAAATTTGTAACACAATTTCTCCCGAGTACGGCGATACCCCATATGTGACCCTATTCTGTTGCCTTGAAATACGACAGGGCTCCAAAGTGAGAGCACCATGCGCATTTGAGGCCTAAATTAGGGACTTGCATAGGGGTGGACATAGGGGTATTCTACGCCAGTGATTCCCAAACAGGGTGCCTCCAGCTGTTGTAAAACTCCCAGCATGCTTGGACAGTCAGTGGCTGTCTGGTCATACTGGGAGTAGTTGTTTTGCAACAGCTGGAGGCTCCGTTTTGGAAACAGTGGCGTACCAGACGTTTGTCATTTTTATTGGGGAGGGGGGCTGTGTAGGGGTATGTGTATATGTAGTGTTTTTTACTTTTTCTTTTATTGTGTGTTAGTGTAGTGTAGTGTTTTTAGGGTACAGTCGCACGGGCGGGGGATCACAGTAGTTTCTCGCTGGCAGTTTGAGCTGCGGCAGAAAAATTGCCACAGCTCAAACTTGCAGCCGGATACTTACTGTAATCCTCCGCCCATGTGAGTGTACCCTGTACATTCACATTGGGGGGGACACCGAGTTTGGTAACAAACTCAGTGTTTTGCAACCAGTGTGCCTTCAGCTGTTGCAAAACTACAACTCCCAGCATGCACTGATAGACCGTACATGCTGGGAGTTGTAGTTATGCAACAGCTGGAGGCATACTACTTTGGCTGGGGATGCTGGGGATTGTAGTTTTGCAACAGCTGGAGACACACTGGTTTGCTACTTAACTCAGTGTTTCACAACCAGTGTGCCTTCAGCTGTTGCAAAACTACAACTCTCAGCAGTCACCGACAGCAAACGGGCATGCTGGGAGTTGTAGTTATGCAACCAGCAGATGCACCACTACAACTCCCAGCATGCACTTTAGCTGATTGTGCAAGCTGGGAGTTGTAGTTATACAACAGCTGAAGGTACACTTTTCCATAGAAAAAATGTGCCTCCAGCTGTTGCAAAACTATAAGTCCCAGCATGCCCATAAGGGAATGCTATGAGTTGTGGTGGTCTGCCTCCTGCTGTTGCATAACTACAGCTCCCAGCATGCCCTTTTTGCATGCTGGGATCTGTTGCTAAACAACAGCAGGAGGCTGTCAATCACCTCCAACTGCTGCTCCACGCCGCCGCACACAGGTCAGTCCCTCGTCGTCGCCGCCGCTCCTGGGGCCCCGATCCCAACATTGACGGCGGGGATCGGGGTCCCCAGCTGCCGGGGTCAACTTCCCGCACCCGCTCACGTCCTCCGGAAGAGGGGCGGAGCAGGTTGCGGGAGTGACACCCGCAGCAGGTGCACTGATTGGTCGGCCTGTAAACTGGCCTACGAATCAGGGCGATCGTGAGGTGGCACCAGTGCCACCTCACCCCTGCTGGCTATGGCTGTTCTGACGGCCCCGATCAGCCAGTAATTCCAGGTCACTGGAGACCCGATTGACCCGGAATCCGCCGCAGATCGCTGGGCTGAATTGTACAGCGATCTGCGGCCATCGCCGACATGGGGGGACATAATGACCCCCCCTGGGCAATATGCCGCGATGCCTGCTGAATGATTTCAGCAGGCATCGGGCACCGGCTCCGCTCCAGATGGCTGCGGGGGGCCGGGAAAGCTCATGATGTTCTCATACGTCATGAGTCCTTAAGGACTCTGAAATGAAGACGTATGAGAACATCATGAGTCCTTAAGGGGTTAAAGGCCCTCTTTTAAGTGTATTTTCCTGTGTTTGCTTTGTCTTGTTCGGTTTCATTACTGGCTCATTTCTATCGTCATCCAACCCATTGTCTTTAGTTACGGTCATTAAATGGTGAGTTACCATCTTGTTCTCGTTACGTCTCATATTGGTAAGAGCTTGATCAGCCAAATATGCACGTGTTCACAAGGTGAAGAGGGGAGAAATCTGCTGTTGGGCTCCTTTGTCACCCACTTATCTCATTGAGAACAAAAGGATCTGGTGGTTGAACTCTTACATGCCCGATCCTTCTCTCTACTAAGTTACCAGGGAAAGAAGGACCCAATTCTCATTTGCCCTTATTTACTAAGAATGGAGTGTAGGTTTCTATGTGGGTTTTAATTCCCTACAATTTATTTTCCACGGTATTTACTAAGGTTTCCCTACATTTTCCACTTTCCCTACATTTTGCTTTTTTTTACACATGCTCTGATCAGTCTGGTTTTCCTCAGCTGAAATCCACCACATTTTCTGTGGAAACCTTAGTAAATATGTTGGGTTTTTGTGAAAATGTTGGGAACACTCCCCTTTTCGGTGACCACACCCCTTTTTCCCAACAGCCACGACCCTTTTTCGGGTTTTCTTAGCAAAATGGAGAGTTAGTCAGGGTTTTTTCAATTCTGGGGCAAATTCTGGCGCAGACAGAATTTCTGCCGCAAAACCCGACAAAGCATGTCGGGTTTGCAATAGTAACTGAGGGCCATTATATGGTTGGCTAGTCAGGCTGAAGTTAGCAGGTTTGGCCAATCTAAGGCTGGGTTCAAACCATGTTTTGTCCATACGGGGACCGGATCCGGCTGGGGGATGGGAAAACCGGGCACTCCTGTATCCGAGCCAGACCCACCCCCATCTGATTCATTTGAATGAGCCGACCGGAGTCACACAGTGAGATATGTCGGCTCATTTTTGCCCTGTATCCGTTTTTTGGGCTGGACTGAAAACCGTGGTATGCTGCGATTTTTAGTCCGGACAGAAAACCAGATATAGGGCAAAAATAAGCCGACTGGAGTCACTATGTGCCACTGGTCAGCTCATTCGAATGAATGAGATGGGGGCAGGGTCTGTCTTGGATACAGGAGTGCCCGGTTTTCCCATCCACCAGCCGGATCCGGTTCCCTTATGGACAAAACGTGGTGTGAACCCAGCCTTACATGTATTTCCAGGAGTCCAATATTGATGACCTTCCCTTATCATAGGCTTGATATCTGCAGAGCTTAGTGAATAGTAACAATAATGGCATCAATAATAGGTCAACAATATTTGATTCCCAAAAAAGCCCATTACGCATAGACAAAGAACATGACACATAGGGCACCAGGCATAGAGTAGACTCCATAAGAGAAGGATCAGGCCATCCTGACCCACTTCTGTCTCTGCTCCAACTTTTTCTCATCATTCAGCAGCAACATGCGGCGGAGGGATTATCAAAGCCTTGTACCAGATCCCAAATTTGCCTGGGATTATTTCAGATGCAGTTTTAATAGGTTAAACCCTCCCAGATAATGCATGTAGACATTTTAATGCTTATGGATTAGCAAAATATAACCCAGCAAAGCAAACCGCAACTTGTACCTGCCGGACTAGAATGCGCAAAATCAGTACACGGCGTCTTCGTAGCTCAAGAATAAGGACGGGATGACTATATCCCCATCCCCCTCCATAGACGCCTCTTAGAACAGAGCTTTCTGTAAGCAGAAAAGATGGAAACATAATAGGATGTCTCCCATCGTGTACAGACCTGAGCATAATGGGCATACAAAGAGGATGTTTGCAATCTAGCTACTTGGCCATTATCAACAAATGTAAAATTATATGAGAGGCCTCAGACACAGCAGCATCATAATATGATAGAAGTTACGAGACACAAAGGGGAGATTTATCATTTGATTTAGCATATAAATAGCTGACCATGTAATGGATGAGCAGCTGAGTCCACTGGTGCTCTTAAAGGGGTACTTCAGTGGAATTATTATTTTTTTTTTTAATTAACTGGTGCGAGTAAGTTAAACAGATTTGTAAATTACTTCTATTTAATAATCTTAATCCTTCCACTACTTATCAGCTGCTGTATGATCCAGAGGAAGTTCTTTTCTTTTTGAATTTCTCAGTGCTCTCTGCTGACACTTCTGTCCATGTCAGGAACTGTCCAGAGCGGGAACAAATCCCCATAGCAAACCTATCCTGCTCTGGACGGTTCCTCATTTGTACAGAGGTGTCAGCAGAGAGCACTGTGGTCAGACAGAACAGAAATTCAAAAAGAAAAGAACTTCCTGTGGAGCATACAGCAGCTGATAAGTACTGGAAGGATTAAGATTTTTAAATAGAAGTCATTTACAAATATGTTTAGCTTTCTGGCACCAGTTTATTAAAAAAAAAAAATAATTGTTTTCTACTGGAGTACCCCTTTAAAGAGCAACTCTCCATTCTGGTACATAGAGGGGCTTATGGTATGGCGAACCCCCCCCCCACCCCCCCCCCCCCCCCCTATGATGTCTATATGCCCTAATAGAGCATATATATCCGGCATCCAATAATCCACAGAATCTAATAATCCTGAATATGTTTTAATCAATTATACAGAATATAATGTGAGAGAGCAGCATCTAAGCTAGTGGTATTAAACTGTGGCCCTCCAGATGTTGCAAAACTTCAACTCCCAGCATGCCCGGACAGCCGTTGGCTGTCCGGGCATGCTGGGAGTTGAAGTTTTGCAACATCTGGAGGGCCACAGTTTGAGACCACTGAATTCCAAGGCATTTTTGTAAGCCAGCCCGCACCCTGCTCTGTACAGACAGACGGTAAGAACCAGCTGTCTACAGGCACTGTCTCGATTTAAGAAAGTGTTGCTTTAAAGGGGTGCTCCGGTGGAAAACTTTTTTTTCTTTCTAAATCAACTGGTGCCAGAAAGTTTAACAGATTTGTAAATTACTTCTGTTAAAAAAAATCTTAATCCTTCCAGTACTTATTAGCCTCTGTATACTACATAGGAAATTCTTTTCTTTTTGGATTTCTTTTCTGTCTGTCCACAGTGCTCTCTGCTGACACCTCTGTCCATTTCAGGAACTGTCCAGAGCAGAAGAAAATCCCCACAGCAAAAATATGCTTCTCTGGACAGTTCGTAAAATGGACAGAGGTGTCAGCAGAGAGCACTGTGGACAGACAGAAAAGAAATGCAAAAAGAAAATAATTTCCTCTGTAGTATTCAGCAGCTAATAAGTACTGGGAGGATTAAGTTTTTTTTTTATAGAAGTAATTTACAAATCTGTTTCACTTTTTGGCGCCAGTTGATTTAAAAAAAAATGTTTTCCACCGGAGTACCCCTTTAATGAGAGTCAGTCACCTCTCCTTAAGTTGCATTGAAGGCATTTCACTTGCCAGCCATTATCCAGCGTTGTTAAGGGTCAAGAACCCTAAACCAGGTGTTTACATATTGCTTCTTGGTCTTTTGTCCACCCTGTAATGTCTTCCTAAAAATATGACCCTCATCACACATCATGAAAATGGTTCCATGACGTTGGCCACCTTTGGGTGACCCAGACAGCAAACATTTTTACAGTGTTAAAATACAACCATTTGCATGAGCGGTAATACAGAAATTCCTTTTCCCAGGAACTAGTAAATCCTGGAAAGACTATAAATCTAATACATATAGAATTGTAAACAGTATTAGAGTCCATATTGGGCATTTTACAGTTTAGAACTCATTGGCCCTTATTTACTAAGAGTGTTGTGTAGGTTTCTTTGTGGGTTTTAATTCCCTACAATTTATTTTCCACGGTATTTACTAAGGTTTCCCTACATTTTCCACTTTCCCTACATTTTGCTTTTTTTTTTTTACACATGTTCTGATCTGTCGGGTTTTCCTCAGCTCAAATCCACCACATTTAATGTGGAAACCTTAGTAAATATGTTGGGTTTTTGTGAAAATGTCAGGAACACGCCCCTTTTCAGAGACCACGCCCCTTTTTTAAGTTTTCTTAGCAAAATGGAGTTAGTCAAGGTTTTTTCAATTCTGGCGCAAATTCTGGCGCACATTCAGGCGCAGACAGAATTTCTGGCGCAATGCGACAGAATCTGGCGCACAACCCGACAAAACATGTCTGGTTTGCAATAGTAAATGAGGGCCATGGTCTATAAACTTATAGCCAAAACATTACAGAATTCCATTAATTCTTATTGTTGCACTCAAAAAGCAGCTGCAAAACAAGGGGTGCAAAGCCTTAAAGGGGTACTCCCGTGGAAAACTTTTTTTTTTTTAAATCAACTGGTGCCAGAAAGTTAAACAGATTTGTAAATAACTTCTATTAAAAAATCTTAATCTTTCCAGTACTTTTAAGGGTCTGTATACTACAGAGGAAATGGTTTTCTTTTTGGAACACAGAGCTCTCTGCTGACATCATGACCACAGTGCTCTCTGCTGACATCTCTGTCCATTTTAGGAACTGCCCAGAGCAGCATATGTTTGCTATGGTTTTTTTTCTCCTACTCTGGACAGTTCTTAAAATGGACAGAGATGTCAGCAGAGAGCACTGTGGTCATGATGTCAGCAGAGAGCACCGTGTTCCAAAAAGAAAACCATTTCCTCTGTAGTATTCAGCAGCTAATAAATAATGGAAGGATTAAGATTTTGTAATAGAAGTAATTTACAAATCTGTTTAACTTTCTGTCACCAGTTGATTTAAAAAAAAAAAAAATCCACGGGAGTACCCTTTTAAAGCATACCTGTCATTTTAGGTGACTTTTCAGGATAAGCTTTCCTGTGTGTTTACATGAGAAGCACTATTTCTGGCCATAATATAATGTGTATATGGTATTAAGAAGCAGATTTCTGCTCTGCAGGCTTCAGCTGTAATTTTCAGTTCTCAAAGAGATGGTGGGCGGAGCTTCCCCTCCCCCCCTCCATAGACTTGTATTGCTTGTCTTGCCGACAAAGGACATAGCTGAGCTGGTTTTCAGAATGAAACACAGTCTCACAGGAGAGGGGGGGGGGGGAGAGGGAAGAAGCTTTATATCGGGAGAAAGAAGCATTTTTGTCTAATAAGATACATTACAAAGTTGCTTATATTTGCTTGCACTATTGATCTATAAAGAGTTTCTTTAAATGACAGTGACTATTTAAATAAAACCATTCAAACAAAAAGTAAAGTCTGCACAAAACAAGAGCATGGGCGACAACAAAGCAACGTTATTACGTGTAACCTTTTCGGAATGAGTCACAGTCACACTCTTGGCTATTCATTTGGTATACCAGTGGGGGATTGAAATGTTGCACTTGTCCCTGAGGACTGGAACACATTATTTCCATAGTGTAATTAATGGCTATTAAAGTGACATTATAGAACAGTAAAGCAGCAGGAAGGTAATACAAGGCAGCACACTGTGTCCATGGCAGATTAGGCGCTGGAACGCCCCGGCTGTTGCCAGGACAGAGCAAATTGGCTTCCAATGTTACTAGGAAGAAACAGATTCCATTGGGGGAAAGCTGTTTTCCCAGGATAATAAAGTGGTACGTCTATGACTTCACCCTGGATCCTCTTAACAAAGATAAATTGCTGTAAGTGCATCTCTATGCGGAAGACTCTCCGGGGGTGGGGGGGTTGGGGGGATTCATGAGGACGAGGCCCCCAGGGCTGACAGCATATTCGTCCATTTACATTAGTTTGGACATTTTTATGGTTATTTATACAGCCAAGTGAAAAGGAAAAAGAAACGGTAAAAACTGTTTACATAAAAAAATTTCCATAAAGCATAAAAAATTCTGAGAGAATTTTTTTTTGTAAATAGAAAATAACCATAACAACTAAAAATACAAATACAAAATACAAAACAAAATACAAACAAAAAATATATAAATAAATAAAATAATAAACAATAATAAAAAAAAAATAAAAAAAAAATAAAAAAAAATAAAAAAAAAATATATATATATATATATATATATATATATATATATATATATATACACACATTTATTTATTTGACAATTTGGTGACACCAATCTTCTTGTCAATAGGGTGTATGCATCATACACCAGTGGTCTCCAAACTATGGACCTCCAGCTGTTGCAAAAGTATACCTCCCAGCATGCCCGGACAGCCAGCGGCTGTCCGGGCATGCTGGGAGGTGTACTTTTGCAACAGCTGGAGGTCCACAGTTTGGAGCCACTACTATACAATAGTGTTGAGCGGCATAGGCCATATTTGAATTTGCGATATTTCGCGAATATATGGACGAATATTCGTCATATATTCACTAAATTTGCATATTCGTAATATTCGCGTTTTATTTTTATAGCATATGCAAAAATTAGCATATGAAATTAGCATATGCGAAAATTCGCATATGAAAAATTTGCATATGCAAATTTTTGCATATGCGAAAATTCGCACGCCAGTCTCACACAGTAGTATTAGAGCCTTCTTTATACCACACAAGCTGGAAGCAGAGAGGGGTGATCACTGTGATGTGTACTGTGAAAAAATAAAAAATATATTCATAATTACGAATATATAGTGCTATATTTGCGAATATGCGATATTCGCGAATAAAATTTGCATTGCGAATATTCGCGAGCAACACTATTCTACAATGTCTGAGATTCTTTGCAGCGATTGGACATGTCAGAGAGTACAGACACATACCCCATTGAAAAGAATGGTACCACTTACTTGTCAATCTTTTCCTACACTTCCAGGAGGAATAACAGAGGAACAATACAATGAAGAATTACGAAAATATTCTCCACATTTATTTGCAAAATGCAAATATTTACTAAAACAGTCATACCAGGGAAGTTCACATGCTTCTTTCAAATGGACCTTTCTGTACCCATGAAGTAACCCTTGATATGCTGGGTAACATACAATATAAGCAAATCAAAATATCTGCTAAGCGCCTCATATCTCTCAAACAAGAACATAACAATAAAACGCTGACCATTATTTCTGCGAGACAGATAGATGCACACGAGATTATTACAAGATAGATAGAGATGAGATAATAACAAGATAAACAGATAAGAGAGAAATAATACGAAATAACTACATTAGATGGATATATACACACGAGTCCCTATATACAGTATATACCGTATGCATTAAAAACTACTAATGAACACTGGCATAGATGTAAATATAAGCACTCTTCTCTTGGCGATTCATGTTGCCTGTGGCGGCTACAGAGCTCTTGAGGTAGAAATAATCCTTTTATCTTCCCTGGTTCACTACCCATCTAAGTGGCTTTTTCGGAGTTTGTAAAATTCATGTTGTAATAAGAAAACTAAATGAAAATGCAATAAAAGAGCACTTACGAGATTACTTTCCACAGCACTACTAACCACCCAGCCAAACCTATACGCCCTCTTTTATGGGACTATTTGTCAACCAGTTGGATAATTCCCTATACAAAAAAAGTATTGTAAGCCATTAAAGAAGACCTAAGTCCCAATTTTTTATTTTCTATCATATTGGTCCCGTGATTCTGTGTTTTTATTTTCTTGCTACTAAGCTAACTGGTTCCAGACATATAGGGGTCGTACTATTTTTTTGACTGACAGTACTTTTCACTGAATAGTCAGATGCTAAGGAACTCAATTGCTAAGTGGGGTATGAACTAGGGATTGACCGATTATTGGTTTGGCCGATATTATCGGGCGATATTCACGATTTTGGACATTATCGGTATCGGCAATTACCTTGCCGATATGCCGATAATTCACCGCCCCCCTGCCCCGAGACCACCACAGCCGCCGCTGCCCCATTGCCTCCCCCATCCCCGGTTTTATAATTACCTGTTCCCGGGGTCCGCGCTACTTCTGGCTCCTGCGGCGTCCTGCGCCGTTGCTGTGTGCTGTGCAATGACGAGTGACGTCCTCAACGCGACGTCACCATCAGTGCGCACAGTGACAGCACTGGACGCCGCCGGAGCTAGAAGTAGCGCGGACCCCAGGAACAGGTAATTATAAAACCGGGGATGGGGGAGGCAATGGGGCAGCGGCGGTGGTTCGACTCAGGACTGGCAGGGGGAGAGAAGCGGGCGGTGGCGGTCTCTGGCCAGAGGATAGGCAGGGGGGGGGTGGGGTGGCAGCGGCAGTGGTGGTTGGACTAGGGAGGACTCCAGGGCAGGCAGGGGGAGAGAAGCGGGTGGCGGGTGGCGGTCTCTGGCCCCACAAAAGCCGCTGCAGTTCATTGATTTAAGGCGCCCGCTTTAAATCATTGATCTGCAGTGGCTTCTGCGGGGCCGGGTGGGGGGGGGGGGGGGGTTGGGGGAGAAATAGCCGATAACTTATATCGGTATAAGTTATCGGCTATCGGCCTCAAAGTTCACAGACTATCGGTATCGGCCCTGAAAAATCAATATTGGTCGATCCCTAGTATGAACGCGAGGCTAATGAGCTACATAAGCAAACCCCACCTGAACATGATTCCTGCCCCAACCCCTCCCCCTCAGTCTCCTATTAATGCCCCTGCGCCTAGCATTCACACCCCATTTTGCCCATCTGACAATTCAGTATAAATATAGTCAATCAAAAGTAAAATCCTGACAACTCATAGCAGATGGTGTAACAAGAAAGTCTTGGAATCGGAACCCAAGGCTACAAAGAAATATAAAAACTCAATTTCTTTGGGACTGACCACAGAGCCTTTTTAAGTCTAGGTTTAAGATTCAAATGGAAGTAAACTTCTGGCAAGTAGCACTACAGTCAACTTCAAGTTCAAAAATTTTATTATAAAGTAATTTGTTTTTTGTTGTTGAGATTTTGGGGATGACTATGTCTAAACAATAGGTCGGTGGACCTGCTACAAGTTAAGCCTTTTAGGGTTATATAATGGGTCTATGGACCAGCTGCATCTATAGCCTTTTATCTCTAAATGATCGGTCTATTGACCTGCTACAAGCTTAAATTGTTATGGTTATATGCTGGGTCCATGGACTTTCTGATACCTTAGCCTTTTACAGCTTAAATGACTGGTCCACAGTCCTACCACATGCTTAGTCTTCAAGCTCCATATGGTTGGTCTATGAACCTACTGCTTAGTTTTCTAGGCCAATATTGTAAATAGTGTTTGTACCTCTTGCATACTTAGACTTCAATGTCAATATGGTGGGTTTGTAGACTTGCTGCATGCTTAGTCTTCTATGTCCATATGGTGGTTCCATAGACCTGGTTCATGCTTAGACTTTTATGGCTATAATGGATGGTATATAAACCTGCCAAATTCTTTTCTAGCTCCATGTGGTTAGTCTACAAACCCGCCTCATGCTTAGTCTTCTAGCTCCATATTGCGGGTCTTTGAATTTGCTATATGTGAAGTATTTTGTGTTCATATGGAGGGTCTGTGGACTTTCCGCATTCTCAGTCTTCAGTGCCTATATGGTGCGTCTATGGATCTGCTGCATGCTTAGTCTTCTCTGTCTATATCATAGGTGCATGCACATGATGCATGCTTAGTCTTCTCTGTCTATATCATAGGTGCATGCACATGATGCATGCTTAGTCTTCTCTGTCTATATTATAGGTGCATGCACATGATGCATGCTTAATCTTCTCTGTCTATATTATAGGTGCATGCACATGATGCATGCTTAGTCTTCTCTGTCTATATTATAGGTGCATGCACATGATGCATGCTTAGTCTTCTCTGTCTATATCATAGGTGCATGCACATGATGCATGCTTAGTCTTCTCTGCCTATATTATAGGTGCATGCACATGATGCATGCTTAGTCTTCTCTGCCTATATTATAGGTGCATGCACATGATGCATGCTTAGTCTTCTCTGTCTATATTATAGGTGCATGCACATGATGCATGCTTAGTCTTCTCTATCTATATTATAGGTGCATGCACATGATGCATGCTTAGTCTTCTCTGTCTATATCATAGGTGCATGCACATGATGCATGCTTAGTCTTCTGTGCCCATATGGTGGTTATATGGACCTGCTGAGCTAAATAAAGGTTTACATTTCGATTAAAGGATCACATGATATAAACATGTATTGGTGTGAATTCCTCCCATACTGTTTTATGCTGATGCCAGCATGTGAACATTTTATGTTGACTGTTGGAAAACCTCTTTAGGGTACGTTCACACATACAGGATCCTGTGCAGATTTGATGCGCAGGATTTGTAACTGCAGATTAGAAGCTGTTAAGCCCTTAGGGTACGTTCACATGTATGCAGATTTGAAGCGCAGGATTTTCTGCTGCACATTTCAATGTAAACTAAATGACTGATCACAGCTTCTAATCGGCAGTTACAAATACTGTGCGTCAAATCTGCGCAGGATCCTGTATGTGTGAACGTACCCTTAATGGTTTTTCTAGCCCAATCATGAGAGTTAATGTAGTGTACTATGAGGAGATGCTTCATTGAGGGTAGTGAGCTGTCCAGAGTGCTGAACCAAGAGTCTGAGGGTTAGCAATAAGTAGGGATTATGGCTTGTAGAAAGTGTGGAGCAGTGATCTGTGAATTGTAACCTCTGGTTCTCCAGCTGCTATGTATCTACAACCTGTACCATGTTGAGAACTACATTTTCACAGCAGAAAGCATATGTATCATTCTACCAGACGGTTACTTGTTGCAAAGCACTGGCATATAGAAAAGTGGTTGCAAGCCTGGCATAAGAAAAAATTGTGGCATAATAGAACAGATGTTGTTTTGGTTTAAAAAAAACAAACACCTCATTTTTAAAGTTAGTGTAGTTCATAATATAGTGTCTGTACCTGTGTGTGATGGTTTTCTCACAATTCTTCTGTGATTTTCACCCCAATATTTATTTTTACCAGCATACATAATGACTGTTGTCTCAGATTTTTCCCAGGTTGCAATGCGGCCGAGACCTGACTCACTAGTCAGCTGGTGACAGGGAGCTTGTCTGCTTCAATGGGTGGAGCGATCACTTGGTGGGAAAGAGATGAATCTGCAACTAATGCAACAGCTGTAGGCACCCTGATTGAAAACCACAGGTCTTTTGTTTCAATGGGTGGGGTGGCTGATGTGTGGGAGGGAGGAAAATGGAATTGTGGGATTTGTAGTCAAAAAAAGAAAAGTCAAAACAGGAAATAAAAGTTCAGAAAAAGCTAGCCACAGTGTTATGTAATCTCACAACATGGCCATTTATCCCCAAGACAAGTGCAGATGCTTCCTAAGCATGTCCATTACTGTCTGCCAGGTACGTACTAAAATCACCATATGGTGGAGAACCCCTTTAACAGAAACCAAAATACCCAGAGGAAACCTAAACAAACATAGGGAGAACATACAAACTCCAAGAAAAAGAACTAGGACCTCAAAACTGCAGAACATGAATGCTGACCATTGAGCCACCATGCTGCCATGTTGTGCCACAAAGTCCATTTATTTCAATGAGAACTGAATAATGCTTTGTTTTCCCTGTGGTGGTGCTGCAGAAAAATTAAACACTTGTTGATAGTCTCCCCCCCCCCCCCCCCCCCACACACACACAGACAGCAGGTTCCAGCAGCAGGACATACTTTGACCAGCTTAATGTATATATCTGATTCTAACTGTGTTTTTATTTTCTTCCTAAGCCCCCTGACTCGTGAGATTCCATTCATGTCCCAATCAGTCTCCTATTCACACCCCATATGCCTAACATTCACATCCCCATTTTGCCCATCTGACAATTCAGTGAAAAGTATAGTCAACCAAAAGTACAAAGCATTGGAACCAGGTAACCCAAGGCTACAAAGTGATATAAAAACTATATTTTTTTGGGAACTGACCGAAAAGCCTCTTTAGGGTGCAGTCGCGTCACGCTGCGGCTCAGCTTATCACCGACCACAGATAAGTCACGCCTCGACCAGTGGTTGGCTGAGCATCACCTTGAGCTATTGGGCCCGGGCATCAGGAAAAAGACCAGGGCCGGGGCTTAATACATCACACTGCCGCTTCGAGCCGGGACATTGCTACAGTCCGCATTAAGCTGAGTGCAGTATGACACATCGACTACAAGAAGCAGGAAGCGGACCACAGAGGAGGACAGGAGCAGGATACCAGAGGAATCGGGGGAGCAACAGTAGGCAAGTCCAGTTTATTTTTTTAAATATCGATATTCTGGCCAAGTTTTAAAAAAAATAAAAAATAATTTTTTTCCCGGAGTACTCCTGTAAAGGGACCCTTCAGCCCTAAATTTTATTTCATCAGGGTCAAAAGCACGGTGAAACTAAACACTGCTTCCTATCTCCTGTGTGGATCCATTCCCACTTCTATTCACCTGGCCCAGCCCTTGCATGCTGCATTGTGACCAGCCATTTCACACATGGATTTGTGTGTAAAGTGAAAGTCACTTTCTCTATATAAGTTTATGGGTAAGATTTATCAATATCTGTGTGTGGTGGCCCAGTAAGGGATAGTGTTTCCCCATACTTCTCCTGCCCTGTCAGGCAGAGTCTCTCCATGTCCCCAGGGTCCCCTTTATGTATTATCCCCTGTGTATATAAGTTGTGATATTAACAATGTACTGTTTCTTTAATTGTTATACCATGTGATTGTTACCCAGTAGGCACTAGTGACCAGGTGACCTCCCAAGTGACCTATGGGCTCCTTGCACAGCCCCCCTATATAATCAGGGGAGCTGCAGCTCTCTTGTTCCTGAGGTCCAGTGCAGTCAAGATGTCTTACAGAGTGTGTCCAGAGCATTGGAGGCCTCAAGCCTAAAATCTGCAGCCACAAGTCCGCTCAAGTAAGCTAAAAGTCATCATCTTGTCAGTCACAAGTCAGTCATCAGTCAAGTCAATTGTCTAGTCACCGTGGCCTGCACTAAAGTGTCTCTACATACTGCAAGTCCCAGCAAGCCTGCGAGGTCCCCCTGTGTCACTGGTCACCTCCTTGGGATATTGGCTGTACTACATAGACTGTGCCATCTGTCTACCCTCAGTAAAGCTGCCGTTTGTCTGTAACTTGACGTCGGTGTCTTCATTGCCCCCGTGCCTAGCCCAGGACCAGTGGTATTACCTTCGGTTGGTTAAGGATAAACCACGCCCTGCCGTCACAACAAGAAGGGGTTAATAACATCTGCCCCTTGGGTTATAACATCTACCCTGCACCTCACAGCAACCAATCAGATTGCTTCTTTCATTTTTAAAAGGGCCTGTGCAAAATAAAAAATGCAATCTGATTGGTTGCTATGGGCAACTGGGCAAATTTTCCTCTGCAAATGTTCGGATAAATCTCCCCCTATTGCTCATATGTCGCTCATATGGGGAATTTTATCTAAACTTGGGCAGAGGAAAAGTGGAGCAGTTGCCCATAGCAACCAGATTGCTTCTTTTATTTTCAAAGGGGCCTCTGCAAAATGAAAGAAGCAATCTGATTGGTTGCTATGGGCAACTGCTCCACTTTTCGTCTGCACAGGTTGTGATAAATCTTCTCAATAGACTTAAAGGGGTATTCCAGGAAAAAACTTTTTTTTATATCAACTGGCTCCAGAAAGTTAAACAGATTTGTAAATTACTTCCATTAAAAAATCTTAATCCTTCCAATAATTATCAGCGGCTGAATTTGAGTTGTTCTTTTCTGTCTGGCAACAGGGCTCTCTGCTGACATCTCTGCTTGTCTCGGGAACTGCACAGAGTAGGAGAGGTTTGCTATGGGGATTTGCTTCTACTCTGGACAGTTCCCGAGACACGTGTCATCAGAGAGCACTTAGACAGAAAAGAACAACTCAACTTCAGCAGCTCATAAGTACTGAAAGGATTAAGATTTTTTTTTTATAGAAGTAATTTACAAATCTGTTTAACTTTCTGGAACCAGTTGATTTATATAAAAAAATGTTTTTCCTGGCTAACCCCTTTAGAGATAGTGACTTCCGCTTCACCCTCTAACCCATGTGTGAAATGGAAGGAAGCGGGGCAGGTAAGTATGGCACTTTGTTATATTCACGGCATGACCAGCAATACATTTAAAAACACCCCCAACCCGGACAACTACTGTAAAGTTGAGATTTTAGCATTGTCTGCTAGTAAGTATCAGATTGTTATGCAATATATTTTCACTGCTTTTTTGCTCATCTATTAGAATGCTTCATCTTCACTGGTGTTCTTCCCTGACTGCAACCAGATTGGGGTTTTATTGTTATTTTAATAATGTCTTGTGGGAACACATGAATATCTAATACTTCCTAAAACATGAACTGTTCCCTTCTGGTTTCTGTAAGGTCTGATGTTCCGGCACATATTAGGGCCTCCTGGTAATTTGACATTATAGAAGCCTTTCTGGATTTGCACTGTAATGTCATTTGCTATTCAGCGGGCCTGCAGGGGGATGTTATGGAGCCCATCACACCCATGACGCACCATTATGTATCACTAAACACAGACACATAAAAGGACCTGATTCAGCCGCACCGTCTTCTGTAAATGTCACAATGAAAGGCCATGCGTATTGATCTGATGATATAAGGGCAGGCCTTAATGTCGCTTCCCAATCATCTGCTAATACAGGCAGCTTGCTAGACAATATATATCTCACATATAAGACTTTATAAAATCTTAGCTAATAAAATTTTAATAGTTCATCTTATTTTCAGAAACAATTTTGCTTATTTGCATAGTGATGAGGCTCGGTTCAGACTAGTGTTGTGACCTATATTTATAATGGAAGCCACAACTTTCTCTAATCATAGTAGGATGGATACCAACAAACCCAGGGCTCGTGGAAGGATTTTTGCCACCCTAGGCAAAAGCCCCTTGACCCCAACCACTGGCCCTTTGGCACGCCCTTTGACACACCCCACCTAACAACGGGAGTGACACACTGTAGCAAACCTCCTCCTCATGGGGCGTATGTATGGAGGCGCTCGCGATGTCCGTACCTGCCTGTCTGTCCTTGAAGCCGGCACTGCGCTCCTCCAGAAGGCTGAAGAATGCAGGCGGGTTGCAATGGTGGTACTGGCTGGACGGTTGCTTCGGATGAGCGGTGGGTACTTTGAATGCTGGGTGGCTACCAACTTTTTTGCAGTGAGCAGAGTGGCACCCCCATCAAGAGGGTGCTCTAGGCAGCTGCCTATTTTGCCTATAAGCAGAACTGGCCCTGAACAGACCCCATAGACTTACATTGGGATCCCTAGTGTTCCACTGTGTTGCAGCGCTATTCTGTCACACCTGCAAAGGTTGTGGAGAATCTGACTAGAGTCTCTAATGCCGGGGTAAACAAAATCTTTTTGTTAAAATTTGACAACTACGGTTGGTTGGTGGGATGGATCAATGTGAATAATACTAGTTAACGTTTTCTCCCTCTCTATACTTATTAAGTGTTCTTTAACAAGAAGCTTATTACGATGAGTCTTCCTGCTTTAGTAAGTGTTTAATTTCACTGCAGTTCCGCCACAGAGGAAATTAGGTATTATACAGTGCCCATTCAACGCAAAGTGTTGTCTGTGTAGTGCAGGGCAGGACAGGACCTTCAGAGCCAGAGGCACTCTTTATAATCCTCGTTCCTTTTGGTTGAGAGATATGGCTCCTGAACAGGGGACCCTCTACAAATTGCCCAATAGGGTGTAAGACAATGGGCTTTTTAAAGTGGAAAACCCCATTAAGAGTCCGGGATAATGGCATTGCTGCATGCATGAGCCCTGTATGACAACAAACACTCACCTAGCTACGTCACAGTGATGAACATCTAATCACTGGCTGAGGCGTCCCGCCTCAGCCAGTGATTAGATGTTCATCACTGTGACGTAGCTAGGTGAGTGTTTGTTGCCTCCAGTGATTGGCCCAGCGCCACTGTGATGGATCTACCTACAACGCCAAAAAGAGGAGCACATCGGCAGAGCTAGTTCAAGGATTTTTTTCCACCCTAGGCGAAAGCTAATTTTTCTGCCCCTTAACCCCGCCCATTGGCTCTGCCCTTTGACACGCCCTACCTTACTACTGGGGTGACACACTGTAACAAACCCTTCCTCATGTAATCACCTACTACTGGGGTGACACACTGTAATAAACGCCCTCCTCACGCAACAGCGGTTCTGGCGGTTTTGTGAAAAATGAACGCAGCCCACGCACACATTCACACATTCATTTATGTAGCCTCCACTGCATAAAAAAATCATTAGGTACAACCAAGAAGAAATCCATGCGGACCTATAAAAACATATGTCTGTAACTAAATGACATTTCATCTGTTCTCATGTTCTGGGGATCACTAGGCGACTAAGTCATAATCATTTATTTTGTCAGAATAATCCAAATACACCACAAAATGTTCTTTTTGCCTTACGGTTCTGTACCATTCACACGAGTAACAATTGCTGGTAGTTGTCTCTTCTAAGGTGGTCATTTTCTTAAGTTGTTTCCATTAAGTGGAAAATGAGATTACCCCAAATGTTTGCCTGAGCTGATGAAACAAGAAGATTGTTCTGGGAAGTACAGACATATAATTACAGGCCTGGAACCAACGGCACATCCAGACATCCAGATTAATGGGAAATGGATGATGGGACCAAGTGGTAAATACAAATGAAAATTAATAATGTAACAAACCCAGTTCCTGCTGTCATACTGCCAGGCAGATATTATAGTGGAATTAACCCTGTCTTATTGGGACTGATAAGTCTTATTGGGACTGACAAGACTCTTATATTTAGCGGGGGGACAATAATACTTCAACAGGGTATTAATAGTGTCTCCTGTATGGACTGGATTTCTCTAATTTTCATAGCCCTTAACCCCTTAAAGCATTACTGTCATTAAAAACAGCTTTTGACAATCTGTGAATTTCTCTGCATAGAAGTCTAATCAGAGAAATAGACTCATGTCTCAGCTGGCCGGGGAGCAGAGCGCAATGCCACTCGCTTTCCTGGCTAATAAGTTGTGATCGCACCAGGTCTCAAGAGTGAGACCCAGTATGATCAGTTACTTTTGACATGTCTGATCAGCATGTCAAAAGTAGTTTTTTAATGACAGTAACCCCTTAAGGACGCAGGACGTAAATGTACGTCCTGGTGAGGTGGTACTTACCTGGTGAGGTGGTACATTTACGTCCTAAGCATAACCGCGGGCATCGGAGCGATGCCCGTGTCATGCGCGGCTGATCCCGGCTGCTGATCGCAGCCAGGGACCCGCCGGCAATGGCCGACGCCCGCGATCTCGCGGGCGTCCGCCATTAACCCCTCAGGTGCCGGGATCAATACAGATCCCGGCATCTGCGGCAGTTCGCGATTTAAATGAACGATCGGATCGCCCGCAGCGCTGCTGCGGGGATCCGATCATTCATAACGCCGCACGGAGGTCCCCTCTCCTTCCTCCGTGCGGCTCCCGGCGTCTCCTGCTCTGGTCTGTGATCGAGCAGACCAGAGCAGAAGATGACCGAAAACACTGATCTGTTCTATGTCCTATACATAGAACAGATCAGTATTAGCAATCATGGTATTGCTATGAATAGTCCCCTATGGGGACTATTCAAGTGTAAAAAAAAATGTAAAAAAATGTAAAAGTAAAAGTAAAAAAAAAGTGAAAAATCCCCTCCCCCAATAAAAAATTAAAACGTCCGTTTTTTCCTATTTTACCCCTAAAAAGCGTAAAAAACATTTTTTATAGACATATTTGGTATCGCCGCGTGCGTAAATGTCCGAACTATTAAAATAAAATGTTAATGATCCCGTACGGTGAACGGCGTGAACGAAAAAAAAATAAAAAAGTCCAAAATTCCTACTTTTTTAATACATTTTATTTAAAAAAAATTATAAAAAATGTATTAAAAGTTTTTTATATGCAAATATGGTATAAAAAAAAAGTACAGATCATGGCGCAAAAAATGAGCCCCCATACCGCCACTTATACGGAAAAATAAAAAAGTTAGAGGTCATCAAAATAAAAGGATTCTAAACGTACTAATTTGGTTAAAAAGTTTGTGATTTTTTTTAAGCGCAACAATAAAATAAAAGTATATAATAATGGGTATCATTTTAATCGTATTGACCCTCAGAATAAAGAACACGTAATTTTTTCCATAAATTGTACGGCGTGAAAACAAAACCTTCCAAAATTAGCAAAATTGCGTTTTTCGTTTTAATTTCCCCACAAAAATAGTGTTTTTTGGTTGCGCCATAAATTTTATGATATAATGAGTGATGTCATTACAAAGGACAACTGGTCGCGCAAAAAACAAGCCCTCATACTAGTCTGTGGATGAAAATATAAAAGAGTTATGATTTTTAGAAGGCGAGGAGGAAAAAATGAAAACGTAAAAATTAAATTGTCTGAGTCCTTAAGGCCAAAATGGGCTGAGTCCTTAAGGGGTTAAAGGAGCACTCCAGTGCTTAAAAATTCAGAATAGGGTATAAGTTTATAAGTTTTAGATTGCGAGAGGGGGGGAGGTGCACCGCTGGGGACCCTCGCTATCTCCTGCATCCTAGCAGTCCCAGGTGAGAGCCTATCGACCCCCGCACGAAGAGGCAGCCAACACCCCCCCCCTCCATGTATCTCTATGGGAAAGCCAAAGATACCTGAATGCTGTCTCTCCAGCTCTCCCATAAAGATGCATAGATGCAACTAAAATGATACCCACTTTATATAGTTCTTCTATAATTTGAAAAAAAAAAGTTAAACTTATTCTTAACAAAATCAGTATGCTTACAATTGTCCTCTTCTTACCCCTATAACCTTTTTATGCTTTTTTGTATATGGGGCTATATGAGGGCCCTTTTTTATATAGTTGTTTTTTTATAAACATTGTTACCACATTTTAACTTATAGAAAATCAAATATGAAATAAAGATTACTTAAGCAAAGGAGGAGGTGAGGTCTCTTTTCAAACTCCAAGGGTTGATACATGATGAGTCCATCTTAAAAATAAGTCAAACTAACCATGTTTAAAAAAAATAAATAAATAAAAAAAATTCTAATTAAGTAAAAATGTTTAACCATATACTGTCTAAAGGTGTCTATAGGTCAATCCCTTAGGTTCGGATTATGATATAACAAAAGGTAGGAGATAAGAATGACATTGGACAAGTAGAGAAGAGGGAATGGAAAAAATATAATTTTTAAGTACAAAAAGATAAGGGTAAAGAGAAAAAGAGTAAATAACAAAAAAGGAGAAGAGGGTAATCACCTATGTGATCCCAGCCTGCCAAACTAAGTTTTCTTAATAAGCATCCCATGGTTGTCAAATCCTATTAAAGTAGATCAATCTGTTTTCTATACCGGCTGAGAGGGATTCCATTTGTTTTGTCTCTGTGATTCATACCTCATGGCGTGCCGTGATCTGTAGTTTTTATCAGTACTATGTTTGTTTTGATAGGACTTTTTGATCACTTTTTATTTATTTTTTCTGATATATGAAAGGGGTACTCCATGGCAAACATCTTATCCCCTATCTACAGGGAACACCTTTAATGGATTCAAAAATAACTCTTTTTGGCATTTTTTTCCCCACGTTAACACTGTTAATTGTGTGGTATCATAAACATATATTTTAATAGTTTGGATAATTTCCAACAAGTTGATACCAAATATGTTTATTTTTTTATTTTATTTAATTTTGTAACATGGGAAAAAGGGGCGATTTACATTTTTATTAGGAAAGGGGCCATTTACATAATTTTACACTTTTTCTGCTTCTGTAGGGGACAATTATATTGGCCACCATTTTAACTCATCAGACACCTGCAGTTGCGCGGTCACTGCCTGTCATTAGTGGTGAGTGCCCCACTACTGAAAGTAGCTGTCACTAACCACCTATAAAGCAAGCACAGCTACTGTACTCGCCTCATAGACACTTAACACTCCAGGGCATAGATACACCCAGATGGCAAGTGTGTACAGGTATGCCTTATGTAAACAACATTTAGTAGATATGCTTTAAAACATAATACTTATTAACTCCTGTGGTAGAATGTTGTAGGCATGCTTCGTGACCTGTGCACTGTGACCATAATATAAGGAAAAACTTGGCACTCAAATATACGATGCAAAAGGATTTAAATTTTCACAGTCCATACATAATTATTGACGTTTCGGTCCTACCAGGACCTTCCTCAGAATTAAACAGGACTGGTGCGGAGGAGAGTATAGAAGAAAACGGCCAAGTGGTGTAATGACTGCCTCCGTGGCTTCAGTAACACAACTCATTACACCACCTGCACAGCACTTGGCCATTTTCTTCTATACTCTCATTAATTATGAGTCCCATAATTAATAAAATGTGTTTTGCCTGCATACTCATGGTATATAGATGACCAATTCTCCAAGGGTATGCAAACTTTTGAGTACAACTGTATGTCGCTATAATTGCCAAGTATCAGTACCTCCTGCAAGTAAAGTCATCATGGGTTTTGCATTCATAGAGCCGTGTCTGACCATTTATTGCTGTACTATCTCCTATAGCAAGGCATTCACTGCCAGGCCCCTTGCTATATCGTCACAAGTCTGTAGGGGTACCCCACATCAGTTGCCCCCAACCTGAACCTTATACTACCACACACTGCAAAAGTACGACATTCCGGAGAAGAGTGGTTGATCCATTGATTTATTCTTAATGCCAGATTTGAAGTTGGGAAGGAGTTTTTGGCTTCTACCGTATAATTTTTGGCCATTCCTCCAGAGCAATATTGCAGGGTGTAGGGCCAGTCTTAAAAAGTATGTTCCTCATGTATAGTACCTACATAGCAATACCACACAATACCATAAATAATTTGCTCAAATAAAAAGAACACGCCATAACCAGATAACTCCAAATCAAACTAAACACAGTGCTGTAAAATGTCTAGACAATAATACTACTGTGCAATTATTACAAAGATTTCTAGAGAATACAAGACACAGGTGCCTGGACTTCTAAGGTGCTCCATTTGTCCCGTGTGACTGCATACCCTCAAAAGCTGGTCCTAACTGTATCCTGAACCTATAGCCCAAAGGAGCCAGAAACATAACCTTTTAAAGTATTCCCATGCATGGAAGAAGACTCTCAGAATTAGATATTTAAGGTCTACAATAAGTTAATGAGTTTGCACAATTCCCAAGAGGGCCATTAATTTGTGCAGAGGATAAAGAGACTTCATTATGCACAATGTGTCTGATCTTATGTGATTTCACATTGTTACTTAAGACTGTTACCATTCTGAACTCTTCTAAATGGAAATGCAAAAATAAAAAGCCCTGGCCCTGATCCTTCCAAAAATTATTTGCAATAAAGATTATTTTACCCATGGGAAAGTGTGTGCGCTAAAATTTATACACTGCTCAAAAAAATTAAGGGAACACTAAGATAACACATCCTAGATCTGAATGAATGAACTAATCGTATGAAATACTTTCGTCTTTACATAGTTGAATGTGCTGACAACAAAATCACACAAAAATTTTCAATGGAAATCAAATTTATCAACCCATGGAGGTCTGGATATGGAGTCACACTCAAAATCAAAGTGGAAAACCCCACTACAGGCTGATCACACTTTAATGTAATGTCCTTAAAACAAGTCAAAATGAGTCTCAGTAGTGTGTGTGGCCTCCACGTGCCCGTATGACCTCCCTACAATGCCTGGGCATGCTCCTGATGAGGTGGCGGATGGTCTCCTGAGGGATGTCCTCCCAGACCTGGACTAAAGCATCCGCCA
This sequence comes from Hyla sarda, assembly GCF_029499605.1. Lineage (NCBI taxonomy): Eukaryota > Metazoa > Chordata > Amphibia > Anura > Hylidae > Hyla > Hyla sarda. The sequence continues at coordinate 79,042,864 of NC_079192.1, forward strand.
ACTCCTGGGCAGTCTGTGGTGCAACGTGGGGTTGGTGGATGGAGCGAGACATGATGTCCCAGATGTGCTCAATCGGATTCAGGTCTGGGGAACGGTTGGGCCATTCCATAGCATCAATGCCTTCCTCTTGCAGGAACTGCTGACACACTCCAGCCACATGAGGTCTAGCATTGTCTTGCATTAGGAGGAACCCAGGGCCAACCGCACCAGCATATGATCTCACAAGGGGTCTGAGGATCTCATCTCAGTACCTAATGGCAGTCAGGCTACCTCTGGCAGGCACATGGAGGCTGTGTGGCCCCCCAAAGAAATGTCACCCCACACCATTACTGACCCACCGCCAAACTGGTGATGCTGGAGGATGTTGCAGGCAGCAGAACGTTCTTGCCAATCTTGGTGTTCTCTGGCAAATGCCAAACATCCTGCACGGTGTTGGGCTGTAAGCACAACCCCCACCTGTGGACGTTGGGCCCTCATACCACCCTCATGGAGTCTGTTTCTGACCGTTTGAGTGGACACATGCACATTTGTGGCCTGCTGGAGGTCATTTTGCAGGGCTCTGGCAGTGCTACTCCTGCTCCTCCTTGCACAAAGGCGAAGGTAGAGGTCCTTTTGCTGGGTCGTTGCCCTCCTACGGCCTCCTCCATGTCTCCTGATGTACTGGCCTGTCTTTTGGTAGCAACTCCATGCTCTGGACACTATGCTGACTGACACATGAAAGCTTCTTGCCACAGCTCGCATTGATGTGCCATCCTGGATGAGATGCACTACCTGAGCCACTTGTGTGGGTTTAAGACTCCGTCTCATGCTACCACTAGAGTGAAAGCACCGCCAGCACTCAAAAGTGACCCAAACATCAGCCAGGAAGCATAGGAACTGAGAAGTGGTCTGTGGTCACCACCTGCAGAACCACTCCTGTATTGGAGGTGTCTTGCTAATTGCCTATAATTTCCACCTGTTGTCTGTTCCATTTGCACAACAGCATGTGAAATTGATTGTCAATCAGTGTTGCTTCCTGAGTGGACAGTGTGATTTCACACAAGTGTGATTGACTTGGAGTTACAATGTTTAAGTGTTCCCTTTATTTATTTATTTTAACAGTATTTCCAAGGACTATGGGAAACATTTATCAAAACCCGTGCAGAGGAAAAGTGAAGCAGTTGCCCATAGTAACCAATCATATTGCTTCTTTTTTTTTTCAGAGGCCTTTTTAAAAATGAAAGAAGCGATCTGATTAGTTGCTATGGGCAACTGGTCCCATTTTTCTCTGCACATGTTTTGAAAAATATCCCCCTATGAATGGGAATGGTTCTGACCAAAAGCAAGATCACAACTGCTGCAAAACGGCAATAAAAACTTTTTCGGCACAGTTTGTTGCGGCGCAGTTACAACAAAATATTGAATTGTGTATGTACCCTTAGTCATTAGTAAATGTTCGGCTGGTGTATAGCGGTGGACCTTCAGCTGTTGCCAAACTGTTGCAATGGTCTTCAAACTGTGGACCTCCAGCAAAACTCCAACTCCAACGGCTTCAACGGCTGTCCGGGCATGCTGGGAGTCGTTGTTTTGCCAAACATACCACAGTTTAAAATCCACCAGTGTAGAGAAAGCTGCATTTAATCCTATATATGACATAAAGACACAAACAGTAAATGCATAGAACATTTAAAAAAAAAAATCCTATACTGAGATCATTAGCAAGTCATGTGGGCAAAGAAACAACGGCACTGCGATTTTGGATGGGATTGTGCTCGGAGGTTTGCCGCTAGCATCACATTTTACAGTGGAGAACGCCCTTGTGTAGGGGAACAGCCAGCTCTCTCCTTTTTAAGTGTTCATTTTTCCATTAAAAATCAATGCGATCCTTCCCTACAGCAGAGACTTCAGATTGTCATGAGGAGCTGGCAGATTGCTATTCACACAGCTGCGTGGGAAGATCACATAGGCGTGAATCTGAAATAACTCGAGTGAGTCAGATTGGAAGGTGATTTATATGTAACCCACTCCTATAGGCAGTGTGACACACATTGGCCACTTGGCATTGGGCATGGGAGAATGGGAGAGCAAGGAGGAGAACATCATGGCAGATCGTGCCCGAGTCCAAAATTCATTCCAAAATGCAAAAATACTCTTAGTAAACAATGATGAGGAAATAAGGTGTTCTGCAAGAAGCTAATGTTGCATCTCTGGCTCCTTAATCCATTAGCCTGGGTTGCTGCATGGCTTCACTGACAGCACACTGGGTTAATGCATACGAGCTTAGCTACTATATGCATTTCATTGGATCAATATTGTATTTGTATGATATATGTGTAGTAAAATGGCTGATCCAGCATGCACTACAACATGACTGTAATAACCTTGTCTGTCCTCCGTATAACAGGTCTGTTCAGCAGCTTAGATAATAGTATATTCAGCTCACCAGACTCAAGTGTGCATGGATCCAGTGCTATGACTGAAGACACCAAAGTAACCACATTCAAAAAAAAAAGGGCGGATCAAGCTTGAATGGGTAGACTTTTCAAGTTTATTATAGTGGCATTATAATAAATAATGTACCGCATCCCACTGTCCGACGCATTTCTGGCATCACACCTGCCCTTAGTATGGTCCATGGATCATGACTAAGGGCGCGTGAGGCACTAGAAATGCGTTGGTCAGTGGGCTGCTGTGCGATAAATGTATTACTGCTAAATGAATAAACTTAAACATTTGTACTGTTCAAGCCCTGTTTTTGGATGCAGTCCAGCAGCTTCCATTCACACCTACTTCTGTATGGGTGTGGTCAATGCCCTTTAGACTGGACTGTACTGAGGATGCAATATTCCTGGCTACCGAAACGTGAATGAGTAATAATAATAATTCTCCTATAAAGCTTGGATCACTTTTTACCTTCAATTTACGCTTGTATTTCCCCAGAAGGGTTGGAGAAGCATAGCCATAACATTGATGCACATAGAGGATGGGTGGACCCATTGAAAAGATTATTAGGTTCATGCTGCATGACCACACCTTGCTCCTAACCACCCAAAATAATTACATTTTTATGCTTTGAGTATATTTTCCACTTTGTTTGCTAACATTTACGCAAGTGTGAAGACCATGGGGGATATTTATCAAAGCATTTAGTAGGTTTTTTTTCTTAAAATTGTCGCAATAAAGTCACATGTGCGACTACTCTATTTTTTGTGCGACTTTTTGACTGTGCAGTACCCTAAGCAAAAAATAAAAATAAAATAAACTTGCTTACCAAAGCAAAAAGGGATTTTGGACTTGCAGTGGTCAGAGATTTATCATGTGCGAAAGTCGCAAAAAAGTTGCATTGCATGAAAAAACCTACTAAATTTACTCCAGCTCAGACATGGAGCAGAAAAAGCCACTACCAAAGCAAACAATAAATAAAAAATTGCTTACGTGAAAGAAATTTATCAACAGGCTGAAATCAGTTGATAAATAAGTCGCACATAAGCAAAAAAATTGTATGAAAAAAATGACTAAAAAAAAGGAATACATAAAGCAAACATTGATAAATGTCCCCCCATATCCTTGTGCTGGCTCTTGGCACCCATAAGGGTTTGTTCCCACCTTGATTTTTTGATGCAGTTTTTGAAGCCAATGCCCAGAACGGATCATATATGGAGGACACATATAAAAGAAAGACTGGGACTTCTCTTTTTAAATAAAACCTTTAATTCAAAAACTGCATCTAAAAACCTGAACATGTGTACACACCCTTGAAATTGGTCATGTCTCTCCAGGGACCCCATAAAAGTCACATGGACTTGTAGTTACTCCATGAAAGAATCAACAAAGTAACTCATCATGTGTTTATAATAAACATTTTTTTTCTCCCATCGTCTTTTAAATTATCTTTTACACACCCGTAAATGTCTTATACTGTAATACTTTTTAGGGATTCCATTATACTGATAACTACACATTGAAAAGACAATGGCAAGATATTATTGGTTCTCCATCACCTATGAATGTATTCTTAGTCAGTGAAAGGGTTAAAAGGGAGACAGCTTCGAAATCCATTACTGTGCTGCAACAGATGACCTCATGCAATACTGCAGATAAGCAAAGTACTAATGTCCAGAAATATGACCCACGAATAATAATCAAGGCAGCAAATGAAGATGAACAACCCTGAACCAAAACCAATTCTATACTAAGATTAGACATAGTGCATAATATTTATATGTGGTATCGGGCGAGATGCAGGACAGATGGAACTACTGCAGATGGCATTAACCCCTTGTATTCGTGACGCCAGGGCGTGGTTTATCCTCAATACCACCTGAAGGTATACTGCTGGATCCTGGACTAGGTACGGGGGCAGTAATGACTCCGACGCCAAGTTACGGACAACAGTAGCTTTACAGAGTGACAGATGGTACAGTCTGTACAGTGTAGCCGGGCCCACAGAGGTGACCAGTGAATTCAGAGACCTTAAGGGCTTGCTGGGACTGATTTTGGACAATTTAGTGCAGGCCACGTTGACTTGACAATAGATGACAGTGACTGACTTGACTTGACTGGAGACAGACTAAGCTGTGACTGTAGTTACTTGTAGACTTGTATCTTGTGGCTGCAGACTTGACTTGAGGCTCCTATGACTCCAGACTCTTAGGCTCGACTGCACCTCAGCAAAGACTCAGGAACTAAGAGAGAGAAGAGACTCATCCCAGGGCTTTTATGGGGGAGACTCTGGTGAGGTCCCATTGGTCACCCTTAAGTCACCTGGTCACTGAGACCTCCTGGGTAACAATCACATGACAACTCACATGACAACTGGTGATCACATGTTAACCTTTCTTAAAGATACAACATTCTTATATACATAACATAGGGGATAATATACAATTACAGTAGAACAGATGCAGGGGGGGCCCAGGGGACACTGCGGTACGGGGTAACAACTCCCATACTGGGCCACCACATATATATATATTTGATATTTTACTTTATAATGGATTTATTCACAAATCTTTTTACCTAAAGGGGTATTCCAGCTAACAGGTGTCCTGTGACCTCCCATAGAGTTGCATAGAGTGGGAGAACACATGCTTGACTCCATACAAGTCTCCTTGCCATACAAGTCTCCTTGCCTTCGGCTGTCCAGGCATGCTGGGAGTTGTATTTTGGCAACAGCTGGAGGCACCCTGGTTGGGAAGCACTGTCACAGAGGATTAACCACCAATCGAAAATGTATCACTTATTCTGATAGTGATGTGGAGGAATGAAGGACTGCTGCCAATCTAAAATGTATCCCTTAATCTATATTAATGGTGAGGAGGAATGAAGGATTACTTCTATAAATCTAACGTATCACTTATTCTATATTTATACTGAGGAGAAATGAAGAACTAAATACCATTCTAAAATGTATTACTCATTCTATGTTAGTGATGGGGGGAATGGAGGAATACTGCCAATCTATAATGCATCGCCTCTTCTATAATAGTGATGGGAGGAATAACCATCAATCTTAAATGTATCACTTATTCTGCTAATGGCTGGCATACCTCTTTAAATCTAAATAATAACTTCATGGTTATGTAGTATCTTATAGTTTTGGTTCTGTTTCTGGGAAAGCTGAGTAACACCCAATGTGGCTGTCATTATAGCTTCCGTGTGGAGCCCTTCCCAGATTCTCTGAAGGACATACTGGTCTGTCCCCATCATGTGGAATGACTGGGCAGATTTCCCGTTCAGGAGTCTCAGAAAGCTGAGTGTGTGGTCGCTTGTGGGGGCCATATATGTGTTTCCAATAAACTTTCCTAAATAAAAAAAAGTAATTTAGCAAAGAAAACAGCTTCGAGATTATTTAACTTCACAAAACTAAATGACTTAAAGGAGTATTCCAGCGCAAAATAACTTATCCCCTATCCAAAGGATAGGGGATAAGTTATAGATCGCGGGGGTCCGACCGCTGGGGCCCCCCGGGATCTCCTTGACGGGGCCGGGCCAGCAGTCTGCAGGAAGTGAAGTTTCGTCCCCAGCAGAAATCCGCGGCAGACACTCCCCCTCCATGTATCTCTATGGGGTACATGGAGGGGGTGTGTCAGCCGCCGCGTCATGCGGGGACGGCACGCCCCCTTTCCTGTATATTGCCGCGGCCCCGTACCGAAGACCGCGGGGGACCCCAGCGCTCGGACCCCCCGCGATCTATAACTTATCCCCTATCCTTCAGATAGGGGATAGGTTATTTTGCACTATAGATGTCCTTTAAAGGGGTACTCCGGTGGAAAACATTTTTTTTTTTTGGTGCCATAAAGTTAAACAGATTTGTAAATGGCTTCTATTAAATAATCTTTACCCTTCAAGTACTTTTTAGCAGCTGTATGCTACCGAGGAAATTCTTTTCTTTTTGAATTTCTTTTCTGTCTGACTACAGTGCTCTCTGCTGACACCTAATGCCCGTATCAGGAACTGTCCAGAGCAGGAGAAAATCCCCATAGCAAACCTATGCTGCTCTGGACAGTTCCTGACGCGGACAGAGGTGTCAGCAGAGAGCACTGTGGTCAGACAGAAAAGAAATTCAAAAAGAAAATAATTTCCTTTGTAGCAAACAGCTGCTAAAAAGTACTGGAAGGATAAATATTTTTAATAGGAGTCATTTACAAATCTGTTTAACCTTCTGGCACCAGTTGATTAAAAAAAATAAAAATAAATTTCCACCGGAGTACCCCTTTAAAGGAATTCTATTAAAAAAATGTATGGGTAAGCGCTCTTTAAACTGAATGCATGCAATGTCTGTAGGTTTATTACTGGCACGCAGTCACTCCTGGTATATAGTCACATCAACCATTGGGAACACTGTTGCATCTACAGTTGGCAGACCGATACAGTCACACCCTCATTGTGCATTTCTCGCAGTCAGTGAATAAGGGGTTAAAAAGAACCGCTCCAGTCATTTACACATTTTGATGAGGTTTTGTAGGGTTTACAAACTCATCTTAAACAAAACCTTCTTGTCATAGGGCTCATAGGAGCAGCAGGTATCTCCATGGCTGGTGACAGTCCAGCACATAGGAATAAGCCTAGTCCTCCCTCTCTGGCTGCATTCATTACAGCTTCTGCATTGCAACAAATGGAACCTGCCGGAACAGCTTCAATACAAAGCAGATGGGCATGTCTTCCCGTCATCTGTTTTGCCATTATTTGTCCTAACATAAAATACATTATTTTATTATATTGTGTCAGTGAATCCCTCTGCAGCCTGCATGTTCCCCCGGTGGCTGCTGCCAGTACTGCAGCCATGAAAAGAATCTCAGCAGGGTGCTTTATTTCCCAGCTCTGTTACATCCATCATTTTTCATACACATCTAGTAAGAAAAACACATACCTGCCGTCCAACAATAACAAAATGTTTAATAAAGACTTTACAGACGTATGTCTATACGGCATCATTAATTCTACATGCATGAAGATAAATAGGCTTCCTATGGAATTGGAAAAGGGTAAAATGACATCATAAGCCCCAAGGACTACGCGGACCGACGTGAGTGATGACAATCTCTGTACAGTGCTGCGGAATATGTCGGCGCTATATACGTACCAGGTAAATCAACAGTAAGTCATGCATCCATCTACTAATGTATACAGAATGGCAGTGCAGGTATGGCATTGCATCTTTGCGGCATGTGGATGGCATCAGCCAGGGTTTTCCTATGATAACCTTAGGATAAATAAGGAAATGACGGAGACATACCTTTAATCTCTGCAATGGGAATGTTATCTTCTGCAGGTTGGGAAGCCCATGTTATCTCCTCCTGGTTTCTGGCTATGGAGCAGAAGCCCTGCCCCTCTCTCTGTACAGCTGGCAAACAAAAGGCAGTGACAGTGATCTCCGTGTGCCTGCCCCCTACCACACCCACCCAGCCAACAGCATCCCTGGTACAACCTCATCGCAATACACCAGGGAATATCCCCAGCTGCACTGGAGAAGGCACGACTGGACCATCTAGGGCAGTGTTTCCCACCCAGGGTGCCTCCAGCTGTTGCAAAACTACAACTCCCAGCATGCCCGGACAGCCGTTGGCTGTCCAGGCATGCTGAGAGTTGTAGTTTTGCAACAGCTGGAGGCACCCTGGTTGGAAACACTGATCTTGAGAGTAAAATTATCATCCCCACTAGGAGATGCATCGGCATGCTGGCCGTGAGAGGGCCATTTAATGAACATTACTCACTGTACTGCTTGTTTCGTTCCTTGAGGGGTGTAGTTTCCAATATATTATGCCATGTGTTTTTTTTTTTGTTTTGTTTTTTTTGCTGTTCTGGGACCATAGGGGCTTCCTAAATGGGACATGCCCCCCCCCCCCCCCCCATTTCAGCAAAATTTGCAAATGTGACTCCTTCTCTTCTGAGCATTGTAGTGCGCCAGCAGAGCACTTGACGTCCACACATGGGGTATTTCCATACTCAGAAGAGATGGGGTTACAAATTTTGGGGGGCATTTTCTCCTATTATCCCTTATAAAAATGTAAAATTTGGGGGGAAACCAACATTTTAGTGAAAAAAAAAAATTTACACATCCAACTTTAACGAAAAGTTGTCAAACACCTGTGGGGTGTTAAGGCTCACTGGACCCCTTGTTACGTTCCTTGAGGGGTGTAGTTTCCAATATATTATGCCATGTAGTTTTTTTTTTTTGCTGTGGGGGAACTGTACTGCCAACCCTAATGTGTGGGAACTACAACCTAATGTGGGGGAATCTATACTGCCAACCTAATGTGGGGGGAACTGTGCTGCGTACTTAAAGGGGTAGTCCACTAATAAGATATATAAGTGTGCATATGAATTTGTTCATGTTTTTTAATCTAAAGTCCGGCCCTCCAACGGTCTGAGGGACCGTGAACTGGCCCCCCGTTTAAAAAGTTTGAGGACCCCTGCCATAGAGGCTTCCTAAATGTGATATGCCCCCCAAAAACCATTTCAGAAAAACTCACTCTCCAAAACACCATTGTCACTCCTTCCCTTCTGAGCCTTGCAGTGCATCCACAGAACACTTGACATACACATGAGGTATTTTCTTACTCGAGAGAAATCTACAAATTTTAGGAAGATTTCTCTCCTTTTACCCCTTGTAAAAATTCAAAAACTGGGTCTACAATAACATGTGAGTGTAAAAAATGAAGATTTTGAATTTTCTCCTTCACTTTGCCGCTATTCTTGTGAAACACCTAAAGGGTTAACACACTTACTGAATGTCATTTTGAATACTTTGAGCGGTTCAGTTTTTATAATGGGGTCATTTGTGGGGTATTTCCAATTTGAAAGCCCTTCAAATCCACTTCAAAACTGAACTGGTCCCTGAAAAATTCAGATTTTTTAAATTTTGTGAAAAATTGCTGCTGTACTTTGAAGCCCTCTGATGTGTTCCAAAAGTAAAAACATTTCAACTTTATGATGCAAATATAAAAGTAGACATATTGTATATGTGAATCAATATATCATTTATTTGGAATATCTATGTTCCTTACAAGCAGAGAGCTTCAAAGTTAGAAAAATGCAACATTTAAAATTTTTTCCTAAAATTTTGGAATTTTTCACCAAGAAATGATGCAAGTATCGACAAAAATTACCACTAACAAAGTAGAATATGTCACGAAAAAACCATCTCGGAATCAGAATGAAAATGTATTGCATCCCAGAGTTATTAATGCTTAAAGTGACAGTGGTCAGATGTGCAAAAAACGCTCTGGTCCTTAAAGAGGTACTCAGGTGGAAAACTTTTTTTTTAAATGAACTGGTGCCAGAAAGTTAAACAGATTTTTAAGTTACTTCCATAAAAATCTTTATCCTTTTAGTACTTTTTAGCTGCTGAATACTACCAAGGAAATTCTTAGGTGTGCTATGGGGATTTTTTGGGGTTAAACCCCATGGTAAATCATTGGATGGATTTGGAAGAGGCAGTTCCAGCACATAAATGCAAGTTTATAAGTGAACTGGAGGCCATTACCCATAAATATAGACTGGTTCCTCATGGATGCTGCCAGAAGCTGACATCTGGTTATGCGTCATGTTTGCAGCAGGTCAAAACAGAATAAGGCTGCGCTACTAAGTACTAAAGATGCTTGTCACAAAGTAAATGAATAATTCTGAGACTGCAGGAGTCAGTAAAAGTGGCATTTTTTGTCAGGCTGTGTTCACACCTTGCAGTTTCATTGCAGTACTGACATGGTACTGCAGCAATTTTACTGTGATTATACAGTACTAGGAGAGTACTGCAGCAGTACTGCAATGCATCTACAATGTATGAACACAGCCTTATAGTTATGTAGCAGGAGCAAATCCCCATAGCAAACCTATTCTGTTCTGGACAGTTCCTGACATGGATGGAGGTGTCAGCAGAGAGAGGTGTGGAGAGAGAAAAGAAATTTAAAGGGGTGCTCCAGTGGAAAACTTTTTTTTTATTTAAATCAACTGGTGCCATAAAGTTAAACAGATTTGTAAATTACATCCACAATGAAGTAAAGAAAAGGCTGCACTCACCAAGGCCTTTTCATCTGTGCTTTATTAAGTTCGAAACATGGGGTACAACACACGGGCGGGTGCGCCTCACAGGGGAGGGCAGCCCTGTGAGAAGCACCCGCCCATGTGTTGTACTCCATGTTTCGGACTTAATAAAGCACAGATGAAAAAGCCTTGGTGAGTGCAGCCTTTTCTTTACTCCATTGTGGATGAAACCTGGACTTTCTTCTTATAAGGCTTCATTGCGCCACCATCTCAGTGCTGACATAGCATACTCCACCTTAAAGGGGCCACAACTAATTTTTGTGATGTACTGCATATAGGAGTGCCAGTTCCTCTCTAACTCTGAAACTCTGAAAAGCCATTTGTTCATTGAGAAAGAGATGTGCAGTCCCGAAACGCATCTGCTATTGGCTCAATAAAGAAACCTTGCACAATACTCAATCTGTATTGGTCTCCATCCAAGCGGATTGCGCCTCGTACCCCGGCATTTTTCAAGATAGCATCGCTATCCCCGCACTTACCTAACTGAGATTTGTAAATCGCTTCTATTAAAAAATCTTAATCCTTTGAGTACTTATTAACTGCTGAATACTACAGACGAGATTCTTTCTCTGCTGACATCTGTCCATTTTAGGAACTGTCCAGAGCAGCATATGTTTACTAAGGGGATTTTGGACAGTTCCTAAAATGGACAGAGATGTCAGCAGAGAGCACTGTGCTTGTGATTCAGCAGAGAGCTTCTGTAGTATTCAGCAGCTAATAAGTACTGGAAGGATTAAGATTTTTTTTAATAGAAGTAATTTACAAATCTGTTTTATTTTTTAAATCAACAGGTGCCAGAAAGTTAAAGTTTTTCACTGGAGTACCCATTTAAAAAAGAAAAGAACTTCTAGAGAACACAGCAGTTGATAAGCACTGAAAGGGTTAAGATTTTTAAATAGAAGTAATTTACAAACCTGTTTAACTTTCTGGCACTAGTTGATTTAAAAAAAAAAAAAAATTCCACCGGAGTACACCTTAAAAAAAACCAAAAAAAAAACACGCCAGATCGCAGCAAAACGCCAGGGTCAGGGAAAAAAACGCCAAACCCCTAAACGCAAAGTGGGTTTGACATTTTGCGTTTCTCTATCGACTCCCTGCTCACATTTGGCCGCTGCATTTTTCAGGGGGTTGGGTTAAAATGGCCCAAAAAAAAAAAAAAAACGAGTGGAAGCCTAGCCTAAATAGTCTGCTTTGAAATTCTGGTGCAGCAGCCTCCCATTGCTTTCAATGGAATGCTGCTTCACAGTTAACGTGGCAAAATTTCTTCAGAGTTTTCCGCCACGGAAATTCAAATTCTGGACTCTGCATTAAAAATAAACATGTTCATTCTTTCAGCGTAATTCTCTAGGAATTTCATTGACGACTATGGAGATGGTGGTCCTGATTTGTCGGTGGCTGCTGCACACAGAATGTCTGCCTTGAATTTTTCTTGGCAGATATTCTGTGAGTAAATGAGCCATACAGAATTAGTAGCTATGGCAAGCAATAGGGCTTGGCACACACAACCTGGTTAGTGAGTGACTGATGCACATTTAGACCCTTAGTTGAACTCTGTATACTAAACCAGTGTACAGCATTAATGCTGAACATCTATGGAATCCATCAATCCTGCCTAATGCAATGCTGTAAAGAGGTGCAATCAGTAAGCTTAGTGCAGGGGTTGCATAGTATTATCACAAGATGACAGCCGATGGGCAGATGCGTCTGTTACCTGTAGAATCAATGACAGCATTCAACCAGTCACTGAATGCAAGGAGCACAATCCAGTCAGCCAGGTCTCCTGCAGTGTTGAGTTACGAATACATTCAAAGCAGTCAAAAAAGTCCTATAATAAGTAGGTGTGGAAGAGAAGACAACCTCCACAATGGACTTTCTTAAAGGGATACTCCGCCCCTAGACATCTTATGCCCTATCCAAAGGATATGAGATAAGATGTCTAGGGGTGGAGTACCCCTTTAAGACTCACTAGAGCTGAGGAAAGAACATTTCCATGTGATTATTTCTGTCTGAATCATCATTCCATGTGATCTAAACAACATGTTGTTGCAGTATTGAGCCTACAAGTTATTCTTAACATACTACAGTCATTTAAAGACTAAACATTTTGCCTGCCCTCTCCATGATGGCAACCCATTGTATGCTTTAAGGTTTCCAATTTGTGGGTAAGCGTAGGCGAGCTGCTAAACAACTGTTGTTTACTATGCCATTGTAATTCTGCCTCCGAACAGCAGGCTCTTTCCTTCTTTTAAAGGCGATTTCACACATGCCATTTTGATACAGTCTTTGACGCAAACACCAAGAATAGATCGTAAAGTGTGGGACGGTTTATTGGAAAATTTCTAGTTTCTTTTTTAATTCACTCCTAGTTCTTAGCCTCACAAACTGCATTCAAATAATGCGGCAGAATGGAAGCTTTCCTGATGGAACTGCATGATCGAATGCCTTCCTGATAGTAATGCATGACGCAGAAGTATCTGCCTGTATTTATCAGCAATGGGGACACCATTAAAGGGGTACTCTGGCGCTAAGACATCTTATCCCCTATCCAAAGGATAGGGGATAAGATGCCTGATCATGGGGGTCCCGCCGCTGGGGACCCCCGTGATCTTCCACGCCGCACCCCGTTAGAATCAGCCCCCGGAGCGTGCTCGCTCCAGTGCTGATTACTGGCAATCACGGGGACGGAGCATAGTGATGTCATGGCTCCGCCCCCATGTGACGTCACTCTCCGCCCCCTCAATGCAACCCTATGGAGGGTCCATAGGCTTGCATTGAGGGGGCGGAGCATGATGTAGCACAGGGGCGGAGCCGTTACGTCACTATGCTCCGTCCCCGTGATCGCCAGTAATCAGGCCCAGAGCGAGCACGCTCCGGGGGCTGATTCTAATGTGGTGCAGCGTGGAAGATCACGGGGGTCCCCAGCGGCAGGACCCATGTGATCAGGCATCTTATCCCCTATCCTTTGGATAGGGGATAAGATGTCTTAGCGCCAGAGTACCCCTTTAATCCTGATCAATTCAATTTCCTGAAATGCAGTCCCAAACTTACAAAGGAACCTCCACCATGCTTCACTGTGGCCTGCAGACACTCAATAGTGTAACGCTCTCCAGATCTCTGGCAAACAAACCACCTTCTGTTAATTATGTCTAATTTTGACTCATGAGTCCAGAGAAGTTGCCTTCATTTTTTTGGGCAACCCAGTTCCTATGTTTTTTTTGCATAGTTGAGCCTTTTGGCCTTTAGACCACTTCTGTCCTTCTCCAAACAAAAAGATAGATGTACATGGGTGTCCATTGATTTCTGCTAGGTTTGAGCTGATAGCACTGCTAGACATCTTCCAAATTTAATGCTGCACTAAGTTTCCTTGGGCAACTGCTTTGTCTATGATCCTCAGCTCTGCCCATTTCTTTGTGCGTCTTCAAAAGAGCTCAAACAGCACATGTTCAATCTGTGCCTGATGACTGACTATGCAGGAGCTGGAGGATCGTGATGTCACAACCCCACCTCCTTGTGATGTCACGCCCCACTCCGCCCCCGCAATGCAAGTCTATGGGAGGGGGCTTGAAGGCCGCCATGCCTCCTCCCATAGACTTGCATTAAAGGGGCAGGGCGTGACGTCCTCCAGCCCCTGCATCCTTTGGATAGGGGATAAGATGTCTAGGGGCAAAGTACCCCTTTAATCACAGTCTTTAAAATCTTTGCTCAGGAGAGACATTCCTGATGCAGTGTAACTACCTTGTGTATGACTTTGGCGTATGACCTGTGACATGCCATGGTCTTCCATAACATCACATTTGTAGCAGAGTTTGGCTGTTCTTATCCCAGTTTTAAGCCTCCTACACAGGTGTTTTTGTTTCAATAATGACTATGTTTAACCCTACATATTCAAGTTAATGATGATGATCATTATTTTCACAATTGTTTAATCATACATCCAACTACAATCGTACAAAGTTCCTGACTTTGAGCAAATATACCTAGAAGAACTGATGCTGTATTGAAGGCAAAAGGTGGTCACATCAAATATTGATTTGATTTAGATTCCTCTTTTGTTCATTCACTTTGCATTTTGTTAAATGATAAAGACCATCATTAAACACTATTCTTACTGTGCAGCATTTTTTCCACACCTCCCTTAAAAGTTTTACACTTTTCCGCTAACAATAAAACCAATGACAGCTTAAGTGGAAGTGGAATTTATTGGGCAGTAATTCCAAAATTGGTTCAAGGACAGACAACTAGTGAGCCAATGATAGGGTCATGGACACCCAAGGCTTATTTAAGGGGTACTTCGGTAGGAAACCATTATTTTCATATCAACTGGCTCCAGGAAGTTAAACAGATTTGTAAATTACTTCTACTAAAAAATCATAAACCTTCCAGTACTTATCAGCTGCTGTATGCTCCAGAGGAAATTGAGTTGTTCTTTTCTGTTTGACCACAGTGCTCTCTGCTGACACCTCTGCCTGTGTCAGGAACTGTCCAGAGCAGGAGCAAATCCCCATAGCAAACCTCTCCTGCTCTGGACAGTTCATGACATGGACAGAGGTGTCAGTAGAGAGCACTGTGGTCAGACAGAAAAGAACTATACAACTTCCTTTGTAGTATACAGCAGCTTATAAGTACTGGAAGGATTAAGATTTTTTTAATAGCAGCAATTTACAAATCTGTTTAACTTTCTGGAGCCAGTTGATAAAAAAAATTGTTTTCTACCGGAATACCCCTTTAATGCCTGTGGGATGTAAAGGCTAGACAGTTTGCAATAGCAGAAGGCTGCCTGGTCTGATAAATCATGTTTCTTTTACATCATATGGATGGCCATGTTCCCGTGTGCCATTTACTTGGGGAAGTGATGATACCAGGATGCACTATAGGAAGACAAGCCCTTGGTGGCAATGTAATATAGTAACATAGTTCATAAGGTTGAAAAAAGACCAGAGTCCATCAACTTCAACCTATAACCCTAATGAGTCCCTACTAAGTTGATCCGGAGGAAGGCAAAAAACCCTCATACTAGAGGTAAAAATTCCTTCGACTCCACATATGGCATCAGAATAATTCCCTGGATCAACCTTACGTCCCTATAAATCTAGAATTCATAACCTGTAATGTTGTTATTCTCCAAAAATGCATCCAGACCCGTTTTAAATTCTTTTACAGAGTTCCCCATGACCACCTTCTCAGGCAGAGAATTCCACAGTCTCACTGCTCTTACAGTAAAGAACCCCGGTCTGTGCTGGTGTAGAAACCTTCTTTCCTCTAGACGTAGAGGATGCCCCCTTGTTATAGATACAGTCCTGGGTATGAATAGATCATGGGAGAGATCTCTGTACGGTCCCCTGATATATTTAAACATAGTTATTAGGTCGCCCCTAAGCCTTCTTTTATCTAAACTAAATAACCCTAATCCTGATAATCTTTCTGGGTACTGTAGTCCTCCCATTCCACGTATTACTCTGGTTGCCCGTCTTTGAACCCTCTCCAGCTCCACTATATATTTCTTGTACACAGTATTCTATGTGTGGTCTGACTGGTGATTTGTACAGCGGTAGAATTATTTCCTTGTCATGGGCATCTATGCCCTTATTGATGTACCCCATGATTTTATTTGCCTTGACAGCAGCTGCCTGACACTGGTCACTGCAGCTAAATTTACTATTAACTAAGACTTCAAAGTCCTTTTCCACATCAGTCATACCAAGTGTGCTCTTATTTAATACATAATCCCAGCCCAGATTTTTGTTCCCCATTATCTTACATTACCTTACATTTATCAGTGTTGAACCTCATCTGCCACTTTCCAGCCCAAACCTCCAACCTATCCAGATCCATTTGTAACAGTGCACTGTCCTCTATAGTGTTTACCACTTTACAGAGTTTGTGTCATCTGCAAAGATTGCTACTTTACTATTCAACCCCTCTACAAGGTCATTAATAAATATATTAAACAGAACAGGACCCAAGACTGACCCCTGTGGTACCCCACTAGTAACAGTCACCCAATCAGAATAAGTACCATTAATAACCACCCTCTGTTTCCTATCACTGAGCCAGTTACTTACCCACTTACACACATTCTCCCCCAGCCCCATCCTTCTCATTTTATTCACCAACCTTTTATGTGTCACCGTATCAAATGCTTTGGAAAAATCCAGATGTAAGAAATCCAGCGATTCCCCCTGGTCTAGTCTGGAGCTCACCTCCTCATAAAAGCTGATCAGGTTATTTTGACAGGACCGATCCCTCATAAAGCCATGCTGATATGGAGTCATACATTTATTTTTATCAAGATATTCCAAAGTAGCATCTCTTAGAAAACCCTCAAACAATTTACATACAACAGAGGTTAAACTAACAGGTCTATAGTTCCCAGGGTCACCTTTTGACCCCCTTTTTAAATATTGGCAGCACATTTGCTATGCGCCAGTCCTGGGGAACAGTCCCTGTCACTATAAAGTCCCTGAATATTAAAATAGGAGTCTGTCTATTACATTACTTAATTCCTTTAGAACACCGGGGTGAATGCCATCTGGACCTGGCGATTTGTCTATTTAGATTTTTTGTAGGCGGCACTGTACTTCCTGGGTTAGACAGGTGACCTGTAATGGGGAGTTTACCTTATCTCGCTGTATTTCACTTGCCATTTCATTTTCCTCAGTGAATACAGTGGAGAAGAATTTGTTTAATAGGTTTGCTTTTTCCTGATCCCCGTTTATAATGAATTTTTTATTGTTTTTTAAAGGGCCTACACTTTCAATTGTAACCTTTTTGCTATTTATATAGTTAAAGAACATTTTGGGGTTAGTTTTGGTCCCTTTTTTGTGGTTTTAATCTGTTTTGGCAACAGTTTTCCCTGATGACAGTGACTCTTTCAGCAGGACAATGGGGGGTATTTATGAAGCATTTAATCCTTTTTTATTTGGGTAAAATTGTCTCAATATTTTGGCGCAGTGTGTTTTTTTTTGCAACCTTTTTTGCGACTTTTCATATACATGCATTCCTGTGTTTGGCTGTGGTACGCTTGTTTTGAGTCAGGATTTTGCAGTGGTGAGAAATTTATGAAAATGCGACTTTAAAAAAAGAAAAAAAAAAAGGCGCAATAATTGGCGTAACCACTTTAAAATGCCGCAAATCACCACCATAAAAAAGTGGCATGAAATACACACATTACAAAAATAAGTTGAAAATACTCATTAATATTAGCAGTTCACCTTGTTGTTATTGAAACTTGAAAATTTACAAACAATACTTCTTTTTTTTACATGTTTATCCAAATTATTACTTTAAAGTAAAAATTGCTACGTTTTTACGGAGATACTCACGAAATTCAAATGATCAGTGGGTTACATCGAAGAAACTTTTTTATTACGTATGGCTGTCCGCTCCCTGTCGCTATATATCCTATAATGCATATGAACAATTAAATACACCTCATATAATGATACATCATTATACCCAAATAGTTAAAAATACATATAAAGTCATACTTAAACACCAAAACAAATAAAGTATGACACATACAAATAATGTAACCTCTACGTGTTTCCCCCAGTACCAAGATGGTCATCGGGGGTTCCTCAGGAGGTCTTACATAACCAAAGAAATACTGTGTCAGATACATCATCGTTGGTCCAATCCCCACTAGCACAGAGTAGCATGTAGCTCCAATGCATGACAGCCAAGTACTAATGACATTTAGCATATATTTGTGCTTGGTGCTCATGCGAATAGAAAGCCTAACCTATTAACCCAAAGATAACATCCCTTTCCCACATATAAACCAACTAGGCAACTTGGGTTGTGTCATATACTGCCGCGTGCGAGTATATCTGAGAAAATTAGAGGGCAAAACTCAAATGTCAGAAAAAAACACTTTATTCATACACAAAAAAATCACATAATCAGAGACTGGAAAGCATTGCGCATTTCAGATTTAGGATTGGGAACATCTCTCATATGTACTGGATTTCCAACGTCCTAATTTCCTGATTACGTGTGAAGGAATGCCATGCTGTGATGCGGAAGCGGCAGCGCTGATCCGTAATGAATGACACAAAATGATGTTAGGGTCTTCACCTAAGGATTTCATGAACACATGTAAGTATTTAACAAAAATGGCAGTGGTCAAAGCAGAACCACTAAACAATAACAGGCAGTCGTGGCTAGTTTGTGAGCGATTGGCAAGTAAAGCATGGAATACTTCGATGTGACACCACTTATGTGAAGTGGGGAAATACCTGACAATTACCTCCTGCCCTGGTAGACATTTTCATACTGTTTAACTTGAGTGCATAATGATCCGTCTCCCAGCAAAGCTGGCTACGTTGCAGAAACTTAGATTTACTGGAACTACACGTGAGTTCCCCAGGCCTTAGGAAACCGTAATAGCCCAAAAACAAAGCAGCCTTTTATGACAAACTATCAAAGGGAATACTAAGACATCTGCTAATTTCCTGAACAAATCGCCCAACAAAGGTTGCCGAGAGGGAGCCTTATGAATCTGATTTTTAGCCACACCTTTCAAAGCCGCTTTAACGTCATTAGACGAGAATATTGATGCTCTGTCAGGGTATGATAACGTTATGAAATGTTGAATGGCAGACAAATACATTTGTTTAGTGTTGTAGGCTAAATGTAGTGAGGAGTGGCAAAACCTGATAAAACTTAGCAGGAATGAAATGGTATATGGATCCTCAAGAAGGTAAGTATGGCAGAAATTGGTGAACGTATTCCAAGCTGTGTTGTACATTTTTTGTGTATTTGGAGATAATGAACTATGAATAAGTCGTTTAGCAACAGAAAGATGCACGTTCAATCCATGATTAATGCTTGGAACGGAGGAACTTTAAACCCAGCTTCTGGTACTACCTGAAAAAAAGAGTGAAAAGTTACGCCTGGACAGTGCATCTGCAGCAGTATTCCTGACACCATCAATGTAAGCACACGTAAAGTGAAATTGTGGCACAATGACAACCAGACCAATCTTCTCGTTAAAGACATAATGACTCGGGATATGGATCTACCTTTGAACAATGTTTTAACGGTAGCTATATTATCAGAAATGAATGATGCCCCCATATGCTAGCAGCAGCTACGATTGGGTAGAGTTCAAACAACACAGAACTCTTGCTGAAACCTTCTAACTGAAACTTCCAGAGGCCAAGCACTGGCTAACCACCGATTTTCCCAAATGGCAGCAAATCCAAGTGTGGATGAAGCATCTGAGAATATGAAAAGGTGACTGGTCACTGACACCCGGGACAAAGAAAGATACCCCATTCCAATCAGACAAAATTGTGTTCCACATGGCTAGATATGTAACTGCTTGCTGATCTAAATGTACCACATCATTCTGCACAGGAACTGAAGACATTAAATCTAATAGTCTAGAAATAAAAGTTATAAAAGTTCTCCCTTGGGGAATGACTCTCATGGAAAAATTTAACATTCCAAGGACAGATTGAAGTTCAACCTTAGTCATCCGTGGGGAGATCAGAAGATTGGGAATAGCCTGTTTAATGCAATAGAGTTTGTCGGCAGGGAGCCTGGCTTCCATAGCCTCAGTATCAAGGACTATACCTAGGAATGTTAAAACTTTGCTAGGTCTCTCCACCTTTTTGTCAGACACTGGGACGGCTAACTGTTGAAATACAGCTAACACTACATCCAGATCTTGGGGTGGCATGTTACCCAGCTCTACAAAAAAAAAAATCGTCCAGGTAGTGAATGACATGGGAACAATCAAACCTGTCTTCCAGCAACCAATGCAACGCCTGCGTGAACTTGTTGAATAGTCATGGGCTACTCCTAGATCCAAAAGTTAATTTAAACTGCAAAGTAGTATTTACCACGCTACCTAATCCCATGCCGTTTCCATAACTCCGGCATGATGGGAAGTAGCTTGAAGGCATCTGATATGTCAGCCTTAGACAACCAAGCTCCACCCTCCATACTCAGAATCACAGCTATGGACTCATCTATAGAAGCCTATTTTAATGCAAATTCCTCCGCAGAAATGAAGGAATTCATGCTAGGCGTAGATGAGGAATAATGTGCGGACAAGTCATAAATTAATCTTAGTTTATTACTGAATTTCCCAGTAACTAAGTCTACAGGGCAAACTCTCCACATGTCGAATGGTGGCACGTCAAAAAGGACCAATAATGATTCCGCCTGAATCCATGTGTCAACACTTTGTGGATTTCTCAAGGCTGACCTCAAATTGTCACATTCATATGTGGAACTGTCAGGGTCCGGACTAGCGGCTGATGAGGACACTGGAGGTGGATCCTCTGTGCCAGAGAGGCGATGATGCGGGTCTTACTGGGGAATCGGTTCTAAGCAGTTACTGGTGTTCACCAGAGCCCACCGCAAAGCGGGATGGACTTGCTGCGGCGGTAACTACCAGGTCGTGTTCCCCAGTAGCGAATCGACCTCTCTGATAGCTGAGACTGGCGCGGTACACAAGGACTAGACAGAGGCGAGGTCAGACGTAGCAGAAGGTCAGGGCAGGCAGCGAGGTTCGTAGTCTGGGGCAACAGCAGAAGGTCTGGGTACACAGGCTAGGGAACACACTAACGCTTTCTCAGGGCACAAGGCCACAATATCCAGCAGGGACAGGAAGGGGAAGGGGGTTAATATAGTGTCGGGAAGTGATTGAACAGATTGGGCCAGGTACCAATTAGCGGTGCGCTGGCCCTTTAAATCTTGGAAAGCCGGCGCGCGCGCGCTCTAGGGAGCAGGGCCGCGCGCCGGGACGAGACAGACACCGGAGGAGGGTGAGTAGAACGGGGCGTGATCCGCGAGCGGATCGCGTCCCCGGCGGCACGAACACAGCAGTGCTCGCGGTCAGAGATAGAGACCGGAGCGCTGCTGTTAACAGACAAAAACCCATACACCAGAAAATTTACAAATTGACAATCTGGGTGATCCTGTAGAAAAATTTTCAGGTGCGACACATCTACCACTGCTGGTCATGCTTTGCTAGCTTTTTGAGGACAAGCAGATCTAGGATGAGCCCTAAAGCAGACTACACACACGTGCAACAACCTACACAGGTTGTAGTTACATATGGTGTAATTATACATTGTTGCATATTTGCGACTTCCCAAGATATTTACTGGCATCTAGCTCAAACCCGCGCCTTAAGACCGGCAAAATGATTACAAAATATCTCTGCCAAATTCATGGTGTAATTGAATTGGGATAGTGCGGCGGCTGCTTTTGCCGAAAACGACTTGTGATAATCGTAACACACATGTCCCCCATATTTATGTGACAGTTCAGTAACTTTGTATAAATACATGTGAAGCTTCTCCTGTCACTCAGGTTTTACAGAACAGATGACATCTCGATAAATGGCAAAGGCCATACTAAACTCGGCTAACGATAGGTTTAACCATACATCTTTAGATTTTAGTATCACCGATACCTCACCACATGCAATCGTTTTGTTCTGGGTTACATCGTGTGATGCAATACGTAAGGATGCTAAATTGACTTCCTTACAGTCTAAGATGTCTTTAAGTTAGCCGGGATAAAATGTGTCGGCGCGATGATAGGTATGAGAACATTGAGGCCGATCGGTGCGACTGAAAGCTGAGGTGGTATGGGTGTAGGGGTCGACACAAGACCTGGAGTAGAGGCTGCTGCTGGTGCCTCTGCGCTCTTGTTTTTTAATGCTTCCAACCTGGTGGACAAATAGTTGACAAGAGAATGGAGTTGCGTAATGGACGTGTGTAGAGTCTGCATGGACATCTCTCCTTCCCTTGCGCCAGCTTGCTCACTTTGACCTGCCTGATCAGAAACTAACAAGCGATATAACTGCTTTACGAGCCATCGCAGAGAATGGAATCCCTCTACAAGCAAGCTATGCTGTTAGCTTCGGAATAGTCCAACTGCGTAACGACAAGATACTGCCATGCTCAGAAGTCCTGGCCGTGTTCTCCAAGACAGACCCAGCATCTTCTATGTATGAAGCGTGCGACATTCCTAATAACACAGACAAAACAACACTTATGGACTGAACAACTGATTCCAGAACACTTCCCCCGCATTTAACAAGCTCTAAGATGTGAACACCCCCATCTGCAATTGCAATTACCTCTGCATAGCTTACCTGTTATTCAAACCTGACAACAAAAATGTATACACCGCGAACAACAACACTAAACCAAAACCAGTAATGATGCCATAAAAGAAGGTCTGCAGATGTGACAGACATAATATAATGAGACGTGAAGAAGTGTCATCTTTGATAAAGAACTCTTAAACTTGTCAAAGGTGAATATTGCAGTGACTAACGGAATCCTGACCCAAAGACGTGTTGGTAAGAGCAGAATACAAATACCCAAAGACGTTATCGGTATTGTGTAAGGAAAACACCACTACCTGTTTCCTGAGATCCTCTGGATACTAGTCCTGAAATTAAAAAACAAAGCAGATCGAAAAAAATTCTTCTGACAGTATCCCTCAAAACCCGCTAACCTGCAATACCAACCTGAAATTGAACCGCTGCAAACGGAATGAGCTAAAAGCCTGCAAGAAAGAAACAGGTCAGCCACCCTGCCGCAGGAATGTACCCGTTATCCTGAATGATCAGACAAGTATGAACTGTCCCCTATAAATAAACTAGCTGAAGCATATCCAATCTGGCCGAAAAAAGATGTCAAGTGAACCTCAGTATAACAACCACCACCGAGAGATGACTAATGCAAGACGCTGTGAATAAATCAAATTATTGTTATGAAAAAGGGAAGAAATTACCATTTGACACTAGCTACCACACGAAAGACCCAAGGACGTGATGAGTCAATGGTAACTCGGACAACAAGTACCCAGAGACGTGACGGGTAACACATATACAATACTGCCAGTACCTGTAACCAAATGATCCCAATTTCCAGACCTGCAATACAAACCAGGACATTACTAACATAACTACGCAAACTCGCCCCTACTACACCTAACCCTACACCCACCTGGATCTGCTAAACCAAGCCTGTAACTGCTCGACCTGGACAACTTGAAAACTCCCGATGTATCCCAGTGAGCCGGAGAAGCTTTCCCTCTAGAACTTGGACCTGGGATAGAAAAATGAAATCAACCCTAATTCTAAACAACATGACTACCATAATGTCAACTGACCCGACTACCGAGAATTATGTCGATCTGTGCAACTGAACAAGCCAGAGTACCACAAGATAACTACGACCTGAAAGGCAAACACAAATTACCTGTATTCGCCCAAATACACTTTCACCAATATAATAAGCTGTATTAACCCCATACATACCTGAGACCCGCATAATTACAGGTAACCATCGGTCGCAATTACAAAACCAAAAGGAACCTGAAACCTGGACATCAAAACAATTAAAATAAGATGACCGTAAACTGGACAAATAATACTACTGGAATGGCGTACCTATAATGAAAACCGTGATTACCTAGGCCCGAGAGTGGAAAACCAACGTTAGAGCCTTTGTGGTAATAACGTGACTGTGACTTCAAATAAAAAAATGTTTGATAAACAGAAATGTGAATATGTATATATACATATATACCTAAATACCCTTACATACACACATTCCCTTTATGTTTTTTATTATTTTCTTAATTTTATATACTAAATCCAATTGGCGTACTCACAGTACCTTGAAATGATCCAGCACTAATTGCCTAATATAAGAACAATAATTATCTATGTGCCACCAAACCCTTATCACCCATACACCAACTACATGTATGTTATAAAAAATAAAATTTTCCGTGAAATACAATAACATTTTTACTACTCTTGATGCACGCACAATAACCTGTGAAGACATGAAATTCCTGTGCGTCATGTAGCTAATGCCGAGTATATCATGAACTCAGAATTCCATATTCAGGATGATAATATCGTGCCACGTCTGAATAGATATTCAATCCCAACTTGCAGGGGATTGATGCTACAACCGCGAGAAGGAAGTGACCTAAGTATAATACACTAAATAAGGGGAGAGCAATAATAACTACCCACTTTGACCCTGTAATACAACTGTAATGGGCTATGTAGAAGTAATGTGTATGTCCGAATACTCATGCCCTGACACGGACATAGACTGGGGGCCAAGCTAGTCCTGCCCACGAGCCGTGCTGGAGACCAGGTGGCGACAGCCCAGACCCACAGGGAAGCAAGCCGGATCTGCATCTCCACCGCCCAGAACCCCAGCCCCTAACCCAAATAACAAATTGCATGTTCAATGTAATTTATCCACAACCTGCATCAGTTCCAGCTGAACCTGCCGCAGCGCTGTGAAGTGCGCACCCTCTGAACGTCAGTGCCGACTGCGTGACCGGCGGGCCGTGGCTATTGCGGAATGAGCTGTAGAATACGACTGCCCCGGCTCCCGGGTCTCTGCAGCCACTCATACTTACCACTTGTGGCTCCACGTCGCAGAAACCAGGCGCACAGACAGACATACTCACCACCCAGACGGACGCCACTTCCTCCTTCCTGTCAGCTGACTTGCTGACGTCATGTAAAGAACATGCGGCGTGAGAGACCGGCAACGGCTGCGGGTTCTCAAAAGGTACAGGACTGCCCCTCTCACAAATACAGTATTTAGCCTTCCCACATATACAACATATAATAACGCACATGCGATCCAGCTGTATTAAGGCCATGCTCACTTGTTTGCGAGATACTTCCGGGAAACAAAAACCAGAAGTGATGTCAGCTGGTCCCGGATGTGACGTCTGCTTCACTTGGGATGCATGAATGGAAAGCAAGCATGAGTAATTCAAACAGCGCATGCGTCCTACTGGGTGTCACCAGGCATAAAGTTATGAGGTGCAGATGTCACGCTCACTATGCTGAAGACCAGTCGCTTAGATAATCAAGTCACATTGTCAAAATAGTCTAAGATGTTAAAGTGATGTGGAATAGAACATATACGGGCTGAACTATGTAACATACAAAGATGATGATAAATACATTTCATAATAGCACATACAAGATAAGTATAGATCAATTACAGAACTGACTATGCAAGGATATACATGCAGACCTGAACCTATGTATAGATGTATATGTCTATTCCACAACTTATATGACAAAGAACATAGCGAACATTTCCTGCAGATACATAAACTGAATAGAACTATGCTGAATAAATGTGTTAAATTAATCCTGGCATTTCATGCTATATCCATATGAAGCTGTTGCTATTAGTATTATTAGGGAGTATATACAGGGAGAAACCAGTAGAAAAATTCTATCTTCCCTCACATCCGGGAAGTCTACTTACACCCCCACTAATCTCTACTTATAAATGTAAACCCTGGACATCAGAACCAAGGTTTGGCCATTATTAGACTGATCCCGAAGAACCATATATACAATTATGGAAATGACCAGCAGATGCAAAATTTATAAAAACATAAAAGGAAAAAACAGCTACTCAATAAAACATTGAAATGATAATTGATCCATTAAAGGAAATGTCATCAGAATCACCCGCACTAAACCTGTTACACAGGCTTGTAGTGCGGGTGATCCTGATTAAAACGCTTCTTACCTCATTAAAAACTGTGCAGCGGTTCGCCAGATATCTTCATTTTTAGTTATATGGTATTCCCAGGCTTGGGACTCAGTGGGAGGTCCGCAGCATCAGCACGGACTCGCTTACGTCATTTTCGCCGGGCGGAGCGGTTGCACGGCTCATGAATATTCATGGCTACCTCATCGCAGTCTTCCTCCTGGTGTAGGTCACGTGGGTAGCGCCGCGCATGCGCCGTACACCCGGAAGCGGCGTTCAGGATGCAGGAGAATGCCGCTTCCGGGTGTACGGCACGCGGCACTACCCACGTGACCTACACCAGGAGGAAGACTGCGATGAGGCAGCCATGAATATTCATTAGCCGGGCAGCCGCTCCGCCCGGCGAAAATGACGTAAGCGAGTCCGTCCTGTCTGTCGAAACTGTGCAGTCCTACCCGCACCCCCTACCTCCTTTCCAGCCCTCCCGTCCCTTGATGTGTATTATGCTCTTGTTGGAATAAAGAAGTTTAACTGCAGGAATGGCGAGTTGCTGAGCGGCTTTCTTATTTATTGCCTTGTTGGACTCACCACTACTCGTAGCACCACCTACCTGCTTGCATGGACTCCGGACTAGACACTCGTCTACACGCATAGGGCTCATTCACACTGGGGGTGCCTGACGCTCTGCTTCTTTGCTGCTTACCAGACACAACAGGTCTTCCCTTTAAGGGGCGTTGCCCCTTGTGCACATTTTTTTTTGTAGTGCATAGAAGGTGGGGATCACTGGGTATTTAGGTAACAAATGCACATTCATCATGAGATATCAATTTATTGTCCAACGCCAGAAGTAACAGGGACTTCAATTCTCCCAAAAATGCATCTGTGGGGCCACCTCCTAAAATACCATACGTAGTGCAGTCATTGAGGAGTCAAGATATTGGTCATGGGTTAAAACCACCAGATTACTGTATGTTACATAGTTCAGCCGGTATATATGTTCTATTCTACATCACTTTAACATCTTAAGACTATTTTGACAATGTGAGTCGATTATCTAAGCGGCTTGTCTTCAGCATAGTGACGTCTGTGCCTCATAACTTTGTGCCTGGAAACACGCAGTAGGATGCATGCGCTGTTTGAATTACTCACGCTTGCGTTCCATTCATGCATCCCAAGTGAAGTGCAGATGATGACTCATTAGCAGGTGCACCAATCACATCCCACCACCACAAGGAAGGGGCACGCCCCCTCCCACCACTACAAGGTAGGGACATGCCCCCTCCCACCACCACAAAATAGGGACACTCCTCCCCCTCATCAGATTTATACCCCTGTAAGCTAAAGATAAGATGTAAAATGAAATGTAAAATAAAGGACATTCACAATGAAGCTACTAAACTGCCTTGCAGTAGCACACAAGGAATAACCTATGATCGAGCTTCCTGGTTATTTCTGAAATTGCACCAAATTTATAGCCCGACTTGTGCCTTTTTGTAAATTTGGTCCAGTGAATTAAAAAAAAAAAAAAAAAAAAAAAAAAAAAAAACACATACCACAGCCATTATTCGTAAATACCCCTCAATGTTTTGAAATGGAGGAACATGACTCAGGATGTTGACTTGACCTGCAAAGTCCCCAGCTCTTAATCGGATCGAACATCTATGAGGTGTGCTGCTGCAAAACAAGTCCAATCCATGAAAGGCCTACCTCACTACTTATAAGATATAAAGAATCTGTTGTGACCACCATAGTAGCTGAAGGTGGCCTGTCATTTCTGGCACAATCTTGCAGAGTCCATACCTTGGTGGGTCAAAGCGGCATGGGGGGCACAAACACAACATGTGGTTTTAATGCTAAGGTTGTTCCACTGTGTTGGTCCCTGGGCATGAAATAGGATTGCATTAGGATAACACAAGCTGTCTCTCCTATCAGTTCTCCCCCCCCCCCTACAAAACACACACACACACACACACACACGACAGCTATACTTCTGTGTTACTTCACATATACATATGTCTATCTAGATACTGGTCTATACCAGTGCAGCATTATCTATGAGAAATCTACATAAAACACTTGCCTTCAAAAATATTTTATTGTAACTAAGGATAGCGAACTTGCTTTCTTTTTACACATTATATATATTCTATTCACATGTACATACACATATATATATATATTTTTTTTTTATAACAAAAATAGGTATCTTCAGAATTCACATGCTCTCCACTGGAACCTACAAGAATAGGAGATTACACTGGTTAGCCAATACATAAAATGTTGTTGTTATCAATAGATTTGGTTCAGGCTGTGATCCAATGTTCAGGTTTAATTGCAATTATTAAATACAAAGCCAGGAGATGTTATGTCAGTCGTTATGCATGTCCATTGATTATCTGGTCTTGGCTTTCTAGTGAGTAATTTTCTAAAGGGTGTGTTCACACTTTCAGGTTTTTAATTGCAATGTATTTTTGCCATTTTTTGCACTGTAGAACGGCAGTTTACTGCTCAAAAACTGGGTAATTTTTTCTTCAACTATTGGAGTTCTACTGAATGTAATAGTAATTCAACCATTAGTGCACACACACATTTAGGCTAGGTTTCCACAAAGGTTTTTTTCTGGCATTTTTTGAAAAACTGCCACTGCAGTTTTTGAGCCAAAGTCAGAAGTATATTCAAAAGACAAAAAGGGAAAAGGAGCGCTTCTATGTGCAGGACTAATGGTAAAGTGCTAGATGCAGATAGGTGAGTAATACGCTCATCTTATATCATTGTGCAATATAAGAGGCACAAGGCTGGATAGAGACCGCACGATCAGTGCTAGCTGGCTTCCATAGGCTTTCCACGCCAAGGGTGGCATGCAGGAGATACCGGACCGGACACAATGGAAAGTTGGAAGTCTTCCCGCACTGCTAATCTCCAAGGAATGAGGTAGGAGGCCAATGATGAAATAGAAATAATATTTTATTCACACACAACGCGTTTCAAGGCCTTCAAACGCATTGTGCGTGAATAAAGTATTGTTTCTAATACATCATTGGCCTCCTACCTCGTTCCTTGGCAGTGTGGGAAGACTTCCAACTTTCCATTGTGTCCGGTCCGGTAAGGAATGGACAATATTAGGCTGTTTCCACTTTTTGGGGGGGGCAAAATGGCCCCCATGGCATTTTTTCATTGAAAGAACGCTGTGGCCAGATGCTAGCTGTAAATCAATGAAAAAAAGCTAAATTCTTTTTCCACTTAGCATTTTTCAGTTTGGCTTTTTTTTGTTATCCTTTTGGCGTTTTTTCACTCTTTTTTGGCGTTTTTCAGCTCCTTGGTGGTTTTGCAAAGTCGCAGCATGATGAGCCTATAGCGCTTTTTCCCCCCTGAAATTGTGGCGGTTTTCTCCCATAGAAGTCTATGGGAGTAAAAAGACACCAACAAAAATACCATGTGGGTTTTAACTTTGGCGTTTTTTATTCTTTTTTGGACTTAAGCGATCCAAAAAAGTGATGGAGATACCTTTTTTAATAACATTTCTTAGGGTACCATTAAAAAAAAAAGATCCAGTAGTGACGGAAAAAATTGTATTTAACGAAATGTATCTTTTTTTTATAATGACATTTTTACACAGGGATCAATTTATGTGGGCGGGCAGGGCACGAAAAATGTAGCCGACAATAATAAAAATGTAGTGTGTGTTTTTCACTTTTCTCAAATTTTTAAGGTAGTACTACTACTCCCAGCATGGAACACACTGTTCCATGATGGGAGTAGTAGTAGTATCTGTACTAATTGACAGATCGCCCCGGGTCTGTTGCGATCCTTCTGTATAATTTATAGATGCGGCCGGCCGCTCTTCTATGGTCCCCCTGCACTGACGTATATATACAACTATTCATATTTCTTGCAGAGAGCTTTGATTGGCCAGATGGTTCCAGTCAATCACAACTCTCTGTGCGAAATATGAATATGTGTATATATACACGTCAGTGCAGGGGACCATAGAAGAGCAGCCGACCACATCTATACATTATACAGGAGGATCTCAGCGGGTGTCAGGAGTGATCTATTAATGCAGGTACTACAGCTCCCAGCATGGAGCAGAGTGTGCTCCATGTTGGGAGCAGTAGTACCTGCAGTTAAGGACAGATCACAGCGGGTGTCACTCCTGACACTCGATGTGATCGTCCTATCTATTACAGAGATGCGGAGCGGCTCTATACCGCGCTCGCATCTCTGCACTATACTCCGTATTGTGATATGAATAGAACATCACTCATTCATATTTCCCGCTGAGAGTGGTGATTGGCTGCCACCATCCGGCCAATCCCCACTATGGGCGGAATATATGAATGAATTATGTGAATTTCTATTCACATCACTGGCCGGCCCGGAGTACAGTGAAGAGATGCGAGCGCTGTATAGAGCTATATTGCTATATCCTGATCAGGCGTTACACACGGGGCGATATGTCTATTAGTACAATAACTACTACTACCACCATCATGAAACAGTCTATTCCATGCTGGGAGTAGTAGTACTACCTAAAAAATAAAAAACTACGGCATCTTTTTTTTTTTTTGGTACCGAACAAATTTAAAAAAAAAAAGAAAAATAAAAGCCAAAGGGGCCAAAAATGCAATTTCCACTCAAATGCAAAAATGCCAGGAAAAACATCAGACACAATAAATTGCACTGTGGAAACTTAGCCTAAAGGAAGGATTTATACTTTTCCCTCTACTGGATCCACTTCTGACTTTGGTTAAAGAAACTGCAGTGGAAGTTTTCCAAAAAAAAAAATAAATGAATAAATTTGTGGAAACCTAGCCTAAAGGAGATCTCCAGCAAAAATGAACTTCTCCCCTATTCACAGGATAGGGGATAAGGAACTGATTGTGGGGGGCCAAACCGCATGTCTTTCTCATTCAAAATCAGCTTTTTTTTTTTTTTTTATCTTTCTTTTTTTTTTTTAAATGGGAAAAAAAAGGTAGTTTTGGCATTAATGTTGCCAATCAGGCAATTTTATGAGTCAAAATATCAGCTGTGAACATTGCATTAAGAGGGCCTTAAAGGGTTACTCCGCTCCCCAGCGTCCGGAACATTGAGTTCCTGAACGCTGTGTGCGGACTTCCATGTTCACACCCGCCCCCTCGTGATGTCACGTCACGTCCCGCCCCCTCAATGCAAGTGTATGGGAGGGGGCGTGACGGCCGTCACTCCCCCTTCCCATAGACTTTCATTGAGGGGACGGGCTGTGATGTCACGAGGGGGCGGGCATGAACACGGAAGCCCGCACACAGCGTTCAGGAACTCAATGTTCCGGATGCTAGGGAGCGGAGTAACCTTTTAAGCTGTGCTCACATGCTGAGATTTTACAGCAATTTTTTTCAAAATCGCAGAACAAACAAACACTATTTTACAGTAATTATGCAAATTAACAACAACAATATAGCCTAATTTGGGGAAAAATATGGTAAAAGGCAACATGTGAACACAGCTTTACAGTTTCAGCTTGGTAAAGTACTTACTAACATACCTTAGCCCTTAGTAAATGCTTTCATGCTTCACAAAAAGTGATCTAACAAATTGTAGCAATAAAATCGCAATATATCAGACCTTACTACATAAAATCTATATAAGCTACAAGACTACAATATGTGATAGAAGTACAATAAAAAAAATTATGCACAATGCTGCCACCTAGAGATTATTTTGCTTAACTACAGCTTAAATAAAAATGTACAGGGTGGGCCATTTATATGGATACACCTTAATAAAATGGGAATGGTTGGTGATATTAACTTCCTGTTTGGGGCACATTAGTATATGTGAGGGGGGAAACTTTTCAAGATGGGTGGTGGCCATTTTGAAGTCGGACATTTTGAATCCAACTTTTGTTTTTTCAATAGGAAGAGGGTCATGTGACACATCAAACTTATTGGGAATTTCACAAGAAAAACAATGATGTGCTTGGTTTTAACGTAACTTTATTCTTTCATGAGTTATTTGCAAGTTTCTGACCACTCATAAAATGTGTTCAATGTGCTGCCCATTGTGTTGGATTGTCAATGCAATCCTCTTCTCCCACTCTTCATACACTGATAGCAACACCGCAGGAGAAATGCTAGCACAGGCTTCCAGTATCCGTATACACTGCTATATACTACTATATACACCGCAGGAGAAATGCTAGCACAGGCTTCCAGTATCCGTATACACTGCTATAGGCTACTATATACACCGCAGGAGAAATGCTAGCACAGGCTTCCAGTATCCGTATACACTGCTATATACTACTATATACACCGCAGGAGAAATGCTAGCACAGGCTTCCAGTATCCGTATACACTGCTATAGGCTACTATATACACCGCAGGAGAAATGCTAGCACAGGCTTCCAGTATCCGTATACACTGCTATATGCTACTATATACACCGCAGGAGAAATGCTAGCACAGGCTTCCAGTATCCGTATACACTGCTATATACTACTATATACACACCGCAGGAAAAATACTAGCACAGGCTTCCAGTATCTGTAGTTTCAGGTGCTGCAGAATGGGCAAAACAAAAAATGGAACAGGACCCTCAGTTTACGCAGAAGATTTTGTTCAGTGATGAGGCAAACTTTTATGTGAATGGTGAA
Source organism: Hyla sarda (assembly GCF_029499605.1). Classification (NCBI taxonomy): domain Eukaryota; kingdom Metazoa; phylum Chordata; class Amphibia; order Anura; family Hylidae; genus Hyla; species Hyla sarda. The sequence continues at coordinate 79,075,543 of NC_079192.1, forward strand.
GTTAACAAACAAAACCATCGCTATTGGTCTGACACTAACCCACATTGGAGAGATCCCTCCAAGATTGTTGGAACACAAAAATTGATGGTATGGTGTGGTGTATGGGGTACAAAGATAGTGGGGCCATTCTTCATCAATGGAAACCTCAAGGCCACTGGATATGCAAAATTGCTACATGACGATGTGTTTCCCTCTGCACTGAAGCTGGCATGTTACCTGAGTTTTTCCAGCAAGATGGTGACCACCACATTATGGGTGTCAGGTCCGAGCATTCCTAGATGAACAGTTTCCTGGAAAGTGGATTGGTCATCGTGGGCCAGTTGAATGGCCCCCAAGGTCTCCCGATCTAACCTCCTTAGACTTTTATCTTTGGGGTCATCTGAAGGCAATTGTCTATGCTGTGAAGATACAAGATGTGCAGCACCTGAAACTACGGATACTGGAAGCCTGTGCTAGCATTTCTCCTGCGGTGTTGCTATCAGTGTGTGAAGAGTGGGAGAAGAGGGTTGCATTGATAATCCAACACAATGGGCAGCACATTGAACACATTTTATGAGTGGTCAGAAACTTGTAAATAACTCATGAAAGAATAAAGTTACGTTAAAACCAAGCACATCATTGTTTTTCTTGTGAAATTCCCATTAAGTTTGATGTGTCACATGACCCTCTTCCTATTGAAAAAACAAAAGTTGGATTCAAAATGGCCGACTTCAAAATGGCCGCCATGGTCACCACCCATCTTGAAAAGTTTCCCCCCTCACATATACTAATGTGTCACAAACAGGAAGTTAATATCACCAACCATTCCCATTTTTTTTTTCTTTTCAATATTTTTATTGAAATTTTCATATTTTATGATAGTGAACAACAAGCATAAGATACATGTAAAGAATAGCACATGACATGCATATAGTCTAACAAGGATATGTCCAGCTCCGGACGGACACGTGAAGTGCCATCAAGAGAGATCATGAGACCTATGATCACATAGTTATCCCATAGTTCCCATTTTATTAAGTTGTATTCATATAAATGACCCACCCTGTATTTTATTTTAACACATTTTATTGATGAAATAAAAAGAACAGATGTTTATAAATTTGTGACATTCATACATTCCTCAACATTGAAAATGCAACACAAAGAAGGACAAGCTGTAAGGATATGCAAAGTAAGGAAAAATCAGGTAAGCTGAATGAAGCACCTAGCGCCAATCTGACACATGGAAGCAGCTTTAATGGTATTAAAGGGGTACTCCACTGGCCAGCGTTCGGAAGTAAATGTTCCGATCCCTGTTTTTGCGCGGTGTGTCACGCCCCCTCCCATTGACTTGCATTGTGGGGGCGTGGCTGTGACATAACAAGGGGTGTGGCAGACCCCCGCAGCATGAAAACAGCGTTTGGAACATTTACTTTCGAATGCTGGCCAGTGGAGTACCCCTTTAAAGCCAGAGAGAGCAAATGTTTTCTGCAAATATGAACTGAATGCTTGAACTAAGACCTTGGGTGATCACTCCTCAATCTCCAAAATGGGTCCCAGCTCTCCCTGCTGCATGGAGCAGTGTCGGCATGCACTCCATGAATTGTCTATGGGAGTACCAGAGATAGCTTAGTACAATGCTCAGGTATCTCCAATGCTCCCATAGACAATGAGGGAGATTTATCAAAGGATTAAGGGTACGTTCCCACATGGCGTATTTGCTGCGTATTTGCTGCTGCGTATTTTATTTTCCCTGTTGAAGTCAATGGGTAGGAAAATACGCAGCACCAAATACGCAGCAAAATACGCCATGTGGGAATGCACCCTTAGACTGTTTTTTTCTGTTTAAAGTTGTTGCACAGAAAGTCGCAGTCTAACTATGTGCGACTTTTCTGGAGACTTTTGCTCTAGAGGATTTTTAGAACATGATGCATTCTAGTCTATTTTAGACAGAAAAATGCATTGGTGCTGAATTTATCAAAAGCGACTTTTCAGCGACAAGTCGCATCGACTGAAAGTACGCTGAAATGTCAGACCGTGCTGGAGCAGGTTTAAATAAATACAGTCTAAAGCATAGATCACGGAGTCCGTGCACAGAATTTATCAAGAGCCGTGCGCTTTTTGATAAATTAGGTGCACAATAGACCGGCTTAACACTCTGTAGTTTGGTCTATATTGATGCAGGACAGACAGCTTTGATGAATCTCCCCCAAAGTATAGAGCCTGTGTCATCACACTGCTCTATGCAGCAGGGAGATCTGGGTCCCATTCTGGATATTAGACACTTTTTCAGAAATGAAAGAAGCGATCTGATTGGTTGCTATGGACAACTTAGCAACTTTTCCTCTAGACAGGTTTTGATAAATCTATACCCCCCCCCCCGCCCCCCCATGACTTTTCCTTCTTGGTGTTGCAATTTTAATGTTAGACTGAATAAAGGTCATTCCTACTCCACCAATGTTATGTAGCCCTCACAGCAAATGTCCATTCTTTTAGACAGGAGGTAACACATTATAGTGTGTTCACACATTAAAGTTTTTACTTGTACTACAGCAAACAACACCTGAAGAAGCTTGACATGCAACCCCCCCCCCCAAAAAAAAATAAAAATGAAGAATGCTAAAAAGCAGTAAAAAATATATTTTATTGGTATATAGTATGCAGTATACAGTTAATAACAAACAGAATAATATAATATATATGCTAAAATGATTAAAATACAAGGGGGTACCGGGGTGAAAAAGTTCTGTATAAATACTAGAGAATACAACAAAAGGACCTGAGTTGCGGCAATAAAAAAAGTGCAAGTGCATAAAAGCTGCAGAAGAGAAATAGATAAGCAATGTGTAACAAGTGCTATAGTGCAACAATAAAGTACACACATGTGTACCAAAATTAAGATATATCAAAAGGTGGAAATGTGCCAACCTAAAAACCAGCCAAGCCAGACAGAAACAAAAGCGGGTAAATAGGTGTGTAGTGCTATATAATACTACTGTAACACCCCCTATAAATAGTAATGCCCAAAGGTAATTTTGTGACTCCTAACTTATAACGACCCAATTTGTTCTCATTTTTGGGTTTGTGTTAAGAAGCATAAAACAAGCAGTTTATTGGTATACATTAAAAACCAATCACATGTATGGTGGGGAAACAATACATCATCACCGGACACCCAGCACCAAAGATGCTAATCATGGGGCACAAACCATGCTGCAATAATATTAGAAATAAATATGAATGAGCACCAGTAAAAACAGAGTTGATGATCTCAATACAGATGAATGTACATGCATAAAGTGCATATAAAAATATAAGGTGCTACATGCTGGTAATCATATAGGATATCGGTATTGGTCACTTTTGAGCACTTTATCCTTGGTGTTTATTATATTGATGGTAGCCTGTTTATGGGCTTCTTTTTATCCTGAATCAAATAAAAGTAAAATTTTAGTCTAATTTTAGTTTTCTACAAATTTTGCTGGTAGACTATTAGTATCCTGATTTTTTATTTCCTTAATCATATAGGATACCCAAACAAAGTGTATAGTGTAATAAATAGCAGTACAACAGAACAATACCCACCACTACAAGAATGCCGGGGCCGGGATGACGTCACTCCAAGAATGGAGTGGCCCCGGCATTCTTGTAGTGACCATCTAGTCCTGTGTGGGTATTGTTCTGCTGTACTACTATTTATTACACTATGCACTTTGTTTGGGTATCCTATATGATTACCAGCATGTAGCACCTTTTTTTATTATTTGCACTTTATGCATGTACATTCATCTGTATTGAGATCATCAACTGGTGCTCATGCACATTTATATTTAATATTATTACAGCATGGTTTGTGCCCCATGATTAACATCTTTGGTGCTGGGTGTCCGGTGATGCCGCATTTCTTGATGTATTGTTTTCCCACCATACATGTGTGTTTGGTTTTTAATGTATACCAATTAACTGCTTGTTTCATGCTTCTTATAACGACTCCATTTGTTCTTATTATTGGATTTGTGTTCAACATAAAAACCTGTATAGCAGAAGATAGTAAAGGTCTGTGTCAGGAATGCAGGACCCACACCACGACATGTTTCGCCAGGAGTGGCTGTATCCAGGATTTTTTATGTTGGCACATTTTCACCTTTTGATATATCTTGATTTTGGTTCACTTGCATGTGTGTACTTTATTGTTGCACTATAGCACTTGTTGCACATTGATTATCTATTTCTCTTCTGCAGCTTTTATGCACTTGCACTTTTTTTATTGCTGCAACTCAGGTCCTTGTGTTGTATTCTCTAGTATTTATACAGAACTTTTTCACCCCGGTACCCCCTTGTATTTTAATCATTTTAGCATATTTATTATATTATTCTGTTTGTTATTAACTGTATGCATACTATTTACCAATAAAAAATATATTTTTAACTGCTTAATTCTTAGGGGGTTTTGTATGTCAGGTGCACTTGGCATACCTTTAGGTGTTATTTGCATTGTGTTTGGTTCCTTATGAACCCCTATTTTATATCTACCTTCAAATTACTATTTATTCTTGGAGCCTACATATAGGAGGGACATTTATTTTCACAAAACAAATTGTATAATATATATATTTGCAGGCCCACTAGGGGACTAGAAGCTGCAATCTTGAATGTTTCTATAATGCTTTGATATAGTGAGGATTATGAATAGTAGACCATCGGGCATTTGTTTGACCTCGAGCTGCCAACATCAGAACTGCGGGGATTTGATTTCACATCTGGACCTGGCCTAAAGTGGAATACACACACAGTAGGGTTGTTTCTGTAGCAAGTCCCATCTGGATAAATAGGACAGTTAGTCAATTTCTGCAACAAATTTTCTGCAAAGTGGTAAATAGATAAATATGTACCTACTGTGTCTACAGAAGAAAACTGCAATGCAGTAACAAATTATTCATAAATGCACAGCCCAGTTGCTTTTCTATCATATTACCTCTTTTTAAAAGAGACCACAGTTCCTCTCTAACAGATCACTAATTGGGGGATCCCAAGAACAAGAGTACAGCAGTTAGTATACTCACCATGTATATACAAAAAAAGGCTTGGTTAATGAGTGCCCTGAAATTCCTTTAAAAAAAAAAAAAAAAAAAAAAAAAAACACACAACATCAAAACAATTTTATCCAGAAGATAATTTAAAAATACAAAATAATATCCAAGGCTATAGACAGACATGTTGATATTTGAAATTGCATTTATGGTGATAAAAACAATTGTAAAAGGTTATTAAAAATTTGCCACTTAATTCCATCTGAAGCTTACAAGTGTTTGTGTGCATTCACACAATTGTGTAATTATTAAATGAAAACCCAGGAAAGGATTTGAAATAAAGGAGAACTCTCAAGCTTTCCGTTATATGTGTCCTCCATTTAGGATCTGGTCCTGGCCTTTAATTCAATAATTGCTTTATATTGTAAGGTTGTGTTCACACATTCAGATTTTTTTTATTGCAAACTGCTTAATGCTGCTCACAGTCCATGCCATTAGACACGTTATCTGATAGCTCCTCTCCATAATGCATATAAACTGTGTATATATTTTACCTATAATATCTCCCACCCTCTCCCCTCAATGCCTATGTTATTGATTACATAATATTTGCATTAAGAAGAATATATAACTGGTGTGTAGACAACAACGAAGAAATGTAGAATGAATCGCACTCCCCACGGATATTCCCAAGAACAACTATCCTTTCATGCATGGATGGATGGTAATAGCAAAGCCTTACAGGAAGGTAATTTCCATCAACCGGGGAGTGAGAGCAGCCGCTCTTGAGACGCAGGGACACAGAGCTGGGAGGCGACTAGGTTCGCGTCAGAACAACGCTTCTTCCGGCCAGGTGTGTGTGTCTCCTCCCAATGGTAGTAACACTTATATAGGCAATGTGAATAGACATGTGTTAGCACGGTGTATATTTTTCTTTGACACTATTCATATAAGTGTCAAAAAATACAAAGTTAAAACCAAAGGAGGTAAGTAAGAACACACACATATAAATGGACTCATAGGAATGCAGAAAAATAATTTCTTTCGTTTGGACCCAGAGGGCCAGTGGCGTCAAGTTTGATTATCCAAATCGCTTCACGGCATAATAGCCAAGGATGACGATCCACTCCCTCTGGGGATGTGTCTGCAAATTTTAAACCTTCCGTGCTGCCTCCATGATGATCAATCATGTGGGAGACAAATCGCGGTGATCCTTTTTTGTCTTTAAAGAATAAAGATGTTTCTTTTGGTTTTTCCAATATAGTAAAACTTGCAGGGACAGATAATACAATAGACAACGAAGGTAGACTGACAGGTTATACAATGGTTTAAAAAAATGTTTATGCCCCCTAACACAAAGTTTCTCTTTGTTAAATTAAGGTGGCAATAATTACAGTTTTTACAAGGGAAATTACCCTTCGGTATACTACTTTTTAACCATGTCTCATTTTTCAAATGTTTCTGTTTTTCTTTCTTCAAATAATCACCTATGGTACGAGACTTCATGAAGGTGATAGTTGGCTTCGTTTTTGATAGTGTCATTCATGGGGGAATTGGCAAAAGAGAAGGCGAAGAGTTTTTCGACTTTGGAGTTATTTTTTTGGTGTCAGATCTTTACGTGTTTTTTTCTCTGCTTTTTTAAAAGCTTTATTTAAGACTGCTAGAGGGTATCCACGCTCAAGAAAACGAGACGTGAGTGCTTGCGCTTGTTCAAGGTATTTGGCATTATCGCTGTTAGCTCTCTTTAAATGCAGATACTGACTATATGGGATGTTATTTTTAATGTAGTTAGGATGAGAACTTTGATAGTGAAGCAATGAATTTTTGGCTATATCTTTCCGATAACTAGAGGTATGTAGAGTGTTGTTGATCAATTCTAACCGAATATCCAGGAAATCGAGCACTTTGCCACCAAAATTACTAGTAAAGAACATATTTGCCCTGTTGATGTTGTTTAAAAATAGACCAAAATTGTTGAATTTGTAGGGAGAACCATCCCATACGATTATGACATCGTCAACGAAGCGCAAATAATTTTTAATGCATTTGATAAAGGGATTAATCGTGGAAAAAATATACTTCTGTTCAAAAATTGCAAGGAAAACATTTGCATAAGTGCATGATACAGGCGTGCCCATGGCTGTGCAATGGGCCTGCCTGTACCAATGCCCCACGTGCAAAAAGGTATTATTGGCCAACACAAAGCGAAGGGACTCGTCAACAAAATCAATACCATTTTTAGATTTATCAGTACCGTTTAAAAATGCGGTCATAGCCTGTACACCCACATCGTGTGGGATGCGGGTGTACAGGCTTTCAACATCCAATGAGACAAGTTGAAACGCGTCCTGCCACAGAATTCCATCAAACGCAGTGAGCAAGTCACTAGTGTCATTCAGGAGGGTGGGAATACCTCTCAAAAGGGTTGAGATGAGCCATTTCAAATAGCTGGACAGGGCCTCGGTAGGAGAACCGATGCCAGCTATTATGGGTCTGCCTGTGGGGTTAATAGGGTTTTTACGGACCTTTGGCAGAACGTATATTTTAGCCGGTTTTGGGTGTGTTGGTATTAGTGGACTTTTCTGCATGTCTACGTAACATAGATCTGAGGTGATCAAGTATTCGTCTAGTAGGGTTTTCCATTAACTGTTCATATGTGTTATGATCATGAAGGTGACGTTGCAACTCATAATAGGCTGTAGTACTCCATACTTCAGTGGTATGGAGTACTACAGCCTATTATAATGAGTTGCAACTTCACCTTCATGATCGTAACACATATGAACAGTTAATGGAAAACCCTACTAGACGAATACTTGATCACCTCAGATCTAGGTTACATAGACATGCAGAAAAGTCCACTATTAGCTTCAAAACTGCAGAGAAATTAATACCAACACACCCAAAACTGGCTAAAATATACGTTCTGCCAAAGGTCCATAAAAACCCTATTAACCCCCACAGGCAGACCCATAATAGCTGACATCAGTTCTCCTACCGAGGCCCTGTCCAGCTATTTGGAACGGCTCATCTCACCCCTTTTGAGAGGCATTCCCACCCTCCTGAAAGACACTAGTGACTTGCTCACTGCGTTTGATGGATTTCTGTGGCAGGACACATTTCAACTTGTCTCATTGGATGTTAAAAGCCTGTACACCCGCATCCCACACGATGCGGGTGTACAGGCTATGACCACATTTTTAAACGCTACTGATAAATCTAAAAATGTTATTGATTTTGTTGACGAGTCCCTTCGCTTAGTGTTGGCTAATAATACCATTTTGCATGAGGGACATTGGTACAGGCAGGACCAGCCATGGGCATGCCTGTATCATGCACTTATGCAAATGTTTTCCTTGCAATTTTTGAACAGGAGTATATTTTTTCCACGGTTAATCCCTTTATCAAAATAAAAAATTATTTGCGCTTTGTTGACGATAATCGTATGGGATGGCTCTCCCGACAAATTCAACAATTTTGTTCTATTTTTAAACAACGTCAACAGGGCAAATATGTTCTTTACTAGTCATTTTGGTGGCAAAGTGCTCGATTTCCTGGATATTCGGTTAGAATTGATCAACAACACTCTACATACCTCTAGTTATCAGAAAGATATAGCCAAAAATTCATTGCTTCACTATCAAAGTTCTCATCCTAACTACATTAAAAATAACATCCCATATAGTCAGTATTTGCATTTAAAGAGAGCGAACAGCGATAATGCCAAATACCTTGAACAAGCGCAAGCACTCATGTCTCGTTTTCTTGAGCGCGGATACCCTCTAGCAGTCTTAAATAAAGCTTTTAAAAAAGCAGAGAAAAAAACCACGTAAATATCTTCTCACACCAAAAAAAAAAAAACTTTAAAATAACTCCAGTTGAAAAACGCTTCGCCTTCTCTTTTGCCAATTCCCCCAAGAACGACACTATCAAAAAAATTATTTATGATAATTGGTTCATGCTTGAACATGATGCCGATCTGGGGGAACAAAGCCAATTATCACCTTCAGGAAGTCTTGTACCATAGGTGATTATTTGAAGAAAGAAAAACAGAAAAATTTGAAAAATAATGAGACATGGTTAAAAAGTAGTATACGGAAGGGTAATTTCCCTTGTAAAAACTGTAATTATTGCCACCTTAATTTAACAAAGAGAAACTGTGTGTCAGGGGGCATAAACATTTTTTTTAAACCATTTTAAAACCTGTCAATCTACCTTCGTTGTCTATTATATTATCTGTCCCTGCAAGTTTTACTATATTGGAAAAACCAAAACAAACATCTTTATTCTTTAAAGACAAAAAAGGGATCCCCGCAATTGGTCTCCCACATGATTGATCATCATGGAGGCAGCACGGAAGGTTTAAAATTTGCAGGGATAGAAAGAATAGACACATCCCCAGAGGGAGTGGATCGTCATCCTTGGCTATTACGCTGTGAAGCGATTTGGATAATCAAACCTGACGCCACTGGCCCTCTGGGTCTAAACGAAAGAAAAGATTTTTCTACATTCCTGTGAGTCCATTTATATGTGTGTGTTCTTACTTACCTCCTGGTTTTAACTTTTTGTATTTTTTGGCACTTATGTGTTAGCACGGTGTATATTTTCCTTTGACACTATTCACATGTCTATACACATTGCCTATATAAGTGTTACTACCATTGGGAGGAGACACACACACCTGGCCGGAAGTAGTGTAGTTCTGACGTGAAACTAGTCACCTCCCACCTGTGTGCCCCTGCGTCTCGAGAGCGGCTGCTCTCACTCCCCGCTTGATGGAAATTACCTTCCTGTAAGGCTTTGCTATTACCATCCATGCATGAAAGGATAGTTGTTCTTGGGAATATCCGTGGGGAGTGCGATTCATTCTACATTTCTTCGTTGTTGTCTATGCAAGTCTCGTACTAACCGGCTCTTGCTGGGTTGAAGCCGCACCACACATTCCCCTACCATATAGCAACAGGTGTCCTTGTTATAGCAGCCCCGTTCCATACCCGTTTCTACGGCTACTCTATTGCTCTGCAGTGCCTGGACGCTATCCGTTGTTTTGTATAATATAACTGGTGTGTCCTCCATTCTCCAGGACTTTGGTAACATTAGCTATTATAAAGTCAATGCCTTTAAATCCCTTATTTTGGACATAGGTGTCCCGAGGTCTGACAAAAATTGACCACCACATACCCCATACACCACATGGCCAGATCCAGTACTTGGAAATCACCCTGATGTCCCCCTTGGGACCCGTTCACACTACCGTTATCACATTGTAGCCAGGGAAAATAGTGGGGGGGAAAAAAAAAAAAATACAGCTTGCGCCGTCTTTTTCTCCAGCTACTCCTGGTGAAAAACAGCAGTGCCTGACAGACCTCTGACTATAATGGGGTCCATCAGAACCCGCTGTTGCCTGCTGTGTTCGTCAAACTCGAGGAAATAAAAAATAAAGCTTGATGGCAGTTCTTGTCGGGGCGCAGCAGCAGTGTGTAAGAAGCCATATCTAGATAAGTCAGTTAACTACGGTATGCGGCACTGGCTTCCTTTCTCGCTCGTGATATTGCCAACTACTCTAACCTACCTTTATCATGGATACCTACCTGTCACTGTAGCCAAACCGAGAATCAGTTCTTTGCAACTCCTCTCTCTGCAATTTGTTTGGAAGCATCAAAGAGCGAGAGTCTCTCCTAAGCTGTTGTGCCTACCAAGTGATAGAGGTGGCTTAGGCTGCCCAGACCTCCAGAGGCATCACCAAGCAGGGCTCTTGGACCAATTGAGGGCCTGGTGGACTCAGGAATCCAAACTGTGGGTTGACAGAGTCCTCCTTCATTTCCACCGATTCCTTACACAACACCTTATGGCTACCCAGTCTTACTGACAAAAACCCTGCCACAACTCACCCGACAATCTCTGCAACTCCCTTCTGATAGTTAAGGAATCATTAGTTCCATTGACCCTTAGAGAGCTGCCATTGGGTGTTATGCAGCTGCAGATGCCAGACATTAATTTCACTTCTTGGAAACTGCGTGGAATCAAGACATGCTTGACGGGACTAATGTAATTTTAACAGCTCTCCCAAAAATATGACCTCCCAACTACCGACTTCTATAAGTTCCTCCAGGTGAGGTATTATATATTTTCCCTAAAAATCTCCCTTTCTGGCCCTAAGTTCTTGTATGGTGTATATTTTGCTAAGCCCTGGTGCCCTACCAAGGGTATCTCTAAAGCCTTTAGTGCCCTCACATCTGACTCTGACCTTATTCTCTGTTGCCACAAATGGGAGCAGGACTAGGGGGCTTTCATTTTTCAACCAACAATGGACCTTTGCCTTCAATTTACCTGCTAGAGTATCCTGAAGTGCTGCACATTTGCAATAAACCAGAAAATTTCTGTATCAATGGTATTTTACCCCTTACAGACTTTCCAAGATCTATCCAGGCAGCCCCATAGTGCGCAAATAGGCACTCTGTGCCATGTATAGTGGGACTGCAGGATAATACAACCCTTGTGGAGCAAAGTATACGATTTTCTTTGTAAAATCCAAATGGAAAAGCATGGAGGTACCTGATCGCCAGTATCTAATGTGCCCCATCTTAACTGAACCATGGAGCGCTCTATTGCTTCGGCTTTAGGTTGCTTGCATCAGTTTTCAATCACTTGGGCCAAATGGAGGGAATTTAAAGCTTTATAACACCCCACTGCCTCGCAATAACCTCATTCTTTAGACTCAGGCACTTCTGCAGATGCACAGTAATGTTTGATTTAGTTTAGTTAATAAGGTTCTGTTTAGTCAACCTACCTTATTGTTGTAGACTACTTGGCAAGCCTAATACTTCACTATTGTCATGTAGTGTTATTATTCCTTTTGCTTGCACTTGTTCCTACCATGCCTCTCCTTTGAGAATTCCTGTACAAGATATGCCTACATGACTTGTTACATTTCTTTGTATTGTTCTGCATGATATTTCGTACTCTTAAATGCCTTCTTTAAAAAGAAAAGAAGACTATATACCTGATATACTGGTGTCCACAGCCTTTAAAGGGGTATTCCAGGCAAAAACTTTTTTTATATATATCAACTGGCTCCGGAAAGTTAAACAGATTTGTAAATTACTTCTATTAAAAAATCTTAATCCTTCCAATAGTTATTAGCTTCTGAAGTTTTCTGTCTAACTGCTCAATGATGATGTCACGTCACGGGAGCTGTGCATGATGGGAGAATATCCTTTGCATGATGGGAGAATATCCCCATAGGAGCTGGACAGCTCCCGGGACGTGAGTCATCAGAAAGCAGTTAGACAGAAAAAAGCAACTCAACTTCAGAAGCTAATAACTATTGGAAGGATTAAGATTTTTTACAGTAATTTACAAATCTGTTTATCTTTCCAGAGCCAGTTGATATATATATATAAAAAAAAAAGTTTTTGCCTGGAATACACCTTTAAATCAATTCATTTTTAAAAATCAAACCTACTTGACTTTTGGTAGAGTACAAGTTTATACATATATGCTGGAAATGTGGGCAAGTATTGGGTTAGCGATCTCTATCAACCATTCTATCTTACCATTTTGCCATTCTTCTGAATCTGTAAAATTCCCAGATAGCCAGGAAACATGCCAGAGGCTCTCCATAAACCCATGGGGTCTTCAGTCTTAAGAACAAATGGCAGTCCACCTTGAATATCTTCAAGAGATTTAACATGGAACTCAGCAGGGAGCGAGTTCACGAACTCTGGCCTCAGAGGGTATGGCCCCATGTACCTCTCATGAGCTTCTACATCAGGAACATCTTCAATTTTCTGATTAAATTAGATAAAAGAGAAAATCTTTATTTTCCTAGAGTAGAGATGTGAAAGATGTAACAGCGAATACAAGTTGTATCTCATACTGTTGGCCTAGACAGTAATAATGGAGTAGTATAAATTCTTGGGAGTACTTTACAGGGCCCCTTCTAACAATAAAGGGAATCTGACCACTTCTTGTCCTGAACCATCACTTGCGTGAGTGCCCATAGTATTATAAACCCTTTGATTTTGTGGATAATAGTGACCATGACACCTAAATAGATTTAAAGAGGGAGGGGAAGAATCTGTACTGCAATAGTGTGTTTGAGAGGTAACAATGGGATGCAGAGGCAGCAATGGCCTAATGCATTGTAATACTTGTTGGAACTTCAACATGTAACAAATATAAATGAAATAAAAACACACAGTGCCAAAATATCAGGTTTGTTTGGTCATCTACCTCCCCCAAAAAAGCAATCAAAAGTCATACGTACTCCAAAACAGTACCAAAATGGTTGTCTTTCAAGTTGCTGTTAAACCACTTATGGAAAGACCTTGCTGTACATTCTGGACCTTACACCCAATATACTGGCTGTGGCTCAAAGAAATCTAACAAGAGGTTAAGATTCTATTAAATCAGTGTCTCATAACCAGGTTGCCTTCAGATGTTGTAAAACTACAACTTCCAGCATGCCTGGACAGCCAGAGGCATTGTGCTCAATATTAAGCAAAGAATAAAACATTCATTCTTTCAGCATTGGAAAGCTCCGTTGCTGAAATGCCGTAGTGCGTATGTGCAGCGGAATGCCATTTAGAGCAATAGGAATCTGCTGCACCCGAATTTCCAATTGGAATTCAGATACGGAAGATCTGTAGGATGCATGGGTCCTTACATCTTAAAAAAAAAAAAACACTCAAAGTGACAATCTAAAACGGCTCAATGTTCCCAAACTGTTTAATTTTTACAGTCATAATTATGCCAATGATATTAATTTCAATATTTCCTTTACCTTTTACAGGCCAAAATAGGTACATATAGACATATTTTGGTGTTCTAGCTTTTATTGTGGCCTTAAAAATAAAACAAAGCAGAAAATAGGACTCAAAAAAGGACTTTCAAGCAATACTCCCAGGCACTACATTAAAAACGTCCAGAACAATCACCAGAAGATATACTTTTTCCTCACTCAAGCATGCCTACCACTACTAACCCCAATACCTAAACGGAGACAGGTGGGACAGAACATAAAACCCTAAAACTAGGAAAAGGACCTGGCCCTGATGGAGGGTCACCAGCATAAGGCTGGAATTCCACTAAGGTTTTTCAGCCAAAAACACTGCCGTCCCCCCCCCAAAACCAAAAAAAAGGCCATTCTGTGAAAAAACACTGTGGCCAGATGTTAGCTGCAAGTCAATAGGGAACTGCAAAATGCCATATCCATTTGGCTTTTTTTTAATCCTTTTAATTTTTTTAATTTTTTCTTGCAATTTTGGGCTCCTTGGAAGTTTTTGAAAAACTACCTCATGTTAAAACTTTGGCATTTTATCTGGAAAATCTTGATGTTTTTCCTCCCATAAAAATCTTCGGGAGTAAAAAAAAAAAAAAAAAAAAAAAAAAAAAAAAAAAAAAAAAAAAAAAAGAAACCCCGCCACGTGGGTTTTAAGAGTGGTATTTTTGAGTTTATGTTTTTTTTTTTTTTTTTTTTTTTTTTAATAAAATTTTGTAGGTTACCATAAAAAAAATGCAGTAGGGGACGAAATTAATTTGCTTTAGAATGACATTTTTTATTTATTTTTAAATCAGGGACCAATTTATGTGAGCCGTCAGGGACGTAAAAATGTAGTCTGCAATATTAAAAAGGGATAAAGGGGCCATGTAATTGTCAAAATAATATATTTTTTTATTAATTTTGTTAAACTTTTCATTAACAAATGTATTTTAAAAATGTGTTTTTATCAACGGTTTGATTTTTAATACTGTTCAACTTAATAATCTATATTTCCGTCATTATTTATGTACTACTACTACTACAACTCCCAGCATGCAAGAGACACTGTACCATGCTGGAAGCTGTAGTACCTGCACTAAGAGACAAATCGCAGCAGGTGTCATTCCCAACACCCGTTGCGATCGTCCTTTATAATCTGGAGAAGCAGGTGGCACGCCCCCACCTCTGCGCTCCCCTGCCTTGCGCTGTACTCCGGCAGTGATGTGAAGTTCTCTTCACATCACAGATTCATCACAGATGGTGCCAGCCAATCACAACTCTTAGCGCCAAATATGAATCAGTGATGTGAAGAATGCCATGTCTAATCGCACGTTCTATAGACATTTTATAAAACATTTGTGGGAAACCCCCCCCTTTAAACTCATAATATATCATTTAGTTTAACGGCTAAGACCTAAACTCCTGTATAAACAATATATTTTACTAAACAATATCCCATCCTATCACAAATCAGATCAGTAGTCTTTACCTCAAACCCTCCAGTTTCCTCCAAGATATCGTGAAGCAGTCTTATGTATTCTGTGGCTGCTTTCAAGGTGTCCACTTTACTTGGCTTTCTGTCCTTGGGGATCAGTGGCACAATGGTCTTCAGCTTGGAAAACCCACTGTTAATATTTCTGATCTGTAAATATATATTAAAGGGAATCTGTCAGCGGCAATTCATGTTCCAGACTGGTGACATTGTTTGGACAAGGAGACACATGGTACCTCAGTCTGTGATTCCATAACATAGAAAAAAAAAAAAATTATCTGGTGTCAGAGAGGAGTTCCCAAACCAGTGAAGTGCTGAAACACCTTCTCTCTACCGCTTCCCTCCCTGTTCCTTCTTGATGGACAGTCAGGGTTTGGCTTCCAGCTGCTGTCAATCAAGCTGAGAGAGAGGGAGAGGGAGCGAGGAAGCGTTCCAGCCTCAGTGTCAGCAGTTTAGAGTGTGAATTGCAGCTGATGGCTAATTGTCCATTCTATGAGGTCTTTTGGATAAATTCCCCTCAGGGAGTCTGTCCTGCAGTGTAAAGTGTGCCCACAGGGCAGTGGGAAAATTGTTGGATTTCTCTGCAACGACACAGAATTATAACAGGAATTATTCCTACTTATATAGTAGCTTAGATCAAAAACTCACTACAGATATTTAGAAAAACATATGAATGTATGTTATTTCAGGGACTTCATACTCACTCGCTCTCTTTCCTTGGCATTGGCTGCCTGCCTTCTTTCTAGAACCTCCTCAAAGTTTTCCAAACATAAGTAATGTCCAGTCGGCAGCCTCTTCATCTTATTGATGGATGCCATGTAAGGCAGGTTGTTGTACTGCGCCCTCACAACATCCCCTAGGAGCTCTGGCGGGGGTGTAAGAAAGAAGGGTGGAACGTTCAGTCTCTTCTGGGCCTGACCAGGTTGGGTCTTGTCCTAAAATTATACCCAAAACAGAAAACCATAATCATGAGCTTCCTACTAGGGGTATGGGTTTGGGGGGGGGGGGGGGGGGGGAGGGGGCTTAAGAGACTGGCGATAGGATAAGAAGGGGGACAGATGTTCTCATGACATCTTTCCTCTACTGGGTTTCTTGTAATTTTAGCCTTTCATAGTATGTAGAGATGTTGTCACCATAAGCTTTGCTGATCTACAGAGCTATAGGCACCTACAATAGGCCATATGACTAACTGACAAACACACCTAGTCAGGAGTTTATAACAAAACTATATCAACTTTATTAGATCATATAAACATATTAAAATACATAAGTGATATATTTCAGGGTCGACAGCCATATACGCCACAACTTTATTAAATGCTTTCACCAGTAACCTGCATGAACTACAGCACAAATCTATGCTAGCTTGGAGATTGAATAGATTTTAGGGCTTCGGGTCGGTAGCATCTGTGAGTCTCTTAATGAATTTGCCGGGCAGCAGTGAGGGGTTAACCAATGACTGGCAAATAGAAAGCTTGTCTTTGTAAATTAAATCCAATGCCTACAGATTAGAGGACTGAAAGTGGGTTTCGATTTAACCCATATTAGGTACTGTATGAGATCTCGTGGAGAAAGTTCTTAAGCCATTATGCCCGGGTGCCCCGAATATAAAACAAATGGGACTCACCTGCCGCCGCTCCCTCGGTGTCCCGGTATGGCCGCTCCAGTTCTCCGGTGGGGGTCTTCTTCCGTGGTGATTGTGGTTAAAGCATCACCCTGCTGGTCAGCAAATCGATAGCAGCAGCGATGTTCCACCTTGGCTGGCAATAGGCTGAGCGGCAGTGTGAGGCATTGTGCCCTGGATTGGCGATACCAGGACACCGAAGGAGCGGTGGCAAGTGAGTCTAGTTTGTTATTTTATATTCTTGGCGCCCAGGCATAATGGCTTAAGATTCATCTCTACAAGATATCTCCTTTAAAGCGTACCCATCAGGTTCCCCCAACCCCCCCCCCCCAAAAAAAAAAAAAAAAATTTAAAGGTGTTACTCACTACCTAATCCTGACCATGTACATCTAATTTTTATGCCTATATCATCTATATTTATTATAAAAATCCCTCTTTTCATTAGCTCACAGTGTTAGAAATTCTCTCAGGGGAAGGGCGTGTCCCTCCCTCGTGGTGGGGGGAGGCGATTGGTGTGTCTACTTACGCAGCCTTGTCCATGCGTCATCTCTTTTCTATGACTCATGGACAAGCCAGATGCTGCTGCAGGACTGGTTAGTCTCCCAGTAGGTATGGGGACTCCTAGTGGTGGGATTTTTAGGAGCAGTTTTCTTTATTAAATATTCAAAAAAATGTAAACAACCATATTACAAAAAGGTCTTTAATTTTAATAAGGAACAACAGATAAGTGATATATTTCAATGCCCATTTAAGTTCAAAGTAATGGTCGCCTCATGTGATAGAAAACCAAATCACGTCTGCTGGGTGCAGTTTTCATACAGATTATTCATGACTGCCTGCTGGTGTGGCTGCTAGAGATAAGCAAAGTTACAGTGATTCGATTAGTCACGAACTTCTCGGCTCAGCGTTTGCTGACTTTATCCTGCATAAATGAGTTCAGCTTTCAGGTGCTCCGGTGGGCTGGAAAAGGTGGATACAGTCCTAGGAGAGTCTCCAGCCCACCGGAGCACCTGAAAGCTGAACTCATTTATGCAGGGTAAAGTCAGCAAATGCCGAGCCGCAAGGTTCGTGACGAATCGAATCACTGTAACTTCGCTCATCTCTAGTGGCTGCCATTCCATAGGAATGGGTTCACATGTAGTATTTTGGTCAGTGTGGACAAAAAACACAGAAATATTATTCCATTACATGGTAAAATCAGTTGCAGAAAATCCATAGCGTTTGGTGAAAGAACACTAAGGCTGGTTTCATGCAAATGTGTAACGGATGTATTTTTTGCATCCATATTACGATTGCAACCCCAAGCCTGTAATAGGATCCCAGAAATGTGTCAGTAATATGCCTTTATGAAACTGGCCTAAAGCAAAGTTCACACACAGATGAAAACAAGGCCTAAGATATTGAATGTGAACACAGAGGCCCTGATTTACTAAGAGTTGGGTTTTTACTAGTAAGGCTAGGTTCACACTACATTTTGTAACTACGGTTCCCGTGTACGGCTGGGAGGAGGAGGGGCAGGGCTTAATCGTGGCGCCCGCACACTGGTCGACCGCGTTTTTGCATATGGTCAGGAAACCGCATACGGCCGAAAAAGCAGCCGACCGGAGGCTGCGGTTCACTCCGGTCAGCTCATAGACATGCATTAAATACGGTTCCCCTATACGGCTGAGTGCGGGCGCCGCGATTAAGCCCCGCCCCCTCCTCCCAGCCGTATACGGGAACCATAGTTACAAAACTTAGTGTGAACCCAGCCTAAGAAATGTTTCCATTTTGCAGGATTCCACACTATTTACTATGGGGATTTATAAGTCGCAAAAGGTTTCTGACCAGCGTTTTTTTGGTGGAAATTTCCAGCCATTTATTCACAGGATTGTCTGTGAATTCAATAGTAAATAGTTCCGGTTTCAAAACCACGATCCCGTTCTGGTCGAGTACACCCATTTTCCAGGTTTGTAGGTCTAAAAAAAATCTAGCACGGACACAATTTGTGGCACAATGAGACACATTTTGGCGCACAACAAGGAGAAAAGCAGTTGGGTTTACAATAGTAAATCAGGGCTAGAAGCTATAAACACACATTTTTTTTAGTATTTAGAGACTCAAAATGCACATTTACAAGCAAGATGACCCTTGCATTTTCAAGCTTTTATGCAGTTTTTTTTCTTCTTTCTGGGGACTTTTCAGAGTTTTACAAGCATGAGAAAGGTTACAATTAGAGACGAGCCAACTTACAGTAAATTCGATTTGTCACGAACTTCTTGGCTCAGCGGTTGCTGACTTTTCCTGCATAAATTAGTTCAGCTTTCAGGTGCTCCCGTGGGCTGGAAAAGGTGGATACAGTCCTAGGAGACTCTTTCCTAGGACTGTATCCACCTTTTCCAGCCCACCGGAGCACCGGAAAGCTGAATTAATTTATGCAGGAAAAGTCAGCAACCGCCGAGCTGAGAAGTTTGTGATGAATCGAATTTACTGTAAGTTCGCTCATCTCTAGTTACAATTACAGCTGAACCAAAAAAATCACGACAAAACATCAACAATACATGAACAGTCAAGCATTTTCCACTGATTTCAATGGAGAAAGAAATTACTTAGTTTAAAATGTAAAAGTGATGTTTAAGGGTACATTTACACGTTACTTTCCTGCTGCGGGTTTCAAGCTGCTGAAATTCTGCCTTCAGATTATGTTGCTAACTAGAGATAAGCGAACTTACAGTAAATTCGATTCGTCACGAACTTCTCGGCTCGGCAGTTGATGACTTATCCTGCATAAATGAGTTCAGCTTTCAGGTGCTCCGGTGGGCTGGAAAAGGTGGATACATTCCTAGGAGACTCTTTCCTAGGACTGTATCCACCTTTTCCAGCCCACCGGAGCACCGGAAAGCTGAACTAATTTACACAGGAGAAGTCATCAACTGCCGAGCCGAGAAGTTTGTGACTAATCGAATTTACTGTAAATTCGCTCATCTCTATTGCTAACCCTTGATGTCAATAGATAGCAAAATAATCCCCATGAGGACTTTCGGCTGTAGAAATTGAGCTTGCTACCCAATTTTTCCAGGCCTTCCCATTTCTACTCACAGGGGTCGTTTTCTCTAAGTGATTCACAGGTGACATCTGGGATTGGCCTGGACCGTAATGAAGACTTCTCCTGGCCATGGCTCCGCAAAACCTGCAGGACAAACATTTAAGGCTCCTCATTCCAGCACCCTCATCACCTGTACACCTTGCTCCATTAAAAGATCTGTTATAAACGTCCGTTAGAAAAGCCATGTTAAACATCCCATTCAAGTCTATGGGATTTTTTTATTATCCGTTATGACCCGTTATAGTCAGTCATGAATAACTGACGTTATTTGTGATGGAAGAAAAACGGCACATGCACAAATGTTTCTTCCGTCACAAGAAACGGGTAAATTAGCGGCCGTTATTTTTAACATTGAAGTCTATGGCAAACAGATGAACCTTTATGTCACCCGTTTGCACCTGGTTTATAATATCCGTTATTACTTCTGAGCATGCTCAGAAGAGGTGACATCAGCAGACTCCTGCAGTGCTGAGGGACTACTACTACTCCCACCATGGAACAGACTTGTTTCCATGATGGGAGTAGTAATTCCCCGGCTGCAGGGTCTGCCGGTGGCTGGGAAGGCTACATTAGTGTTTGTACTACTACCCCCATCATGGAACAGACTCTGTTCCATGATGGGGGTTGTAGTAAAGGGGCTGAGGGATTGATCACACCGGGTCTCACTTCTGAGATGTGATTAGAAGTTATTAAAAAAAACAGGGGCGCAGGCGGCATGCTCCACTCCCCTGCGATGTAAGGTGTATTTACTTTCATTTTTAAGTTCCCCGCCGTGAACCCTGAATGGCCGATACTTAGGAGCCATTCAGGGCTCCAGGCGAGGTTTTCAAATGGAAGCGATGCGGTGGGGAAGATATATAGAATCGCTGGGGGGTATATGTCTTTTCATTCACATCGCTGCCGAGGGTTTATGATAGGGAAAAATATAATAATAATGCACTGCGGGGGGAAATATAATAATAATGCACTGCGGGGGAAAAAAAATATAATAATGCACTGCGGGGGGAAAAAAATATAATAATAATGCACTGCTGGGGGAAAAATATAATAATGCACTGCGGGGGGGGGGGGGGAATAATAATGCGGGGGGGGGGGGGGAATAATAATGCACTGCGGGGGGGGGGGGGGGGAAATAATAATAATACACTGCAGGGGAAAAATATAATAATGCACTACGGAGGTAAAGATATATAGAAGCACTTCTATTTGAAAACCCCGCCGGGAACCCTGAATGGCTCCTCAGTACCAGCCATTCAGGGCTCCCGACGGGGAATTAAAAAATAAAGGTAAAAATACATTGAACATCGCAGGGGAGCGGAGCATGCCGCCCGCTCCCCTGTTTAATAACTTCTAATCGCATCGGGTCTCAGAAGTGAGACCCGATGCGATCAATCCCTCAGCCCCTGTACTACAACCCCCATCATGGAACAGTCTGTTCCTTAATGGGGGTAGTAGTACAAACACTAATGCGGCCTCCCCAGCCACCGGCAGCCGGGGAATTACTACACCCTTCATGGAAACAAGTCTGTTCCATGATGGGAGTAGTAGTCCCGGCTGTAGGAGTCTGTAGGCAGAAGTGTTAGAAAACGGCCGTATATGACGGATGTTATAATGGGTCTTCACAGATGAATATGCCCGTTATTTTGACAGCCGTTATTCAGCCGTTAGCACCCGTTATTTCATCAGTTATTATACATCTGTTTTTACATAGAAAACTGATGTTTAATAATGGATGAATACTCATAGTGAAAGGAGCCTTAGGGTTCCCACTCAGTCCCCCAACATAGTGTTAAGCCCCCCTCTTTTCTGCTCCCCCCCATAGCTTTAGCCCCCTCCTTTTTGTCCCCCCAATATAGTTTTAGCCCCCTCCTCTCTGTTCACTATAGTTTTTCGTCCTCTGTGCCCCCATACAGCTCCCATGCCACTCTGTGCTCCCATGTGAATAAAAAACAAAACTAACTTACATGTCACGTCGCTCCTCTCTTCCCTCCCGGTGCAGGCAGTCTGGTATACACAACGCTAACGCTGCCTACCACGGAAGTTCCCGCCTCCTTGCTCCGCCGCGGTGTTCTCTTCAGCTGTGTGTGCGCATGCGTGGTAATGCACACACAGGTCGGGCTCCCCTTCCCCTGCGGGCCCGGTGGCTGTAGAACATGGCGGCCATTAATGTTTTCTATTTCTTTCGAATCCGTCTTTGTCTAGCGGCACCATTATGAAATAACTGGGCTTTTCCCTCCCCGCCTACCCTCTCTGCCGGCTCCCGGCCGTCCCCTCTGTCAGCCCCGCTGGTGGCGGCTTCCGCGGGCTCCTCCGCCGCTGTCCCCGCCGCTGCAGGCTCTGACGCCATGATGTTGTAGCCGGCGCTGTTAGCGGGAGTAGGAGACATAATGCCCGGCTGATATACGCGCTCTGCCCATAGACGCCATCATTTTCTAGAAATACGAGCCATACAGCTGAGCGGCATCTAGGACTGATATGTAGCGGCCATTGTGTGCTGGGCTTCATAGACATTGGGCCTGAAATATCACTAGTCTGATGGAGTCATTAGGTCAGTCTCTACCAAACAGTGTGTCTCCAGCTGTTGCAAAACTACAACTTCCAACATGCCCGGACAGCCTTTGGCTGTCTGGGCATGCTGGGAGTTGTAGTTTTGCAACAGCTGGGGACACATTGTTTGGAAAACCCTTAACTAGGTGACTCCATTGAAATCAATGGGATCCTTTTCAGGGGTTCTTCGCACTACAGACATTTAGCTAACGCATTGCACTACTTCGTCGGTAGAACCATGAAAAGCCATTGCCGTCTCTGTAGACGGCAATGCAGTACCGGCAGAACTCCGCACAAAGGCGTAACATATTCATTCTTTAGGGTGCGTTCACACGCTCTTTGTTTTTGCGGGCTGCGTATTTGAAAGGGTGCGGGCTCTTCTCGGCAGATTTTCCACGGAGGAATTTACGCTGCGGAAAATCCGCCGCAAGCCCTATTGAAGTCAGTAGGGACTGCGGCGGATTTTCCGCAGTGTAAATTCCGCTGCGGAAAATCTGCTATGGACAGCCGAGAAGAGCCCGCACCCTTTCAAATACGCAGCGGAAAACCCGCAAAAACAAAGAGCGTGTGAACGCACCCTTTAATTGACATCCTTTTTTCCGCCAGTGAAATTCCGCTGCGGTGATTCCACAGTCTGAACAGAGCAGCTAAATCCCATTGAAAACAATAGGAATCTTCGACTAGCGGAATTCCGCCGGCGGAATCTTCGCAGTATGGACAAGCCCTTAAGCAGAATGCTGACAGATATGAATAACCTAGTACGAACCTATACACACATACTCTGCTTTTGGATCCTGCAAAAAAAAGCTAACGTGTTAAACGTAGCACAAAAATGGAGTGTGAACAGGGCCTTAGCAAAGGGCAGGAATGTTGTCAGACTGGAGGGTTGCTGGAACCTATATTATGTATTTTATTTTTTTTAAACAGGCTTCCATCCCAGAAATCTGCTGCCATCCAGAGAACGGGATGCCACTGTATACTGTAGTGGAGAGCAGCGGATGCAATTCATTTCAATAACCTGAACAAAGTCATTTAGGGGGAGATTTATCAAAACCTGTGCACAGGAATAGATGTCCACATCAACCAATCAGGTTATACAGCCCATTGAAATGAATGGCCTCCACTGCTCTCCACTAATATACATGGACAGATAACTGACGAAGCACTAAACATAGTGTGAACCTAGCCCTGTGCTTGGGGAATATCATGTGCTATTGACCAGCTGTTAGCCAGTAGCACTTGTGATTTCTTGACAATTGCGCTCGGCATCTGGACCTACCACTGCGAAGGGTACAGCCACGCTACATTTCATATCATAGTATCATGCCGAAAATGGGATGCTGATGCATAATGTTAACAAGAGCAGCGAACCCCATTCACTTCTATGGTCGAACAGAGTCCCCTAGTGACTCAGTTTGGGACATATGCGCTATTTTAAATGAACTCATAACGGGCGCTGTTGTGCTTCTGAAATAATGCCTACTTCCAGAAAGGAGTCACTTCGGCCATAGAAATAAATGGGGTCCACTGCTCAAGAGTATGCTGACAGGTACGATTAATGGGGGGCAGGATTGCAGTGTGAATATACCCTTAATGCGGCATCTCCAGGCGCTGACTACAATACAGAGATGCATGGGGCTTTACATGAGGCAATTACTGCCCAAACATTTCCATTTGCACTTTTTTATTGCAGACAGGACCTGGAATTGCTGCTTTATAGAGCGGCATGTCCAGGTGCAGGCCACATTTATTACTGAATTGCAAGCTCTGGAGGCCACACCTTACACTGGCCACTCACTAATACCTGGGATCCACCCGGCCACTGTTAGGCTAGGTTCAGACTACGGAATTTCCAACAGAAATTCAGTCTTAAAATTTCCGTCCGAAATTCCGCTTGCTAAAATGTCTAGTGTAGTGAATGGGTTTCCGTTCACAAATTCACACTTCGGAATTTGTGAAGCGGAAAATCCGCTTAGAAATTTCCGTCTGAAGAAAGGCGGTGCTCTTTCTTTAGGCGGAAATCCGCGCGGATCACATTGCAGTCTATTGGAGACTGCAGTGTCCGTGCGGTCCTAGTGCCGACTGATTCAGCTGGCGCTGGCCGCACTCGGAATCTCCGGGCGGAAATTTTCTGCCTGGAGATTACATAGTCTGAACCTAGCCTTAAAGGCTATGTTCACATATTGTTCTAGGGGGAATCTAGAATCTAGGGGGAATTTATAAATGGCTGAAAATAAAGGCCAAAGATACTGTCCCAAAAGCATTGTGTGAACATAGCCTAAAGTGGCAAGTTCAGTTCACTCGTATTGGGCAGGAATGCAGTGTGAATGTAACCTTACTACATCTGCCCTTCTGAGGCTGTGTTCACATGTTGCGGTTTTGCCAAAATGATTGCAAAATTGTACTATGTTACAGCAATTGCACAAAACATAATAATAAAGCATAGTTATCATGATGTCTGTCATTTGAGCAAAACCGCAACATGTGAACACAGCCTAAAAGGACGCTGAGGAATGATTTCCAATCCTTGATCCCCATAATAGACTGCAATGTATGTGAGCAGATTCTGCCTGAAGAATGAACAAGTTTATTCTTTTGGCTGCGAAATTTCAGCGGCAGAATGTCCGCTGCTTAAATTCTGAAGTGTGCATTTGTGCAGCGAAACCCATTGCTAGCAATAGAATTCTGCAGCATCAGAGTTTCCTACAAAATTTCCTAAGGGTGCGTTCCCACAGGGCGTATACGCAGTGTATTTGACGCTGCGCAAATTTTACGGCAGCAGCGGGAAATACGCTGCTTATCCCTTGCTCACTATACACACAGGGCTTTCTGGCGCAGCCCTATGTGTGTAGTGAGTTTTGGAGGCGGGGCCATGTGCCGGAGTGTCTGTGACACACGGTCCCGCCTCCAAAACTCACTTCACACATAGGGCTGCCGCCGGAAAGCCCTGTGTGTATAGTGAGCAAGGGATACGCAGTGTATTTCCCGCTGCTGCCGTAAAATTTGCGCAGCGTCAAATACACTGCGTATACGCCCTGTGGGAACGCACCCTAAATGGAATTTCAGTCGTGAACCTAGCATTATGTAGAGCTACAAGTGCCAATCATTTCACCGTTCGGGCTGTATTCACTTTTTTTCCAGCGGACTCAAAAGCCCAATATGCTGCGCTTCTAGTTACATTAATTTACATAAGATAAAATCTGCAGTGTCAAATCCACAGCAAAAACTTTGTGTGACTGTACTCTTCAGCTACGTACAGACACGACTTTTGTTTTGCAGGCCAAAAAAATGCTACAAAAAGCTGCCCCCATATTTTTTTCCTCCATGATGTAGTTTTTGTGGCATTTGTTTAAAAAATAATGTGTAGTAGTAGTATAGGCATTTTTTATTTGTTGTTCTCTCCCCTGCATTTTTGTCATTACAAGTCATGCGATTCTTTCATCATGTGATTCAAAGACTTAACAGAAGAAGAAAAAAATTAAAAATTGGCAACATTTTTACACACATGGCCATTTTTAGTGGTTTTTTTCCACCTGTAAGTCCATAGTAGCCACAATTTCTTGAAAAAAAATAAATAAAAATGCCATACCCATAGAATGCTGACTCCCAGCTAACATCCGGCTACAGCATTTTTGTGGCAAGTAAATACATTTTTTTTTCCCCACAATAATGCCTTGTCTACTTGCAACATACAAACTTAATTTTGGCATATTTTGAACCTTTAAAAATTACATAAATAACAGCCCTCTCATTTTGCACTCCCAAAATGCAGTTTTTGGTGTGTTTTCTTTTGTTTTTTTCCAACAGTAATTTCACTTTAATTTACTGGAGATTGATTTGAATAGGATTCCACAGTCCCATTAAGGGTGCGTTCACACGCTCTCTGTTTTTGCGGGTTTTCCGCAGCGTATTTGAAAGGGGCGGGCTCTTCTCGGCTGTCCATAGCAGATTGTCCGCGGCGGAATTTACGTTGCGGAAAATCCGCCGCAGTCCCTACTGACTTCATTGGGGCTTGCGGCGGATTTTCCGCAGCGTAAATTCTGCTGCGGACAATCTGCTATGGACAGCCGAGAAGAGCCCGCCCCTTTCTAATACGCTGCGGAAAACCCGCAAAAACAGAGAGCATGTGAACGCACCCTCAGACTGCAGAATTTCCGTGGTGGGCATTCTGCTGTGAAATATCTGCTTTACGCATTCTGTCAAAATATAACACTAGTCTTGCGGAATCCCACTGAAATCAATGGGGATTGAATTTCAGCCATAGTCTGTGTTTAGATAAGGCTGCTTTCACATTATAAGTTGCTCCGTTTTAAAGACCCGTAATAATGTCCCGTTAAGAAAACCATTAAAAACTGCAGTTACAAAATCCCATTCAAGTCTATGGGATTTTTACATTATTCGTTTTCACCCATTATAGCCCGTTATGAATAACAGACGTTATTTGTGACGGGAGGAAAATTTTAAATTTAAAAAAGAGCAATTTATAGTGTGAAAGCAGCCTAAAACAGAATTCTGCTGAAATTTCGGTGGGATTTCACAATTCTGTTAACATATCCTAAATAAGCAAGTTACGTTCTGCAATGGCTTATCGTTGCAAAAGTTCAAATATAAAAGCTAAAAAAACAAAACAAGTGACCACATTTTGGAAACTGCACCTCTCAAGAAAGGGTGCAGGGAGCATTTACACCCCACCTAGTTTTAGAACAGTGGGCTGTGAAAATGAAAAATATAATATTCATATTTACAACCCACTGTATAAAAAATCTGTCAAACACCTGTGCGGCTTAAGGGGGACATTTACTATTGCGTTTATGCCGTTCTTGTGGCGGCAAAAAGGCGCATCTTTGAGTGCAGGGTGTTAATGCGCCTTTATGTTGCGCCTTTTTCATATATGCCCTTTTTTAAAACTGACTGTGAAATCCAGCTGTGGGCACTTTCCGAAGCGGGCGACTATATTTATTATTTGCGCCTTTTTACAAAAGGGCGCATAAACCTTAAACATGCAACAAGTTCATTCCATGTTGAGGCAACTTTTCATTGTGGCTGGAGACAGCGAAAACTGAGGTAAAATACAAAAGGTGCCATATTAAGGCCACGCACCTTTATAGTAAATTTGGTGCATGGCAGTCAAAATAGGCACTACAAATTCAGTCAGGAAAAAGGGGCATCGTACAGGCGCCATTGATAAATGTCCCCCTAAATGCACCTTGAGAGGTGTCACATGTGGAGGGGTTTCACTGTTCTGGCCTCCGAACCTCACATTCTAGCCAAATCCTCTCTGCAAAAGCCCAATGTTGTTCCCTCCATTCTGAGCCCTGCTGTGTGCCCGCTTAGCACTATATGTTCACATATGGGGTATTTCCATACTCGAGAGAAATTGGGTTACAAATTTTTCTCCTTTTACCCCTTGTGAAAATGAAAAATGAAGGGTTATACCTGTATTTTAGCGTAAAAATAAAATTTTTCATTTTCACGGTTCACAGTTCCAAAATTTTGTCCAACACCAGTGAGGTCTAAATTCTCATCGCACCCCTTATAACATTCCTTGAGGGGTGTTGTTTCCAAAATAGAGTCACATGAGGAGGGGGGGGGGGGTTCCATTGTCTTGACATCATAGGGGCTTTGTAAATGCGACATGGCCCCCAAAAACTATTTCAGCCAAAATTCTCTCTCCAAAAGCCATATGGTGCTCTTTCCCTTCTGAGCTTTTTCGTGCACTTAACATCCACATGTTTTTGGGGTATTTCCGTATTCAAAAGAACTTTGAGTTACAAATTTTGGGTGTTTTTTTTTTTTTTACCCCTAGTTAAAAGGAAAAATTTGGGTCTACAACAACATGTAAGTGTAAAAAATTAACTTTAAAATTTTTACGCCCCATTGCTCCAAAAATCTTTAAAAACACCAGTGAGGTCTAAATGGTCAATTCACCCCTTGTTACATTCTTTGAGGGGTGTAGTTTCTAAAATGGGGTCACTTTTGCAGGATTTCTCATGTTTTAGAACCTAAAGCTTCAGCAATGGTAATGAAAAAAAATAGCAAAAGTGAAAAGAGGCCCCAAAATCCCCTATGGCCGGGTTCACACGACAGAATGTCTGCATGGAAACACTCCGTGCGGACATTCTGCAAACTAAGACCACTCTGCAATGCATTTCCGTGCAGACTCCACAGAAACATTGAACTTGTTTAATGTTTTTGCGGACACTGGAATCAGGATCATCTGGTGCAGAAATTCTGCCGTCTGCACAGAGCAGGGGAATCCCATTGAAATGCGAAATTAAGCACAGAAATTCTGCCGTATAAACATAGCCTAAGTGTTCCTTCATGTTTGAGGCCTATGGCTGACTCAAGTAACGCACTAGGGCCCCATATGGGATATTTCTAAAAACTGCAGGGTTAACAAACCTTCTGAATTTGAAATACTCTATACTTTTACTCCGTCCGGCTCATTCAATTTAATGGGGTTCAATGTGGGTCAGTAGAGATATGGTAGTGGCCACCTTCCTCTGGATCAACACAGTAGGGTTTTAGATTGCTAGTAGGAGAAGGAAAATAACTCACGGCACTCGATGGTCATGCTTCTTTCGAGGTGACTTCACATGTCGGGAGGGGGTAGAAGTAAAGTGGGACGGCAGGGACCGGCAGAAGCGGCTTGTAGCCGCAAAACGAACGCTCGTCGTCCCGCTTCAAAGCTACCCCCTCCCGACATGTGAAGTCACCTCTTGTGGAATAAACGAAAGAAGCATGACCATCGAGTGCCGTGAATTATTTTCCTTCTCCTACTAGCAAGTTTTTGCATCATATGTGTTTGCTCACTGAGCACCGGTACGAGTCAAGCTCACAGTCTGTTGTTACAATTGCATCGAGGGCCAATTCCTGCAAGGTGTGAGAGTATGTGACAGGTGCAGCAGTGCCGACTGCGCTTTCTTCAGACTTACAGTAGGGTTTTAGGTTGAACTCTTTTTTTTTTTCAACCATACAACTATGTACCTATCTATGTGTTAATGGGAAAAATACCAAACTCCACTAAGCTGATTTCTGGTTACATCATATATCATAAAACCCTAAGCGTCCCCTTCTAATAAAAGTCATATGTTCCCCAAATGGTACTGATAAAAACTACAGATCACAGCGCAAACAATCAGCCCTCATACAGCCCCATAGATGGAAAGATAAAAAAGTTATATAGATCAGAATAGGGCAGGGTTCTGGCTAATAAGGTAAGCTGAAATACCACTTGTCTGGGGCAATTTTAGGCATATTTTTATCAAAAATTATTTTGTCGTAAAAGTAGTAAAATAAAACAAAACGTTAGATATCACTGTTAAATTAGATTTTACTGCAGATCACTTAGTAGGTAAAATCCACAGCACAATTCTGAACAAAGCTACTGATTTGGGCATGCTGCAAATCTAATGTGATAGACCATTATAGATGATGAAAAAACATTAATAAAAACCAGAACCATACAAAGTAAGTAAATAAAAATGTGCAGTAATAAAATTGTGTAATGTTCCTGGGACACCACTAGGTGTCAGACGTCGACCTAATAACATGAGAATGTTACGTAATACTGCTGAAGTTATTACAGTACTGAACTTTAATTCTTCTTCAAAAAAGTTTGTACAGTAGTACGGTAATAGAAAAAACTATATAAATGGGGTATCGATTTAATCGCATTGACCTACCGCAGTGTTTCCCAACCAGTGTGCCTCCAGATGTTGCAAAACTAAAACTCCCAGCATGCCTGGACAGCCTTTCCAGGCATGCTGGGAGTTGAAGTTTTGCAACACCTGGAGGCACCCTGGTTGGGAAACACTGACCTACAGAATGAAGGGAACATGTCAGCTTTACTGTAAAATACACTGTGTAAAAACAAAATCCCTCAAAACTTGTAATATTGAGGTTTTCTTTTCAATTTCCCCCCACAAATAATAATTTTTTGGTTTCATGGTTTTATGGTAAAATTAAAAGTATAATTAAAAAGTACAATTGGTTGTGCAAAAAACGAGCCCTCATATGGGTCTGAAGACGGAAAATTTTTAGTTATGTCTCCTATAAATTCCATACATCCCTAACAGTGACTCAGTTCTGCCATTGAAATCAATGGGGTCCACTGCTCCTGTTAACAGTATACGTCAGCATCCTGTTTTTGGTGGTATGCTGACGTATATATGACCAACGGGTGCATTAAAGAAGTACTGCAGCCGAAGACAACTTATCCCCTATCTGCAACATCCCCGCCTCTGCCATAGAGCTGAATGAAGGGGGCGTGTCTGTTGACCTCTTAGTAAGGTCGAAGACACAAACGTTAGCCATGCAGAACCGCAGCAGTTCCGAGTCCCCGAGCGGGAGATCGCGGGGGTCCCAGTAGTCGGACCCCTCACAATCAAACACTTATCCCCTATCCTGCAGATAGGGGATAAGTTGTTCTTGGCAGCAGTACTCCTTTAAGGCAGTGAGAATTTCTTAGAAGACAGCTCTGGTGCAGTAGAGAGCCATGGGCCTGTGTGTGCATTGCATTTACAAAATTTTTATCCTAACACAAGAATGCTTTCATTCACTGACAGCAATCAGAGATCTTGAAAACTGTGACGAATTGAAAGACAAAGGCCCGTATTTACTAAGGCTAGTTTCACATCAGTGTTTTTGTGTTCTGTTTGAGTGATCTCTGATATACTGTTTGAAGTATATGCATTGTTGTGATCAGGTCTTCTCAGTTTGCTTCAACTCAGTTTGCAGTCAGTTTTTTGGCTGATCAAAAACCTGGCATGCACTATTTTTTTGTCTGCCCAAAAATCCTGACTACAGACATATGGTAAAAATTAACATTCATGGTCTATTCACACGTACAGAATTCTGTGCAGATTTGATGTGCAGGATTTTCTGCTGCAGATTTCAATGTAAACTGAACACAGCTTGAAATCCTGTGCATTAAATCTGCGCAGAATACTGTACGTGTGAATAGACCCTAAACGGGTATTCCAGGATTTTTTTTTATTTGACTATGCTACAGGGACAGTAAAGTTAGTGTAGTTCATAATATAGTGTCTGTACCTGTGTGTGACGGTTTTCTCACAAATCTTATGTGATTTTCACCCCAATATTTATTTTTAACAGCATCCAAAATGCTGAGACTGTTGTCTCAGATTTTTCCCAGGTTGCAATGTGGCTGAGATCTGACTCACTAGTCAGCTGATGACAGGGAGCCTGTCTGCTTCAATGGGTGGAGCGATCGCTTGGTGGGAGAGAGATCAATCTGCAACTAATGCAACAGATGTAGGCACCCTGATTGAAACCCAAAGGTCTTTTGAATGGATGCAGCTCATTTATGTTTCAATGGGTGGGGT
The DNA here is from genome assembly GCF_029499605.1 of Hyla sarda. Taxonomy (NCBI): domain Eukaryota; kingdom Metazoa; phylum Chordata; class Amphibia; order Anura; family Hylidae; genus Hyla; species Hyla sarda. The sequence goes on from NC_079192.1 coordinate 79,107,411, forward strand.
GGCTGATGTGTGGGAGGGAGGAAAATGGAATTATGGGATTTGTAGGCAAAAGAAGAAAATTCAAACAGGAAATACCAGTTCACAAAAAGCTAGCCACAATGTTATGATAATCTCACAACATAGCCATTTAGCGCCATGACAAGTGCAGATCCTTCCTAAGCATGTCCATTACTGTCTGACAGGTATGTACTAAAATCACCTTATGGTGGATAACCCCTTTAATGTCTATGGGCTTGTTCTTGCCCCCATGCTTTTCTAAAAGTAGTTCCGTGGCCAGCGGAAGGACATAAGTTGAGCAGAAAAAAATACTGCATGTCCTATTTTTTTCTCAGCTCAACTCCTGTAAAATACCAGACATCTGATGGACCCCATTCAAGTCAATGAGACCGGGCCCCAGCTCAGTTCTCAGACCTATTCAAGGTCCATTCAGGCCAACAAAAAAAGAGCCAAATGGATTATAGGTTCACATCATGATTGGTGCCTCCCTGGCATAGATACCATTTTTTGATGCTGAAATCATCTGCGATCATATCTGTGCACGGACAGGAACTGATGCCATTCACTCATATGACCGGCATGGACTTGATTGTACTCAGCTAGTGGGTCATTTTCCGAGTGTATCCGACTTTTGATTAAGACTTAAAATCATAACAAGCCACAGTTTTCAGTATGGAAAAAAACTAAGTGGTCCAAAAATTATCCAGCCAGAGTCACTAGCTGACTCTGTCGGGATCATTGATATGAATGGGGTATGGCACGGGCTTGACGTGAATACAGCGGTAGCCTGTTTTAATTTTCCTACTGGCCGCCATATGCCCCAAACGTGATGTGAATGCAGCCTAATTCTTAGAGAGGAAAGACAATGCAGCGGAATATTCAGTGTATCACTCTGAATGATAAATCTGACACTTTTGAAGAGTGTCTAGTTTAAAAGCTGTCATCAGGTTAGCCTATACTACTTGATTGTATTGGGCAATAGTGCTTGTGGCACTGACCACAATGGTCACTAGTTATTATCATCTGTTTCACCATATCTATAAAGCTTTGTTATTATAGATATGCAAATGAGCTTCCTCGGTGCACTGGGGCTGTTACCTAGGCCCCAGGTGTACCATTATGCCCACCCACTTCTTTCTGTAACAAGGTTAAATTAAAGGGGTATCCTGGCCAAAGACATCCTATCCCCAAGCTGTCGCTGGGACCCCCCCCCCCCCCCAATCTCCGTGCAGCACCTGCATTCTATGCCGGGCTGCTGCTCCAGTCTCGGGTCTCGGAACGCTCTGTGTTTCTGGGACTGCAGACGTGACGTCAAGACCCCCCCCCCCCATGACGTCACGCCACACCTCCTCCATTCATGTCTATGGGAGGGAGCGTATATATATAAGGCAAATTGGATTTTAATAGCAAAGGCATTATTATGTTTAGTGCCACAAGCACTATTACCCAATTCATGCAAGATAGTATAGGCTAAACTGGTGACAGTTTCCCTTTAAGTTTATACTATAAGTTGTATTAAACCTATGCCAGATTTTGGCACACATAAAGCCAGGCCCCTTTCCCATGAAGCCATTGGTCGTTTTACCTTTTGCCACACTTTTCTAGACCCAGTGGAAAAGTGTCAAAAATGCATAGTAAATGTGATGCAAGAGCTATAAAATCATTTTTTGCTTATGTTGTGCCAAAACTTTGCCAAAATTCTGGTGTGTTTGCAATAGTACATCTGGGCCAAGGTAGGTTATAAATTTGCATAACTTTTCATCATGCATTTGTTACATTAACACAACCCAGTCCTTGCTCAAGCATTGCATCAGGCCCTAGAATATAAATTCTTCAAGGTGTAGTGTATCACATCATGAAGTTAAAGGGATATTCAAGGATTTTTATTTGACTATGCTACAGGGGCTGTAAAGTTAGTGTAGTTATAATATAGTGTCTGTACCTGTGTGTGACGGTTTTATCACAGTTCTCATGTGATTTTCACCCCAATATTTATTTTTAACAGCAAACAAAATTATTTTTCCCAGGTTGTAGTGCGGCCGAGACCTGACTCACTAGTCAGCTGATGACAGGGGGCCTGTCTGCTTCAGTGGGTGGAGGGATCGCTTGGTGGGAGAGAGATCAATCTGCAACTAATGCAACAGCTGTAGGCACCCTGATTGAAAACCACAGGTCTTTTGAATGGATGCAGCTCATTTATGTTTCAATGGGTGGGGTGGCTGATGTGTGGGAGGGAGGAAAATGGAATTATGGGATTTGTGGCAAAGAAAAGTCAAGCATGAAATATCAGTTGACTAAAAGCTAGCCACAGTATTATGGTAATCTCATGAAATAGCCATTTAGCCCCAAGACAAGCACAGATCCTTCCTAAGCATGTCCATTAGTGTCTGCCAGGTACGTGCAAAAATCACCTTATGGTGGATAATCCCTTTAACTTGATAATGTAGCTTTCACCTTCTGATATTACCATGTGTTCTTTATGCAGGAGGATAGATATAGAGCTTTATATAATGGATATTCTTACGGCGTTCCTAATGTATTTACAACCAAATCCCTTCCTTACCTCTCCATATGACATTACCATGTGTTTTGTATGCAGAAGGATTGATATAGAGCTTTATATAATGGATATTATTGCTGAGCTCCTAATGTATTTACAACCAAATCCCTCCCTTACTTCTCCATATAGATGAATATAACATTAATGATCAGTTCCATGCATAATATTCAGACAGCATATAATGTAGAGGTCGCATAGCTGAGGACAACTGCAGGAAGACGATGCACAGGGCTTTGCAGGTCAGGCTGTGGTTATTGATATCTCTGCTAAATGAAAAACCATTGACCTCATTTAGAGCTTCCACAATTATCTGGGAGACCCTGTCCTTGAAGCCATGTGATCTGTGACAACCATAAACCATCAGCAGGGGTAGGAGCGGGCGCACATGACACAAAGCTATATACAGTATATTTCCTTCTGTACAGCTCTGGTCCTTCACAGTGCAGATACCAGTGATCTATTCAGCCATGGTTACTGTATCGAGATCTGTAGACGTAATACTGGTATGGGGTTAGATTTTTATATACTTTTCTTTTTTTATATACAAAATTTAATGTAAAGCGAATCTTTTATTTCTAAACAAGATAGAAATACAACACATTTTTTTTTTTTTGCAAAAGGAAATTGCATATATAGTAACTCCTTAATAAAGTGTTACTGTCATTCAAATTAACTTTTGACATGTCGTTCAGACCAGCCGGAAAGTGGAGCACAATGCCGCTCTCTTCCCCGGCTTATAACTCATGATCGCAGCGAATCTCAGGAGTGACACCTGGTGCGCTCAATAACTTTTGGCATGTCTGATTGACATGTCAAAAATAGTTTTAAATGACAGTCACGCTTTAACCCCAATTTTAATATTTGCATCTTTTTTTCTTCCTGGCTTTTTAACAGCCTTAGGCCGAGTTCACATCAGCGTTGTGCTCTGTTGAGAGGAGCGCTGGCTTAGTCTGTTAAAACTACTGGACTTGAGCGGAGAAAAAAATACTACAAGCAGTAACTTTATTACCACTTAACTTCTGCGCTACAGCGGATGCTTGAAACAAAACCCAAGCACCCTATTCAAAGTCGATGGGGCCCGGTAGTGTCTGTTGTGCTTTGACCTGTTCAGGGTCTGTTTGGTGGAAAAAGAAGCCAAGTGGACCACAAGAGAACAACAATAAAGAACAAGGCTGATGTGAACATAGTCTTAAAGGGGTACTCTGTTTCTAGTCATATTATCCCCTATCCACAGAATAGGGGATAAGTGTCTGATCGTGAAGGTTGCTGGAACCCCCGCAATCCCCTGCCCAGCACCCCAGTAATCTGCATGCCTTGAGTGATCTCCGCTTTGTGCCACCATGGCGAATGCTGTATCTCAGTCTCTCTTATGGACATGAATGGAGGGGGCATGAGGACCACGGCCGCTCCGAAGCCTAGGACTGTGGTCGGACTCCCAGCCATCAGACATCTTATCCCCTATTCTTTGGGAAGGGGATAAGATGTCTAGGACTGGAGTATCTCTTTTTTTATCCATAGACTTATATGAGGGCTTGTTTTTTGTGGGACCAATTGTACTTTATAATGACACTTTTCGTTTTACCATAAAATATACTTCAAACCAAATAAAAGGAAACATTTTCTTTGAGGTGAAACAGAATAAAAAGAAATTATGCAGTTTTGGGGGGTCGGGTGGTGCAGGGATTGGGGGGCCTTTTACAGTGTTCACTGAGCAGTAAACTGATATGTTTTTTTTTTGTCAGTACAATTTCCACATTTATATAATTAGTTACATGTTATTACTTGAAATGAAATGAAAACATTTATTTAAAAAAAAAATGCTTTGCATCGCTGTATTCTGACTCCTATTAACTTTTTTTTATTTTTCTGTCTACATGTGAGGGCTCAATTTTCGTGTCGTTTTTAGGACACAGTAGGTTTTGGCCTTGTGGACGCAGCTAATTTTTGTTTTTGCATTTCCCTTTTTTCCACTCGCCTTGTAAGTGCCATAACATTTTTTTTCCATCCTCAGACCCACATGAGGGCTTGTTTTTTTGTGTCACTAATTGTACTTAGTAATGACATCTTTCTTTTTTACCAGGAAATGTACGACATAATATTATTTGTGGGGGTATCTCGAGTCATATTGGGTCAGTCCCAGCATGTATCTGATGCCGGGACCCGGGGCTAATAGCGTGCGGCACGATCGCGGTGCCGCGCGCTATTAACCCTTTAGACGCGCCGTTCAAAGTTGAACGCCGCGTCTAAACCGAAAGTGAAAGCTTCCCGGCTGCTCAGCGGGGCTGATCGGGACTACCTCAGTGAAAATGCGGTGTCCCGATCAGCTGGGACACAAGCGGAGGTCCTCTTACCTGCCTCCGGCGTGTCCCCTCGGCGATTGATTGCTCCAAGCCTGAGATTCAGGCTTGAGCAATCGACCGCCGATAACCCTGATCACTGCAAAGCTATGGCTTTGCAGTGAACAGGGTATAAGATCAGTGTGTGCAGTGTTATAGGTCCCTATGGGAGCTATAACACTGCAAAAAAAAAGTGTAAAAAAAAAGTTAATAACTGTGATTTAACCCTTTCCTTAATAAAAGTTCAAATCACCCCCCTTTTCCCATAAAATAAAAACACCATGTAAATAAAAATAAATATAAACATATGTGGTTTCACCGCGTGCGTAAATGTCCGACCTATAAAAATATATCATTAATTAAACCGCACGGTCAGCGGCGTACATGCACAAAAATTCCAAAGTCCAAAATAACGTATTTTTGGTTGCTTTTTATATCATGAAAAAATGAATAAAAAGCTATCAAAAAGTCCAATCAATACAAAAATGGTACTGCTAAAATCTTCAGATCACGGCGCAAAAAATGAGCCCTCATACCGCCCCATATGTGGAAAAATAAAAAGTTATATGGGTCAGAAGATGACAATTTTAAACATATACATTTTTCTGCATGTAGTTATGATTTTTTACAGAAGTACGACAAAATCAAACCTATATAAGTAGGGTATCATTTTAACCGTATGGACCTACAGAATAAATATAAGGTGTAATTTTTACCGAAAAATGTACTACGTAGAAACGGAAGCCCCCAAAAGTTAAATAATGGCATTTTTTCTTAAATTTTGTTGCAAAAGGATATTTTTTTCCATTTTGCCGTAGATTTTTGAGTAAAATGACTGATGTCAATGCAAAGTAGAATTGGTGGCGCAAAAAATAAGCCATCATATGGATTTTTAGGTGCAAAATTGAAAGGGTTATGATTTTTAAAAGGTGAGGAGGAAAAAATGAAAGTGCAAAAACGGAAAAACCCGTGGTCCTTAAGGGGTTAAAAAGAATCTAGCAAATTTTGGGGTGTTCGTTTTCCCACAATGCACTTTATTGTACAAATGACATGTTCACATTATTCTGTAGATCAGTGCGATTAAAAGGATAGCCAATTTATATAGTTTTTCTATTACTCTACTATTTGAAAAGAAAGTCATACTTTTTTTTAGACAAAAAGTATGCTTAAAACTGTCCTCTTCTGATCTCCTATAAATTTTTTGTTTTGATGGGACTTTTCAATCACTTTTTATAAATTTTTTCTGATATATGATGTGATTAAAAATCAGCATTTACGCCATTTACCATGTGGCATCATAATCGCCCATGGCAATATGTTATTACAAATAACATGTTTATTATTATATATTTTTTTCTTTTATTTTTTGTAAGAGAGGCTTTCATATAATTTAAAATTTATTTTTTCTTATTTTAAACTTTTTAAGTCCCCCATCATGGAATTTGATATGCAATCATTAAAAAGTAAGCACTGTACAATACTGTGCCAGGCTGTATCATTGGATTGGTGCTTTGGTGGCAGGAAACAGGTGAGGGCACCCTCTGCCAACATTTCAGCTCATCAGACCCCCACGATCAAGTTGTGGGGGTCCAATGAGCCCACTGAGCTAACCAGCATATCTAATTTAATACCTTAAACATCATGCTAAACATTGATCACAGCCCTTCATCAGCGGTGAGTGTCCGACTACTCCCAGTAGCTGACACTCACCGTTATGAAGCGAGCACAGCTTCTGCACTCACTTCATAGTCATTTATGCCCTTGTGCTGGGAGGAGGGGGGGGGATACTCCTACTACAGTACTCCTTTAAAACAATGACAAGGTGGTTTATTCTGAAAGAGTGTGGTGTCCACAATCAACTTTTTTTTTTTGGGGGGGGGGGGGGGGCGGGGAAGATGTTACATTAGATATTTTTCGGCAGAAAACAAAGGTGCCAGCTCACTCCTGTAAGCGCGCGGATTGGATTGGACTAATCCAGGTAAGTAGTAAGCAGAGAAAGGAATATCCAGCGCAGACTCTTTGTGCAAAGGAACTTCTTTTATTGGCTAAAATGCATGTTGCTAAGGGATACAACAAGGATTCATGCGGTGTGACGCGTTTCAGCCCGTTGGGCCTTAGATATTTTTCATATTCAAAGCACAAGCACCACCACCATCAGGCACAGAAGAAAGGTTGGAGCAGTTTTTGCACCCACTTTGCAAGTTAGTGGGTGCTATAGGTCCACAATGTGCGGAAATGTTATTTGGGCTGTGTATAGCTCTATTGTTAGAGCTATAGCCTAAGCATGCCTGTATTATTTCAGTTTTGTAAGGCTTGGTTTACATCTTCTTATGAGATTCTGTTAGGTTAGGTTCCACCAAAAACGCAGTACAAAAAAAGTGCAGCATGCTGTTACATGTTGGGCACCATGACGAAAACTCAAGAGACCGCAGCACATATACTTTTTAATTGTTCTGCGCCTAGAGGTGATATGATCCCACTTCCAGTCAGTATTATTAAGTGTAGTACCATGGTGTGATCTAAAATTGTGTGGCTGTATATAACGTGACTGAGGTTGACCCAAGTTTGACTTCTTTCCATTAGTTTTTAATGTTGACCCCATTTTTGTTTATTCGTAGTTGCCCACTTTTATGGTAATGGAAAATGTCTGTTCCACCTGGCCCTTAAGGGGAATGTGTCATCAGAAAATAACCTATTACTTAAATCAAAATTTTGTTACCTTAAAATAATTTAGGAAACCTGCATAGTTTTGTTAGAGTAACTCTTCAAAGTGGTGCCGATGTGATTTTAGTGCTCTTATTGCTGTTATTGAGACCTAAAAGCTCCCTTCATGGGGCACAGCTACAGTGGGACAAAAAGGTATTTAGTCAGCCACCAATTGTGCAAGTTCTCCCCTTAAAAAGATGAGAGAGGCCTGTAATTTTCATCATAGGTATAACTCAACTATGAGAGACATAATGAGGAAAAAAATCGACAAAATCACATAATCCCTTAAGGACCGGGGGGTTTTCCGTTTTTGCATTTTCGTTTTTTGCTCCTTGCGTTTAAAAAATCATAACTCTTTCAATTTTGCACCTAAAAATCCATATGGTTGCTTATTTTTTGCGCCACCAATTCTACTTTGTAATGACATCAGTCATTTTGCCCAACAATCTATGGTGAAACAGAAAAAAAATAATTGTGAGACAAAATTGAAAAAAAAAAACGCTGTTTTGTAACTTTTGGGGGCTTCCGTTTCTACGTAGTACATTTTTCGGTAAAAATGACACCTTATCTTTATTCTGTAGGTTCATACGATTAAAAAGATACCATACTTATATAGGTTTGATTTTGTCTTACTTCTGGAAAAAATTATAACTTCATGCAGGAAAATTAATACGTTTAAAATTGTCATTTTCTGACATTTATAACTTTTTTATTTTTCCGCGTATGGGGCGGTATGAGGGCTAATTTTTTGCGCCGTGATCTGAAGTTTTTAACGGCACCATTTTTGCATTGATAGGACTTATTGATATAAAAAGTGACCAAAAATGCACTATTTTGGACTTTGGAATTTTTTTGCGCGTACGCCATTGACCGTGCAGTTTAATTAACGATATATTTTTATATACACGCGGCGATACCATATATGTTTATTTTTATTTTTATTTACACTGTATTTTTTTTGTTATTGGAAAAGGGGGAGGTGTTAAATGATCTTTATTCACTTTTTTTTCACTTTTTTTTTTTGCAATGTTATAGTTCCCATAGGGATCTTTTACATTGATCACTGGTTTCTCATAGGAAACCAGTGATCGATGATTCTGCCGCTTGACTGCTCATGCCTGGATCTCAGGCACTGAGCAGTCATTCGGCGATCGGACAGCGAGGAGGCAGGTAGGGACCCTCCAGCTGTCCTGTAAGCTGTTCGGGATGCCCCGATTTCACCGCGGCTATCCCGAACAGCTCCCTGAGCTAACCAGCATGGTTTCACTATCACTTTAGACGCGGCGTTCAACTTTGAATGCTGCGTCTAAAGGGTTAATAGCGTGCGGCACAGCGATCAATGTCGCGCGCTATTAGCCACGGGTCCCGGCCGTTGTGCCTGACCCGCTATGACGCAGGGCCACGCCATGGCCCCGCATTATAGATCGGGAGCGGACACATGACTTTCCAGTACGTCATATGTCCTTAAGGGGTTAAAGAATTTATTTGCAAATTGCAGTGGAAAATAAGTATTTAGTCAATAACAAAAGTTCAACTCGATATTTTGTTATATACCCTTTGTTGACAATGACAGAGGTCAAACATTTTCTGTAAGTCTTCACAAGGTTTTCACACACTGTTGCTGGTATTTTGGCCCATTCCTCCATGCAGATCTCCTCTAGAGCAGTGATGTTTTGGGGCTGTCGCTGGGCAACTTTCAACTCCCTCCAAAGGTTTTCTATGGGGTTGAGATCTGGAGACTGGCTAGGCCACTCCAGGACCTTGAAATGCTTCTTACAAAGCCACTCCTTCATTGCCCGGGTGGTGTGTTTGGGATCATTGTCATGCTGAAAGACCCAGCCACGTTTCATCTTCAATGCCCTTACTGATGGAAAGAGGTTTTCACACAAAATCTCACGATACATGGCCCCATTCATTCTTTCCTTTGCACGGATCAGTCGTCCTGGTCCCTTTGCAGAAAAACAGCCCCAAAGCATGATGTCTCCACTCCCATGCTTCACAGTAGGTATGGTGTTCTTTGGATGCAACTCAGCATTCTTTCTCCTCCAAACACGACGAGTTGAGTTTTTCCACAAAGTTGTACTTTGGTTTCACCTGACCATATTACATTCTCCCAATACTCTTCTGGATCATCCAAATGCTCTCTAGCAAACTTCAGACGGGCCCAGACATTTACTGGCTTAAGCAGGGGGACACATCTGGCACTGCATGATTTGAGTCCCTGGTGGCGTAGTGTGTTACTGATGGGTGCCTTTGTTACTTTGGTCCCAGCTCTCTGCAGGTCATTCACTAGGTCCCACCGAGTGGTTGTGAGATTTTTGTTCACCATTCTTTTGATCGTTTTGACACCACTGGTTGAGATCTTGTGTGGAGCCCCAGATCGAGGGAGATTATCAGTGGTCTTGTATGTCTTCCATTTTCTAATAATTGCTCCCACAGTTTATTTCTTCACACCAAGCTGCTTGCCTATTGCAGATTCAGTCTTCCCAGCCTGGTGCAGGTCTACAATTTTGTTTCTAGTGTCCTTCTACAGCTCTTTTGTCTTGGCCATAGTGGAATTTGGAGTGTGACTGTTTGAGGTTGTCGACAGGTGTCTTTTATACTGATAAGTTCAAACAGGTGCAATTAATACAGGTAATGAGTGGAGGACAGAGGAGACTTAAAGAAGAAGTTACAGGTCTGTGAGAGCCAGAAATCATGCTTGTTTGTATTATTTTCCAACATAATTTGCAAATAAATTCTTTAAAAATCAGACAATGTGATTTTATGGATTTTTATTCTCATTATGTCTCTCATAGTTGAGGTATACCTATGATGAAAATTACAGGCCTCTCTCATCTTATCAAGTGGGAGAACTTGTATTTCTCATTCCTTCTTTTTCAGGGGGTAAAAGCAGGTACTGCCCCTCGTGACGTCACGCTCTGCCCCCTCAAGCAAGCCTATGGGATGGGGCATGGCGGCCTCCACGCCCCTCCCATAGACTTGCATTGAGGGAGCATGGTGTGACATCACGAGGGTACAGGGCTGTGACGTCACGATCCTCCAGCCCCTGTATCATGAGTCATCAGGCACAGAGCGAACTTGGCTCCGTGCAGCTGATGACAGGGGGGCTGCAGGAGAGATCGCCGGGTCCCCAGCGGCAGGACCCCCACGATCAGACATATTATCCCCTATCCTTTGGATAGGGGATAAGATGTCTAGGGGCGGAGGACCCCTTTAAGGACACAGACTTGTTTTTTGCTCCTTGCCTACTTATAGCCATAATGCTTTGAATTTTCCACCTACTGAGCCATTTGAGGGATTCTTTTTTGCAATAATAATTGTACATTAAAATTAAATAACTAATTTTATCACAAAATCTATTGTGAAGCCGAAAAAATTAATAAAATTAAAAAAGCATGCATTTTGCAAATTTTGGGGGACTTCTGTTTCTACGAAGTGTACTTTTCATTAAAAATGATGCATTATCTTTTTCCGTTGGTTCATGCGATTACAACAATACCCAATTTGTATAGGTGTTGGGTAATTTTACTATTTTATTTTTGTTCTACTTTTGTAGTATGCTTCAAAGTGTTATCTTTGGACCCGTAGAACTACTATTTTATTTTTTCGTATACGGGGCTGTATGAGGGCTTATTTTTTGTGCCGTGATCCATTGTTTTCAGAAGACCTTTTGATCACTTTTAAATAATTTTTTTTCTGCTATATGAAGTGACCAAAAGTCAAAAATTCTAAACATATTTTTTTAACGTTTACGTCATTGACTGTGCTGTTTCATTAAAGGAGTACTCCGGTGGAAAACTTTTTTTTTTTTTTTTAAATCAACTGGTGCCAGAAAGTTAAACAGATTTGTAAAATTACTTCTATTAAAAAATCTTAATCCTTCCAGTACTTATTAGCTGCTGAATACTACAGAGGATATTATTTCCTTATTATCTGATCGCGAGTCAACTGACCGCTGAGGCCCCCCATGATTTTGAGAACAAGAACCCATACTTGGCTATCTCCTGCAGCTTACATAAAGAAAAATGAAGCTGTGGTGCATGCACACGACCTGCTGCTGCCTTCTAACAGGAGAGAAAGGGTCTATTCACATGGGCAGAATTTCCGCTTGCGGAATTCCACCTCAAATGAAAGCCCAATAGACTTCTATGGGTTTCAACACTTCTGAATTTCAGCAAGCAGAATTTCTGCACCAATTCCACACAAAATACGCACAAGCCAGAAACCACCCAAGGAAGCGGAATTGGTGCACTCCCATTCACACTTCTGCTGAATTTCCGCTTGGATTCCGCACCAATTCAGCACCAATTCAGCCCAAAATCCTCACAAGCGGAAGCGGAACTGGGGCGCATAAGTGGAAATTCTGCCGTGTGAATAGACCCTTAAGCTAGGTTCACACTACTGAAATTCCGCCTGTCTGTATGTAAAAGTTTGGTAGAGTAAAAAACTCCAAAGCCTATTTTCTGCAATCCGCTTCCAATCTGCCTCCATTCCGCATTGGGTAAAAATCCACCTTCAAATCAGAGTCCCATTGAAGTCAATGGGATTCTGCGGTGAAAATCTGGCTGGAGAAAGAGCACCACCATTCTTTAGGGGGAAATTTGAAAGCAAAAATTCCGCTCCAAAAATTCCGAAGTGTGCACAGAAAACCCATTGACTCGCATGTACATTTTAGTAAGCAGAATTTCTGTATGCAATTTCAAAGCTGAAATTCCATAGTGTGAACCTAACCTTAGGGTCTATTCACATGGCAGAATTTCTGTTTGCGGAATTCTGCCTCAAATTTAAGCCCATAGACTTCTACAGGATTCCTCACTCACATTTACACTTCTGAATTTCCGCTTACGGAAATTCAGAAGTGTGAATGGGAGTGCAGAATCCCATAGAAGTCTATGGACTTTGATTTGAGGCAGAATTCTGCAAGTGGAAATTCTGCTGTGTGAATAGACCCTTATTTACTTTTCTAGAGAGAGGAGGAAACTTTTCCAGTTGCCATATAACAAAAACATTAAAAAAAATCTACAATCAGAAAATGAAAGCAGAAAAAAAGAATGTTTCAGTATATGGTATTAATTAGAAAGAATATTAAGGTAATATATTTTACTTATTAGGGTAAGTTACTGTATACATAATGGATTGGGGAATTAAGACAACATTTAGTGGTGGGGAATGTGATCGTGAAATGTCACAGTTACCTGATGGAAAGGTGTAGCACCTCTCTGACACCCTGGTGGACAGTGTTCACACATACGTGTTTTATTGATTCACAGCAAACACACCAGCACTGAGAATTTAAGCAATGATTGCAATGTAATGGATGCAAGTACTTACTACTAGTGCTATAGTTCATTGCTTGTTCCAGCTTATCCCACATACATAATTGCTGAGCCTCATCTGTCTCCAAGATAGTTTTAGCTAAAATTTCAATCGACTAATACAATCAGGAAATATTTTCTTCTACAGGAGTATGGAAACACAGATTTTCAAATCCGCAGCACCCGTCCTATGTGAAAGTAGTCTTTAGGCAATGTTCACACCTTGGAATTTCCATGCAGAATTCCGCTTGGAACATTCACACGAGCGGACCCACAGCGTATTTTACGTTGCAGATCTGCCGCTGAAGGACCACTGTATGGTGCTTTTACATGTGCCTGCTCAGAGCGGCAATACACTGCTACGAGCAGACACACTGCGATGTACGAGTCCCCGCGTGCATGCACAGTATACTCGCACATGGTGGCAGCTCTCGGCCTAGCTTATAGAGCAGGGGGAGCGACCACTATGTGTGCGAGTACACTGCGCATGTGCGGCGAATCGCACATTGCTTCAGTGTTCAGCCACATGTAAAGGCACCATACAGTGGTCCTTCAGCGGTGGATCCGCAGCGTAAAATACGGTGGGGATCCGCTCGTGTGAATGTACCCTTAGGCTACATTTCCACTCAACAAAACTCCACATTCTCTGCACAGAGTTTTTATCAATTAAAAAGCTGCAACCAAATGTTAGCTGAAAGTCAATAGGGAATTATGAAATGCCAAGCCTACTGAAATGCCAAGCCAAGCATGCTGAGACTATGGCGTTTAAAAATAAAAAAATGGTGTTTCTCTCTCATAGAAGTCTATGAGAGGCAAAAAAAACGCCATCAAAACACCATGTGGGTTAAGCATTGCCATTTTTTACTGCCGTTTCCCCCCCCCCCCCAATTCTTCGATTAAAAGAATCACGCCAAACACATAGAAACGCCAAGATCCTTAACCCACTATGTTTGAAAAAATGGCAGAAAAATTTGGGAGTGCTAAATGACATGGCATTTTTGGCATTTTTTTAAGGTGGTAACCTTTCCTTGGGGTACATTTACATGGATGGGTCTTTAGTGAGTTTCCCCCTGGGGTTTGAACTATGGAAAATCTGCAGCAGATTACATGACTTCAATAGGGTCTGCTACAGATTTTTCACTGCAGAAAATCCACTGTGGAAAACCCACCACGGCTCAAACCTGCAGCGGGAAAGACCGCTAATGTGAGTGTGGTAGCCTGGGGATGTAGGGTATATGGGGTGTAGCTGTGCGGTTACTAAAGGGTGCTTGCTTAACCCTTTCTATTCGTGATGCCAGGGTGAGGGCTATTCTCTGTATGCTTGTCCTACTGCCACCCTTCCCAAGAGCGATAGGAAGATAGGAAATAATTGATTGTCCACAACCGGAGATTTGCAGAAACTTGTCAGAACTTTTACTAAAGATTTTATGCAATAATGAACAGGATCAGTCCATATAACAAAGTCTATTAGAGCTTGACAAGTGGTTGGTACCTCGTGAGTCTATTGAGCTTAAGAAGGTAATTGTTGCGCTGATCCACTGGATTTAGGGGTTTAGATTCCGTCCAGTAATCACGCTAGCTTTAGCGGGGAATGAGATTTTAACTCACGGTTTAGTGTCAGGCTGAGGCCGGCAGGCTTCTGGCCTAGCTTGTCTTTGTAAGTTGCGCAGATCCATTCTTAAAGTCCGGCATCCACGAGAGCAGCAACCCAAGAGCGCGATCATTGGCTACAACTCTCTTATATGGGTAGGGGCTGGACTAAAGCTCACTGATCCATAACAACTGTCAATCTTCTGTACATAGAGTTATGGGTAAACATGTGACCCAAGGACCTCCAAAGGTCCTCCAACATACCATAGAGGAATTAATATAGTCACATGACCGAAGGTCCTGCGACGCTTTAAAGGTAATTATACTAATATACATTATGTTAAATATATACATTAAAACATTACCAAAGAGGTGACTAGGGGCTGTCCCGCCTGGTGGACCCTACCTGAACGTAGTAACTCTGACTTTGGGGACCACCATACAAGGTACGGTATGCAATACGGTACCGGGACACCACAAACCCCCTCACTAAAGATAAGTCGGCCTCGATGTCTGTCCCCTAAAACAGAAGGACAAAGTGAAGGTTACTTTACAACAGTCCTGGGCATAACTTTTCAAATGTCCATTAGTCAGGCTTCATAATACTACAAGGTTATTTAACTTTTTAAGGTGCAAACATAGGCATGGGTAAACTCATGAACAGGATTACTTGGTTCATAAATTTAGTAACAAAATGACATTATTATACATGAGATACATCCTAACACTTTCACTCAACATTTTTGAATCTCACTAGACATTTTTGAATCTCACAAGACATTTTTGCCACACTAGTTTACTGTTTAGTACACTGAGGGCTTTACTGGCTTGCCTGAGGCTATATACCAATAAACTAGCTACTAGGGTCCATTGGCTACACGCTCTTATCCCTAGAACACGCAAGAGCACCTACTGGCCGGGCAGGGCATCTCGCACACGTAAGAGAGAGAAGAGAACAGTTAATGTACATAAAAGTGGCAGGAATTGGAAAATGACATAGGCTACAATTCCTAAAGCGTTTACTTGAGTGTGAGATATCTTTGTTGTTTGGTGTACTAAGTTTAAGCTGTGGTCATGGCCAAAGGCAGACTAGTTGGTGCTGGTTGAGTCGGCCCCACCTCCTCGTCGGGAGTGGGCCGCAGCACTTCCGTTGGTGCCTGGTGGGCAGGCCAAACCTCCTCGCCGGGAGTAGGCCTAGGCACGGAAGTTGGTACCCGCAGTTTAGGCCTCACCTCTTGGGTAAGAGTAGGCCTGGGCACTTTACAGGAAACTGAAGGAAGTGACTGCTGCTGTAGAAACTCCTCCTCAGGCTCATAGGTGGAATCAGTGGGAGCAGGCCATTTCGGCCTCAGCTGGAAGGGGTCCGCCTCCCAATCAGTGGATGGAAAGTGCTTGAAAGGAAGCTTGGTTGGAGCTGCTGGTCTGGTGACTGCGGCAGCCCACTCTCCTCGCAGGCCCTGGACGGGTGTGTATTCCACTATTTCACCCACCTCAAGGGAATGGAACTTCTTGTTGATGTGAGGCCTCTGGACAGCTCAACGGTTTACAAGGATGGTATAGCCGATGTGGCAATAAATGAGGGTACCGTAACCTCTGACCTTGTCGAACTTGGCCACTGTTGCTCTGCGACGTTCCAAGGGCTTCTCCCCTTCTCGGGGATAGTCCCACATGCGAATGTAGAGTGCCTCCATTTCTTTAGTGTTTTCTTGGTAGCGGATTCTCTCCTCACGAGGTAGATGAACATGTTTAGGGGCATAAAGTTCTCGTGTCGGGCCTTTAGCTTTTCCATCACTTCGGCCATTTCGGCCTCCTGACGGGCCCTTTCCCTCTGCGCCTTAGGGACTTCCCAGGCAGGGGTTGGAGAACATCATGCATGTACTGGATCATTTCGGGCTCATCCCCAAAGGTCCATTTAGGCAATCTTGGTGAGCATGGTCGTTCACTCGGCAAAGCAGAAAGGGGTATTTCTGGCTCAGGGCTGATGGAGGAAGAAAATGCAGCTTCTGATGGAATACTTACAGAAGACTCCTCCGTCAGGGTTTTCAGCCCATGAACCCCATGTCCGGTGGTGAGGGAACAGTCTCACCGGTGTCCCAGCAATTTTCCCTGGAGGGGTATCTGGCCAGTCATCATCGGGCAGTGGGGGAAGATTGTAGGCCCCCTCTTCATCCAACGATAACTGCTGCAGACGATCGGCAAGGTCGTGGAATAGTGCTCCGGCGCCATCTTGGTGCTAACGCCACGTGGATCGCTGCTCTCCGTCATGTCTGTACACTCCATCTCTTCCTTATGCAGACTGAAGAGGTCGCTGTGCAGGGCTCCTTTTATAATAGGCTTCTCCAAAATGGCCGCCGGCCATAAGGACGTCATCGATTTAGCCCTGACTTCCGGTCCCCCGGGAAACAACAGCAGTGAATTTAAATTCCCCTTCGGCTGCGACACATTTACCTGGTAGCCACGCCCAGGGGCGGGTCATGGCGCAGCGCGGGCTTTTTGCGCACTTCTCCGGCAGCAGGTTAACTCTTGCCCCGCTGACCGGACCAGAGGATCGTAACATGTATTCACTTCTCGCTTTACACATTTCTGCAGCCAATAAATTTTCGCCTCCCCCCTTACCTTTCGCGTGCGCTCCCTGCACGCAACACCATACACACGATTCCGTACACTTAAATGGGGATTTGCAGCACATTAGTAAAGTCCTTTACATAGGGGGGAGTACTCGGTTAACGGTGGCAACAGCTGTAGGCACACACCCGTATCCTGTTCGTGACACCAAAAAGCTATCTGGTAGCCTGAGGGATGTAGGGTATATGGGGTGTAGCTGTGCGGCTACTAAAGGGTGCTTGCTTAACCCTTTATATTCGTGATGCCAGGGTGAGGGCTATTCTCTGTATGCGTGTCCTACCGCCACCTTTCCCAAGAGCGATAGGAAGATAGGAAATAATTGATTGTCCACAACCGGAGATTTGCAGAAACTTGTCGGAACTTTTACTGAAGATTTTATGCAATAATGAACAGGATCAGTCCATATAACAAAGTCTATTAGAGCTTGACAAGTGGTTGGGACCTCATGAGTCTATTGAGCTTAAGGAGGTAATTGTTGCGCTGATCCACTGAATTTAGGGGTTTAGATTCGGTCCAGTAATCACGCTAGCTTTAGCGGGGATTGAGATTTTAACTCACGGTTTAGTTTCAGACTGAGGCCGGCAGGCTTCTGGCCTAGCTTGTCTTTGTAAGTTGCGCAGATCCGCCCTAAAAGTCCGGCATCCACGAGAGCAGCAACCCAAGAGCGCAATCATTGGCTACAGCTCCCTTATATGGGCAGGGGCTGGACTAAAGCTCACTGGTCCATAACAACTGTCAATCTTCTGTACATAGAGTTATGGGTAAACATGTGACCCAAGGACCTCCAAAGGTCCTCCAACATACCATAGAGGAATTAATATAGTGCAACGCTATAAAGGTAATTATACTAATATACATTATGTTAAATATATACATTAAAACATTACAAAAGAGGCGACTAGGGGCTGTCCCACCTGGGGGACCCTACCTGAACATAGTAACTCTGACTTTGGGGACCACCATACAAGGTACGGTATGCAATACGGTACCGGGACACCACATGAGCCTACCCTTAGAGAGGCCTTCTTATCCTGCCCACACTTTCTGAATTATGTCCCAGCCGACTTACAGGCAATAGCTGCAGGGACCGTACACCATTTTTTCACCCAAAAAATTTACACATAGGGGGAGATTTATCAAAACCTGTGTAGATGCAAAGTTGCCCAGTTGCCCATAGCAACCAATCAGCTCGCTTCTTTCATTCTTGACAAAGCCTGTGAAAAATGAAAGAAGCCATCTGATTGGTTACTATGGGCAACTGGTCAACTTTGCATCTACACAGGTTTTGATAAATCTCCCCCATATTTTTTTTAGAAATGTATATTACAAATTTACAAATAAACAAGACTAACAAAAAGGTATAAGGGGAGATTTATCAAAACCTGTCCAGAGGAAAAGTTGCAAAGTTGCCCATAGCAACCAATCAGATCGCTTCTTTCATTTTTCAGAGGCCTTTTCAAAAATGAAAGTAGTAATCTGATTGGTTGCTATCGGACAGGTTTTGATAACTCCTGAAGTCTTTGGAATAACAAGCTTATAAATATGCTATATATTTCCCCACAGGTATTTTCTGTGCTTCCATGTATAGAACAGTGATGGCGATGCTGAGTGTCAGGACCACTGTATATTGCAGATTCCCTTAGCGTGCATCGCTCTGAGCCGGCTCCAGCCCCTAGCTCTCCATCAGCCACTAGACCATGAGTTAATCCACCTTTTTTTTCATTTGACTTTCTCTGTTCGCTCTGTTGCACGTATGTGCAGCTGGTCACGTCCTACACACAAGATCATGTCTACCTGCTTCATACTGTGCTGCCTAGACCTGCAATTTGTTTACTATCATATTAATCTTCATTATGCAATTCAGAATGGTGGAATTACAAGGAAACGCAGAACTAAGTTATTAAGAGATTATTTGAAGAAGCCGGTTGTGGTGTATCAAGATATTAAATTGTGTCTGTATGACGTGTATAATGGAGTACTTTCCCGTAACCCTTTGTTTTAGAACAATGACCGACATTTATCATTGCCTTTAGACTGTTTTTTTTGTGTCTAAAAAAGGTGCAAAAAAGGCGCAAGCAGGGTTTATTTGCTCCTTTTGGTTTACACATTTCTGCTGATTTTGAGTTGCAATCCACTAATTTTGGCAATACACATGATATGGAAGGGTTTTATCAACTGCACCTTTTTGTGAAAAGGCGCAAAAAGGCGCAAAACCACCAGAAAGTCTCTAAAACTACACCAGCCCAGACTTAGCCTTAGCTTTTTGGTGTATGTGAAGAGAGAAATTTTAGAAAATGTTTTCCTGCTCAAAATGTATCAAATCGTCTGCTACCTTTTAATAAATTTGGTGCTCCTACACATTACCAGCACACAAAAACAAAAAAAGTATAGAAAAATATTTCACTTACACCTACAAAGATAAATGCCGGCCTATATGCATGTGGTATTCACTGGTCATCCATATAATAAACCCCTTTAGTGAGCATTGATACCCAAGGTCAGGGGATTGGATATTTACATCCTCTACTGGGACCTACAAAAAAGTGTAAAGAAGATCAACACATGTGCTTTCATATAGGATGGTAATTCTGCAGATTTTCTGCACGTTGGGGAAGATTTATCAAAACTTGTGCGGAGGAAGAGTGGGGCAGTTGTCCATAGCAACCAATCAGATTTCTTCTGTCATGCTTCACAGGCCTTTTTTTTTTTTAATTAAGAAGCCATCTGATTGGTTGCTATGGGCAACTGCACCGCTTTTCCTCTACACAGTTTTTGATAAATCTTCCCCTATGTCAGCAGCATTTCTGCATGTAAATCCACAGCCACAAATTTACATCATAGAGTGTAGATAAAGATGGATATTTGAATTTAAAAAAAATTGTATGCACTTCTTATCTGCAGCAGATCAGCAAAATTTATGTAGGAAAATCAATGTGACGGACTGACTCCGCCAAAAGTGACTTCTCCTTCCAGACGACAAGCCCCAGCATATCACAGGCAATATCCCCAGGCAGAACTAGAGATTATTGCATCCTTGTACCCAAAGAATCAGGCAACACCAGTCTTCAGGTATAAAATCAGAACTCTTTATTGTGGAACAAGTGTCTTCTTTCATAGGAAGGACATCACAGGGGGAAGGGTCAGTAAAGACAATACAGGTGACAGTCAGTCTGGGAGATAATCCAATAAAGTTGGTTAGCTCTCCCTATAGAGTGCCTTGAGTGCAAAAGGTGGAGGTGTGCACCACAAACAATGGTGTATTTTCAGTTGTTTTACACCCACTAAATCAGTGTTTCCCAACCAGGGTGCCTCCAGCTGTTGCAAAACGACAACTCCCAGCATGCCCGGACAGCCTTTGGCTGTCCGGGCATGCTGGGAGTTGTAGTTTTGCAACATCTGGAAGATCCCTGTTTGGGAAACTCTGCACTAAATAAATAAATAAAAGTTATACAGTACAAATACATTACCTCCAAATGAAAAATACAATACAAAATCCTGTAAAAAATAAAGTCCACGTCGATGAAAAAGTATAGTTATTTTTATTTTATTTTTATGCGGAGATTGCAAAAATGCAAAAAAAATAAAAATAAAAATTTGGTATGCTCCAAGATAGGCTGCATCTCTAAGGGATTGAATGGGTATTCTGGGTAAAGTAAAAAAGAAAAAAAAAAAAAAAAGGCCCAGGGAGGTGGCTAACATTATACTTATTAAACTTATACTTATCCTCCCTGTTCCCCCCCCCCCCCTTCTTCTGTGGACAACTGCACAGGCTAACCACGAATACAGAAAGTGTTGGACATCGGGAGCTCTGTGACTAGTGGCAGTAGGGGAGCAAGGAAGGTAAGTACAAGTTTAATTTTATGTTTTTTACTACCCCAAGTCTCCCCCCCCCCCCCCCCCCCAAAAAAAAAATAATTAAAAACTTGAAAGAATCTTTCTTTTTTCTGTTTTTCCCCCTGGAAATAAATACATTGACATGTCCTTAAATATTCTAATGTTAAACTCCCCAGACTGTGTAGGGGGAAAGAAAACACCCAGTTGTTAATTTATTCATACATGAGTATTTTATTCCCATGAGTAAGACAATGTATGTTCCTTGAAAACCCCTTCGAAGTGGTATACCCATCTGGGAAATTCATGGCATAGTCACAGGATATGCCATAAATGTCTGATAGATGTGGGTCATATCTCTGGAACTCCGATCTGTCTGGCACTCATAGCACTGGGTCTGGCTCAGGCTTGCTCGCTAATGGGGATCCAGGACACTTGATGACGTCACTTATCGGCATCTGCATTGTGGAGAAAGAAGGACACGACCCAGCTGTTCTGCAACGGAGATTGCTGCGTTGGACAGAAGGTTAGTATCTGTTTATTCATGTTTTTTTTCAACCTGGCACAAAGGGGGACATATCTGGATACTAGAAGGGCGGGTGCTACCTCTCTACCTTGCTGGCTACCTAACTACCTACCTACAGGATCTCACACTCCCAACATTTTTGTACCCATTTTATTCTATCTTGTCAAGTGACAACACTGAAGAAATGACCCTCTGCTACAATGTAAATTAGTGAGTGCACAGCCTGTATAACAGTTTTAATGTCATGTCCCCTCAAAATAATACAACACACGGCCAGTAATGTCTAAACCATGGCAACAAAAGTAAGTACACCCCTAAGTGGAAATGTTTCAAATAGACCCAAATAGCCATTTTCCTTCCCAGGTGTCATGTGACTCATTAGTGTTACAAGGTCAAAGGTGTGAATGGGGAGCAAGTGTCTTATATTTGGTGTTATCGCTCTCACACTCTCTTATACTTGTCACTGGAAGTTCAACATGGCACCGTATGGCAAAGGACTCTCTGAGGATCTGAAAACAAATTGTTGCTCTACATAAAGATGGCCTAGGCTATAAGGAGATTGCCAAGACCCTGAAACTGAGCTGCAGCACAGTGGGCAAGACCATACAGCGGTTTCACAGGACAGGTTCCACTCAGAACAGCTCCATACCTAGTACAGAACTGACTGATTCCCCTTAAGGGTACGTTCACACGTACAGTATCTGCTGCATATTTTTTGCAGCTGATTTTGCTACACATGGAAGTTATTGGGTAGCAAAATCAGCTGCAGAAAATAAGCAGCAGATACTGCATGTGTGAAGTACCATAAGGGATGTATCTCATGCTTTAGGGGTTACTCCAAAAGTGCCATAGCATAGGGGATAAGTAGGAAATCGTGGGGTAGGGGACATTTACTTTTCATCTATATATCTATCCATCTGTCTATCTATCATCTATTTTCTTCCTTTGATGCTTACACAGAAAAAAAAAACTATTTGATGGTCTATATAGGGTTTATCTTATGTGTATGTTTGCAGCCATTTATGTGACCGCTGAGCACTAACTGTGTAACTACCATCTATTAAGGATATATTCACATGTACAGTATTCTGTTCATATTTGATGTGCAGGATTTGAAGCTGCAGATTTTGTGCTGCAGATTTCTATGTAAACTAATTGACAGAACACAGCATTAAATCTGCAGCTTTAAATCCTGCGCAGATGAATACTGTACATGTGAATAGACCCTTGTGGCTCTGGTAACTGATAAAATCTGAATCAGTATAATGAATAACAAATAACATTTAGTATTGTAAAAAAACAAAAATTACTAAATAACATATACTGTATTTAATACAAAACATATAGAACACTATAACACAGCATGCATTATAAATATATAAACTTATTTTAGGTTAGTATTTCACAATATAATAAAGATCCCATTAATTCATTAAATAGTAAATATGAAGTGCTTACATGTACGTAGCCCAAAATGGTACCTGTAGAATGCGCAACACGTCCTACAAAACAAAAGACTATGGAAATAAAATGTACTACTGTTATCTGTTTGAGAGGCAATAAACCCATTGGAGTATATTGGAAGTGCTCCTTGTTAAGATAGATGCAATGCTTGCTGATGACATACAGATGCTATATGATCTGTCAAACTGAATTTGTTGGCCGCAATCCTCATTCCAAATTGGTGACACTTTTAGATAACTGTTTGGGCAAGGAGACACTTGGTACCTTTCAAATATTTGTTTTTGGTTCCATAACATAGAAAAATGCTTTTTTTCCTCTGGTACCAAGAGCCAAAGAGGCATTTCTAAGCCCCAGAAGTGCTGAGGGCTAGGACACCTCCTCACTCCATTCTTATCCCTTTTGCTTGATTGACAGTCAGCTGGAAGCCAAGCTCTGTTTACAAATCCTATTCCTGTGCTGTGAATACAAATTGTGCGCATGTGTGAGATTTGGAAACAGAGCTTGGCTTCCAGCTGACTGTCAATGAAGTAGGGATGAGGTGTGAGAGGGAGCGAGGAGGTGTTCCAAGCCCTCAGCCCTTTAGGGGCTTTGAAATGCCTCTATGACTCTTGGCACCAGAAAATAAAAGCATTTTTTCTACAGACACAGATAGATATATGAAAGGTTTCATTTGCAGATAAAATAAAAACAGAATCAAATGTGTGTTTAACATCTCTAGAATATGATGTGGATACTTCAGACTTGGGTGCAAAGTCTAAGGGAGAGTATCCCAAATCACAGCCCGCAAAATAGCCAACAGATGCAGCATGGATGACAAGACAGACAAGAGCACGGACACCAGAAACATGCAAAAGGAAGCAGGATGGCAACATGGTCTCAAGCTGAAGGACTGGAATGTAGTTGTAACATTGGCACGTGCAGAGAGAGAGCAATAGGACAAAAAGTACCAGACAAGGGCAAGACTGCAAACACAGGATTTACAAGTGTGGGCACAGAACTGTTACATAATAAGCACAAGACAAGGCTATCCAAAAGGGCTTAGAAGAAGCAGAATCCAAGAAACTGGGTCATAAACAAAAGTTGGCTTGGAAACAGACTTGCAACAAGATGACGTGAGGCAGAGTCCACAGAATACAGAATGTGGATGGGTCCAAAAAATAGAACAAATTGTGCTGATGCTCAAAGAATTGAAGCAGCACAAGGTTTTTTAATCGTTCCTAATAAGCCAATAGGAACAGCTGTCTATACCCAGGAGTACGCAGCAAGGTGAAATTACTGTTGTCTTGCTGGTGTAAGGGTTTGGCAGGAACAGAATTGATGCATCTTGCATAGGCTACCTGGATCAAATAACATGTTGTCAGCAGAGGAGATGTCAGCAACAGTGCAGTTCGTGACATGCTCACTGAGGGATCATGCTACAGCTGCCAATAGAAGTCTATGAATAGAGGAGTAATGGTAGTAGGTGGAGAGACATAGAAAGTGTTTGGGAGCTTGTAGTATTGGATCAGCTGGGGCCCCCCGCACGATCTCCTGCAAGGGGCTTTTCTACTCACCTGTACTCAGCTTGCTCTGGCCCCCACCCTCACAGAGCTATCAGTGATTCACTTAGCAGGCCATTACTGATGCTCATTTCCAAGGGTGGGCCAGAGAGCAGTGAGTACTGGTGATTAGACAGGTCCCATGCAGGAGATTGTGGGAACCAACCCCCACCCCATCCCCACGTGGTTGAAAACTTATCCCCTAACCTGTCTGTAGGGGTACAATATATTTCTTTTAAGTTATGCCTCTATGTTTAGAATTTTAGGACATTGGTGACCTTTGCATAGTGAAGAGATGGTAAACATGAAATATTCATGGGGGCATCAGTACATTCCATACCTACATGGCATTCTCAGGATAACGTCTTTAAAGGAGAGGGACATTGTGGTGAGGACAGAGAAATAGCTGTAGACATGTCAAACACTTTATGGTTATGCACTCAAAACTGTGGACTCTTTTCTTGTCTTTTCTATTATTTCCTACTGTGTTTATGCTTCCTTATGCCTCAAATTATTCACAACACTTAGAATAAGTGAATAAGCTGGAAAGAATGGGCCAGATATATGCCAAAAGTAATTGGCTGGTTTATGTCTTGATGCCTTGTTTTTTTTCCACTCTACTGAAAAGCAAATATGACTTACATGACACTAAACCCCTGCATACAATCTATATATATATATATATATATATATATATATATATATCATTTTATTTATTTTTTATTTTTTTTTGTGTAGGGGTGGGGCTTGGGGAGGGGTTTGAGTGGAATAGGTGCTATATATTATTTTTTTTTTTTGTGTGGGGGTGGGGCATGGGTAGGGGTTTGAGTGGAATAGGTGCAGGTCAGGGGTGGAGTCTCAAAAGGGGCCCTAGCTCTTCATTGGTTTGGGGGAGGTATACATTTTAGTGCTTACCATAGGCATCATTACTAGTAATAGGCCTCTGGCACTATGGGATATATTTGCATTGTATAACCAACAGGAAATCATTTTGTAAAATGTATTCCTTTAAAGGGATACTCCGCCAGAAAACATCTTATCCCCTATCCAAAAGGGATAAGATGTCTGATCATGCCGCTGCTGGGGACCCCCGCAATCTCTGGGGTCAAAAGTATGCCCATTGTGTGATATATATAACAAAACAAACCATTATTTACCTCCAGCTCTCCTGTGATGCCTCCGGTGTTCTGCTCTGATCCACAGCAATCGTCTTCTTGATCTGCAGCGTGACTGTCAGGCCCAGAAGGCACCAGGGCCCAATGTGTCACACAGCCCCTCAGAATTTAGGATGTATTTACATATTATTCTTTGGCATAAGCTACATGTTACTCACAAACAGATTCACCAATGGCATAACAAGGACCAGGAGGAGTCCTTATTATGTCACAAAGTAATAGGAGTACTATGCGAGTAAATAGGGTTTTTATTAACACATAGTGGATTTTTCCATTCCTGACATCTATTGTGTTTGCATGCAAAGTCATGTAGTTTCATGAACTAAATTGTTCTTCATTCTGAAGTGGTGTTAATAAAAGGACAAGATGGTGTGTCTATAATAATAATGTTCAACCTTACTGCCTACATTAGTGCCGACCTATACATGATTATTTCAACACCTGTGAAATAAGACCGACTGAGGTGTTGTGGAGTCAACATTGGGTGCTGTGTATCCAGTGGAGCGTCCATGATTGTTTTCTGATGACATGCGACAAAGAAAATGTTTGTATGCATTTTACGGATAAGATTGGAGACATAAGGGGGTACAGTGGAGGCCATGTACATTTTTATAGGAGCTCTATTATTACTCCAAATAAATATGTTTTTGCACATAAGGCATTGAATCCGGCATGGAAATTCCGATGTGTGAACATGGCTTAACAAAAAAACGGGCTACATAGCACACTGCTGTGATTGTGTAGCTTTGCAACTCATACAAGTGAACTGGGTTGGATTGTGATCCACAAGAGGCCTCATGGTCATGGCCACTTGTGGCTAGCAACATGGCCCCATTCACATGTATGAGTCACCAAGCTGCGTGATCATGGCAGGGTGACACAGTGACTTTTAGTTGTGCAACCAGAAATCGCCATGAAGCCCTAACCTAAGACAAATAGAAGACCCTGGTCACTACTGCTGACAATCTAGAGGTTCCCACAAAAATTAGTATCCAAACGGTGGCCCACCTGATGATCAGATGCAGTGGCGTCGCTGGGGGGGGGGGGGCAGAGGGGGCCATGGCCCCCCCTAGATCAGGCCGTGCCCCCCCCCCCCAATTTAAAATAAACTAAGTTCTTCTGCTGCACCCAGCTGTGTCCTCGCTACCAGTGGTGTAGTGGTGGGTTCCCCCCGGTCTTCAGCTGCGCTCGCTCCCGTCCGTTAGCACCCCATCACCTCTGCGGCACTAAGGCCCCCCCGTTTGCAGCTGCGCTGGCGGCCGGGCCTGGTCCGATGAAGGACGTCGCGAAAGTAAAGTCCCTCCACAGACCCGCGCAGGAGTATGTCAGTGATGTCACCCGTCGGGCCGACGCCGGAGAGAAGAAGCGCTACTAGGTAAGTAAGTGTGTGAGTGTCTGTGTGAGTGTGTGTGTGTCTGTGTCACTCTGTGTGTGTGTCGGGGGGGGGGGGGAGAGTTCGGCTATGCTTCCTAATGTGAAGAAACTGCTACCTAATGTGGGAAACTATGCTACCTAATGTGGGGAAACTGCTACCTAATGTGGAAAAACTATGCTAACTAAAGTGGGGAAACTGCTACCTAATGTGAGGAAACTTCTACCTAATGTGGGGGGAACTGCTGCCTACCTAATGCTCCCCCCTCCCCCCCCCCGACACTAGCATCCTCATCATCCACCAGCAACACTCCCCCCCCCCAGCCCAGCAGTAGCACCTCCATCAGCAGATCCTGCTGGTGGACATTGAGGATGCCAATGCCAGGAGGATGATCCTGCCGATGGATGATGGGGGTGCTACTGCCAGGGGGGGCAGTAGCACCCTCATCATCCACCAGCAACACCTTCCCCAGCAGTAGCACCCCCATCATCCATCAGCAGCACCATAATTCCCCCCCCTCCCGTGGTAATAGCATCAGCTAACGGATGATAAGGGGTGCTACTGCTGTTGTGGTATTGTATTTAGAGGGTGCACTGTATGGCAAGGTTATATTCAGAGGGTGCAGTGTGTGTTAGTATATTCAGAGGGTACAGTGTGGGGTAGTATTATATTCAGAGAGCACAGTGTATAGTAGCAATGTATTTAGAGGGTATGGTGTGGGGCAGGTTTATATTCAGAGAGTGCAGTGTGTGTTGGTATTATATTCAGAATGTACAGTGTGTGGTAGTATTATATTCAGAATGTACAGTGTGTCATAGTATTATATTCAGTGGTTACAGTGTGTGGTAGTATTATATTCATAATGTACAGTGTGTGGTAGTATAATATTCAGAATGTACAGTGTGTGTTGGTATTATATTCAGAATGTACAGTGTGTCAGTATTATATTCAGTGGGTACAGTGTGTCATAGTATTATATTCAGTGGTTACAGTGAGTGGTAGTATTATATTCATAATGTACAGTGTGGGTAGTATAATATTCAGAGGCTACAGTGTGTCATAGTATTATATTCAGTAGTATAATATTCAGAGGGTACAGTGTGTCATAGTATTATATTCAGTGGGTACAGTATGTGGTAGTATTATATTCATAATGTACAGTGTGAGGTAGTATTATATTCAGAGGGTACGGTGTGTGACTGTAGTGACTATTATATTCAGAGGGTACGGTGTGTGACAGTATTATATTTAGAGGGTACAGTATTTGGTAGTATTATATTCAGAATGTACAGTGTGTGGTAGTATTATATTCAGAGGGTACAGTATGTCATAGTATTATATTCAGAGGGTACAGTGTGTGGTAGTATTATATTCAGAGGATATGGTGTTCGAGAGTATTATATTTAGAAGGTACAGTATGTGGTAGTATATTCAGAATGTACAGTGTGTGGTAGTATTATATTCAGAATGTACAGTGTGTGATAGTATTATATTCAGTAGTTACAGTGTGTGATAGTGTTATATTCAGTGGATAGGGTGTGTGACAGTATTATATTTAGAGGGTACAGTATGTGGCAGATTTATATTGAGAAGGTACAGTATGTGGCAGATTTATATTCAGAGGGTATGGTGTGTGGAAGGTTTATATTCAAATACTGCAGTGTAAAGTAGTATTATATTTAGAGGATACAGTGTCTGGCAGGTTTATAATAATAATAATTGTTTTTATAGAGGATCAGAATCAGCTGACATAGTGAGGAGCCATCTGGGCGTCACATTCTGCAGAGAGAAGATTTAGCTGGATGCAGGATTTGTTAATTTTATTGATGGGGATTTGGATTTGCTTCTATTTGATGCCAATGGAAAGTGATTTTTTAAGGGGGTGCAGGGTTTTATTTTATTAAGGGGGGGTTAAGGGGTTTTATTAAGGGGGATACGGGGTTTTATTAAGGGGTGTGCATGGGTTTTATTTATTTTAAAAAGTTTGTGCGTGTTTTCTTACTTTCTTGGGTTGGGGGGGATGGGGGCAAACACAGGGTCCCCCTTGGGGGGTGCCAAGCAAAGGGTCCGCCCCGGGTGCTGAATGCTCTAGGTACGCCCCTGATTCTAATAACTCAGCCGGCGCCGCTCTGGGCCATGCCCAGCCATGCCGGCACAGCAAGGGAGCACTGCTTCCTTTTCCCCTCCCTCTCTTCTCGGCCTTGCGGCGGATTATTTTGATGTGGCTGAGCGGCGCCAGGGTCACGTGCGCGCAACCCGTGCTTTCTGGCAGTCGGACTCGACGGACAGAAAGAGAGGAAGAGGAGTGGTGACGCACATTGTGGACGGTGAAGAGACAGAGTGTAAGCAGTGAGAAGAAATTAGAATCTGAAGAGCAAGACACAACAAGAGCAGTAAGTAAAGGAAGTAAAGGAAAGAGAACTGAGCAAGGAAAGGGGAGTAGAGTGAGAAGAGCCAAGAGCAGTTAGGACAGTTAGGAGCAGTTAGGAAGAGCAAGTAAGGGTGTCTGGGGGGGGAGGGGGGCTGAGCAAATAACGGGGTCTGACAAAATAACTTAAGGGGGGGGCTGAACAAATAAGGTGGGAGGTTGAGCAAACAAGCAAACAAGGGGGCAGAGCTAATAAGGGGGGCTGAACAAGTACGGTAAGGGAAAGCTGAGCAAGTAAGGGGGGCTGAGCTAATAAAGGGGGACTAAGCAAATAACTTAAGGGGGGCTGAGCTAACAAGGGGGAATGAGCAAGTAAGTTAAGGGGGAGCTGAGCAAGTAAAGGGAGATGGACAAATAAGGGAGGGAGGCTGAGCAAGTAAGGTAAGGGGGAGCTGAGCAAGTAAGGGGGGGCGGAGCAAATAAGGGGGAAGCTGTAAGAGGGGGATGAGCAAATGGGGGGGCTGAGCAAATAAGGGGGGCTGAGGTAACAAGAGGGGGCTGAGCAAATAAGGGGGATGAGCAAGTAAGATAAGGGGGAGCTGAACAAGTAAAGAGGGCTGAGCTAATAAGGGGGGACTGAGCAAATAAGGGGGGCTGAGCTGTAAGAGGAGGCTTAGCTAATAGGGGGCTGGGCAAGTAAGGCGGAGCAGAGAGCAGAGCAAGTAAGGAGGAGCAGAGGAAGTAAGGGGGGACTGAGCAGGTAAGGGGGGTGAGCAAACGGGTGGCTGGGCAATTAAGGGGGGCTGAGCTAATAGGGGGGCTGATCAAATAGGGGGGTGCTTAGCAAGTAAGGGGGGTTGAGCAAACAAGGGAGGCTGAGCAAGTAAAGAGCAGCAGGGGGCTGAGCAAGTAGGAGGGGGCTGAGCAAGTAAGGAGGGGGCTGAGCAAGTAAGGGGGAGCACAGCAAGTAGAGGGGACCTGAGAGCAGAGCAAGTAAAGGGGACCTGAGCAAGAGCAGAGCAAGCAAGCAGACAGTGCGGCTTCACCTTACCTACCTGAGATTACAGTTTGCAGAGGGAGGCAGTGGAGCGGACAGTACGGCTACACATCATCTACCTGAGAAAGCAGTTTGCAGAGGGAAGGAGTGGAGCGAGCAGTGCGGCTACCTTTCCTATTTGAGAGTGCAGTTTGCAGAGGGAGTCTGCAAAAATATTTTTTTTAATTAAACATGTTCTGCATGGTGTGTGTGTATATATATATATTTATACAAACACGTTTTAAAATTGCCCCCCCCCCACACTTTTGTCACTGGCCCCCCATGTGCCCACTCTAAATATGAATGCTGAAGACGCCTCTGTTCAGATGTACAACTACAAATCCCAGCGTTTGCTGTCCGAGCATGCTTGGATTTGTAGTTTTGCAACATCTGTAGGGCCACCATTTGTAGACCACTGGATGAAATCCTATAGACTCATAGGGCCTTTTCTTTTTCTATGAATAGAGCCTGGTGACATTTTCAGATAAGGGAAATGCAGGGGTCAAGTGAGTTGTGTCTGACTCAATAAATAGACGGAGACATTTTAAATTATCATTGAAATCAGAGAATGTCATCCATGTAATATCCCGCACACAGATGCTGTGAATGGCTGCCCCATAAAGAATTCAGAGCACACTTCATCATGTGTAATTCACAACCAGCTTGTACCTCTTCTCCCAGCAACCGGAATTAGATTATCCAGAGACTAATTGTTTACTGCCACGTTGACTATAAGGGTATGTTCACATAGCTAGGTTCCACTTGTTGTTTTTTTTTCATGCATTTTTTGGGCAATCAAACACTGTCTGAAAAATTGCCACAGCATTTTCCTGCATTTTTGCGTTTTTTTTTTCTCCTATGGCAGTTTTTCCTAGCATTAGAAACCTTCCAAGATTCGCCTTCGACTGTCAGATTTGTTTTGGATTTAGAAGTGCCCCAATTGCCCTACCATTTCCTATGCAAAGTATGTAGACAGGGTTGTAGACAGGTGTCCCTGCTCCTGTACAATATTGTAAAGGCGTGGACTGGGTGCAGAGCGTCTCGCCCAGGAAATGTAGTGAGTGGAATGAATTGCTTCACATCTTACCTTTTGAAATTACTCTCCTGGAAAATTCAGGTTTCTCTTTGGTTTCTACATATTATGCAATTCAGAGCACAGCACATTGGCAGGTTTTATCTGTCCCTGTCAGAACTGTCCAGAGCAGGAACAAATCCCCATAGCAAACCTATCCTGCTCCGGACAGTTCCTGACATGGACAGAGGTGTCAGCAGAGAGCACTGTGGTCAGACAGAAAATAACTATACAACTTCCTGTGGAGTATACAGCAGCTGATATGTATTGGAAGGATTAGGTATTTTAACCCCTTAAGGACGCAGGGCGTACTCAAACGGCCCCGTTTGACTACGTCCTGTCAAATTCCGCCCCCCGCCGCTAGCCGGACGGGAGCCGGTGCCCGATGCCTTCTGAAATCGTTCAGCAGGCATCGCGGCATATCGCCAGGGGGGTCATGATGACCCCCTATGTCGGCGATGGCCGCAGATCGCTGGACAATTCAGCCAAGCGATCTGCAGCAGATTCCGGGTCAATCAGGTCTCCAGTGACCCGGTATTGCAGCCATAGCCAGCAGGGGTGAGGTGGCACTGGTGCCACCTCACGATCGCCCTGATTTGTCGGCCGGTTTACCGGCCGACCAATCAGGTCACCTGCTGTGGGTGTCACTCCCGCAACCCGCTCCGCCCCTCTACCAGAGCACGTGAGCGGGTGCGGGAAGAAGACCCCGGGAACTGGGGACCCCGATCCCCAGCGTCAATGTTGGGATCGGGGCCCCAGGAGCAGCAGCGGCGACATGTGTGCAGGAGCAGCAGTAGGTGGTGAGTGACAGCCTCCTGCTGTTGCTTAGCAACAGCTCCCAGCATGCAAAAAGGGCATGCTGGGAGCTGTAGTTATGCAACAGCAGGAGGCGGACCACCACAACTCCCAGCATTCCCTTATGGGCATGCTGGGACTTATAGTTTTTCAACAGCTGGAGGCACATTTTTTCTATGGAAAAGTGTACCTTCAGCTGTTGTATAACTACAACTCCCAGCTTGCACAAACAGCTAAAGTGCATGCTGGGAGTTGTAGTGGTGCATCTGCTGGTTGCATAACTACAACTCCCAGCATGGCCCTTGGCTGTCGGTGACTGCTGGGAGCTGTTGCTAAGCAACAGCTGAAGGCACACTGGTTGTGAAACACTGAGTTAAGTAGCAAACCAGTGTGTCTCCAGCTGTTGCATAACTACAATCCCCAGCATCCCCAGCAAAAGTAGTATGCCTCCAGCTGTTGCATAACTACAACTCCCAGCATGAACGGTCTATCAGTGCATGCTGGGAGTTGTAGTTTTGCAACAGCTGAAGGCACACTGGTTGCAAAACACTGAGTTTGTTACTTTCACAACCAGTGTGCCTCCAGCTGTTGCAAAACTACAACTCCCAGCATGCACTGATAGACCGTACATGCTGGGAGTTGTAGTTTTGCAACAGCTGGATGTCCCCCCCCCCCCCCAATTTGAACGTACAGGGTACACTCACATGGGCGCCGGTTTACAGTAAGTATCCGGCTGCAAATTTGAGCTGCGGCAAATTTTCTGCCGCAGCTCAAACTGCCAGTGAGAAACTACTGTGAACCCCCGCCCGTGCGACTGTACCCTAAAAACACTACACTACACTAACACACAATAAAATAAAAAGTAATAAAACACTACATATACACATACCCCTACAAAGCCCCTCTCCCCAATAAAAATGAAAAACATCTGGTACGCCACTGTTTCCAAAACAGAGCCTCCAGCTGTTGCAAAACAACTACTCCCAGTATTGCCAGACAGCCACTGACTGACCAAGCATGCTGGGAGTTTTACAACAGCTGGAGGCACCCTGTTTGGGAATCACTGACGTAGAATACCCCTATGTTCACCCCTATGCAATTCCTAATTTAGGCCTCAAATGCGCATGGCGCTCTCACTTTGAAGCCCTGTCGTATTTCAAGGCAACAGTTTTGGGTCACATATGGGGTATCGCCGTACTCGGAAGAAATTGTGTTACAAATTTTGGCGGGTATTTTCTGCTATTACCCTTTTTTAAAAATTGTAATTTTTGGGAAACCAAGCATTTTAGGTAAAAATTATTATTATTTTTTTACATATGCAAAAGTCGTGAAACACCTGTGGGGTATTAAGGTTCATATTACCCCTTGTTACATTCCCAGAGGGTCTAGTTTCCAAAATGGTATGCCATGTGGTTTTTTTTTTTTGCTTTTCTGGCACTAAATGAGGCATGCCCCCTGAGCAAAATTTGCTTTCAAAACGCCAAATGTGACTCCTTCTCTTCTGAGACCTGTAGTGCGCCAGCAGAGCACTTTTCACCCCCATATGGGGTGTTTTCTGAATCGGGAGAAATTGGGCTTCAAATTTTGGGAGTTATTTTCTGCTATTACCCTTTTTAAAAATGTAAAATGTTTGGGAAACCAAGCATTTTAGGTAAAAAACATTTTTTTTTTTTTTACATATGCAAACACCTGTGGGGTATTAAGGTTCACATTACCCCTTGTTACGTTCCCCGAGGGGTCTAGTTTCCAAAATGGTATGCCATGTGTTTTTTTTTTTTGCTGTTCTGGCACCATAGGGGCTTCCTAAAGGTGACATGCCCCCCAAAAACCATTTGTCGCTCCTTCCCTTCTGAGCCGTCTACTGCGCCCGCTGAACAATTAACATAGACATATGAGGTATGTCCTTACTCGAGAAAAATTGGGTTTCAAATACAATTAAAAATTTTCTCCTTTTTACCCCTTGCAAAAATTCAAATATTGGGTCTACAAGAACATGTGAGTGTAAAAAATTAAGATTTTGAATTTTCTCCTTCACTTTGCTGCTATTCCTGTGAAACACCTAAAGGGTTAAAACACTGACTGAATGTCATTTTGAATACTTTGGGGGGTGCAGTTTTTATAATGGGGTCATTTGTGGGGTATTTCTAATATGAAGACCCTTCAAATCCACTTCAAAACTGAACTGGTCCCTGAAAATTTTGTGAAAAATTTGAAAATTGCTGCTGAACTTTGAAGCCCTCTGATGTCTTCCAAATATAAAAACTCATACATTTTATGATGCAAACATAAAGTAGACATATTGTATATGTGAACCCAAATTTTTTTTATTTTGAATATCCATTTTCCTTACAAGCAGAGAGCTTCAAAGTTAGAAAAATGCAAAATTTTCATTTTTTCATCAAATTTGGGGATTTTTCACCAAGAAAGGATGCAATTTCCCACAAAAATTTACCACTATGTTAAAGTAGAATATGTCACAAAAAAACAATCTCGGAATCAGAATGATAAGTAAAAGCATTCCAGAGTTATTAATGTTTAAAGTGACAGTGGTCAGAATTGCAAAAAACGGCCGAGTCCTTAAGGTGAAAAAGGGCTCAGTCCTTAAGGGGTTAAATAGAAGTAATTTACAAATCTGTTTAACTATCTGGAGCCAGTAGATTTGAACACATTTGTTTCCACCGGAGTACCCCTTTAAGTGGGCACTGTCAGGTCCAAAAACTTTTGCTATCTTTTTAATGATTAAAATTAAAGACGTTTTCTAATATGCTTCATTAAAATTTTTGCAATATTCAATAAAGAAAATGGCCCATGAAAATTCAACCACTGGGGGTCCCCATACCTAGAGAGACACCGAGTCCCCAGGCTGCATGAAACCACCCCCCTCCCTTCATAAAATCCCCCACTGGCCCCCCAGCATGGGAGGCAGGTAAGATGACTCTAAGTCCCACAGCCCCGGCCATTCAAGCCCCGCCCCTTGCACACCGAAGCTCCGCCCCTGGCTGCCAAAGCCTAGGCCGCTGAAATAGGGTAGTGTATGGCCATAGATGTGAGCAGCACAGGATAAGACGTTAGGAGGGGTGCCACTGGGGGAAAACAGCTGATGTCAGCAGTTGCAGAGCTCCCGACAGTGGCGCCGCTCCTCACATCTTCCACCGCCCAGCTCACATCTTCCTCCGCCCGCATAAACATCAGCATAACTACAACTCCCAGCATGCCCAAACAGTGAGGACATTCTGGGGGTTGTAGTTTTGCATGAGCTGGGGAGTCATATGTTAGGAATTGCTGTATCTTAATAAAGCAGTCTCCAACCTTTGGCTTCCTAGCATTGGCAAAACTACAACCCCAGCATGCCCTTGAACACATGCTGGGAGTTGTAGTTTTGCTGATGCTAGGGGAGATGTGAGCGGGAAAATGTTGACAGCAGACTGAGGGAGGAGGCGGCGGCATGCACAGTGAAGCCACGCCCCTTCCCTTTGAGAGGATTTCAGGTGAGTTACACAAATTTTTTTATTTTTTTTTACAGAAATAAAAATTATATGTACATGATCAGGATTAGGTACTGAGTAATATAAATGGGCTATTTTGCCGTATGATATATTTCAATGCACTGTATTTCACTCTATCACATTGACATGATGTATACATAATATAAATTGTACTGTTTTTATATACCGTATTTTTCGCAGTATAAGACGCACTTTTTCTTCCCAAAACTGGGGGGAAAAAGTCGGTGCGTCTTATACGGCGAATACACCCCTATCGTGGCGGTCCCTGCGGCCATCAACGGCCGGGACCCGCGGCTAATACAGGACATCACCAATCGCGGTGATGCCCTGTATTAACCCTTCAGACGCGGCGATCAAAGCTGACCGCCGCGTCTGAAGGGAAAGTGACACTAACCCGGCTGTTCAGT
Source organism: Hyla sarda (assembly GCF_029499605.1). NCBI lineage: Eukaryota > Metazoa > Chordata > Amphibia > Anura > Hylidae > Hyla > Hyla sarda. The sequence continues at coordinate 79,143,633 of NC_079192.1, forward strand.
CGGGCTGTTCGGGACCGCCGCGATTTAACCGCGGCGGTCCCGAACAGCCCAACTGAATAGCCTGGTTAGTGCTTACAGGACACCGGGGGGGGGGACCTTACCTGCCTCCTCGGTGTCTTCTCCGTTCAGGGATCCCCTGTATGGCCGGCGCTCTCCTTCCTCGTCATCACGTCGTCGCGTAGGTGCGTCGGCGTGCATCACGACGTGATGGCGGCGATGGAGAGCGAGGATACCCGGCAGGCAGCAGAGACGTTCTGGAGCGACGGGGACACTGCGACAGCGATGGAGCGACATCCAGTGCAGCGGTGACGGGTCCGGAGCGGCGGGGACACGTGAGTATTACCTCCTCCTGCAGTGGTCTTCAATCTGCGGACCTCCAGATGTTGCAAAACTACAACTCCCAGCATGCCCGGACAGCCAACGGCTGTCCGGGCATGCTGGGAGTTGTAGTTTTGCAACATCTGGAGGTCCGCAGGTTGAAGACCACTATTGGTGCAAAATCTTTATTTTTTTAGATTTTGCCCCTAAAAATTGGGTGCCTCTTATACGCCGGTGCGTCCTATAGGACGAAAAATACGGTATTACTTGTTAAACACTTGATTTGTACCATCCCTCTGCACCATTATATTACTTAAAGGGTTACTCTGCTCCCCAGCGTCCGGAACATTGAGTTCGGAACGCTCTGTGCGGGCTTCTATGTTCACGCCTGCCCCCTTGTGCCATCCCATAGACTTGCATTGAGGGGGCGGGACATGTTGTGACATGATGGGGCGGGAGGTCACGAGGGGGCGGGCATGAACACGGAAGCCCGCACACAGCGTTTAGAACATAATGTTCCGGACGCTGGGTAGCGGAGTAACCCTTTAAAAAAGTGAGAGCTGGAACTTCACACATATGGGTGAAAAAAATATCTATCTTTTTTTTTTTTTTTTTTTACTGAATATGGTGCAGCTTTCTTTTTGAATATGCAAGCGGGATATAAACAATTGAAAAGCATCAGATTCTAATGCAGATTATATCAATGTCTACAGAACCCAACAGCAGTCTGATCGTGTGTATGGGGTAGCCTCACTGTCTGCTCCTTTTGCATCCCCCCCCCCCGCCCCCCCCATGTAATCCAGCCCTTTCTGGTAATCTCCCTTGAGTCACTAGGTAACAAGTTTCTGTGTGTACTTTAAGCCTATTCCGTGTTTTCATGTATTTTTTGTAGAAATAATTGCAATTGCTATGGCAAAGCCATTTTCTAAACACAACATGAAAGCAATGTTGATGTTGTTTCTTTGTGCTATGTTATTCAAAGCTTTCATGTGACTTCCAAGCATCGTTATAAAATACTCTTGGTTTTACTTTATCTTGCATTATTCTGGAATGTGGGGTGATGAAGAGAAATGCCAGAATCCAAAATCCTCCTCCATCATTTCCCAGCACAAAAAAATGAACTAATTGTTTTCAAGTCAACAAGTTTTTGGCTGGATTTAGATTTTTCAGTATTGCTGTGATAACAAAAACCTCGGAATATTTTAACAGCGCTAATGAATGGGATGCTGTAACCAGGATGGAAATAATTGTTTCCTCCGCATGAGAACATGTACCACAATATGAGGAAAAGCATATAAAACTTTACTTTTAATGATAAGATAAAATAATGCAATGATAGCAGTGTTGAACCCTGTAAAACACCAAGGGGGAGATTTATCAAAACCTGTGCAGAGGAAAACTTGGGTGGGGAAAAGGGGGGTGGGTCTAATACACTAGCTCTACTCTGACCCCTAGTCCACATTTCTTGGCAAGTGTTGTTTCACCCTGAAAAGGGTGGCCCCACACAGGAACCTGTCCCTGATTGGTCCTATTAATGCCCTAAACTGCCTACGTGTTTCATCCACCAGTTGTGGTGGAATCCTCAGGGGAATGGAGAAGGGGATTATTATTATACAATGAAATAAGAACAAAATCACATAACCAAAGTTGTGGTTAGTGTTGAGCAGCATAGGCTATATTCGAATTCGCAATATTTTGTGAATATATGGACGAATATTCGTCATATATTTGCTACATTTGCATATTCGTAATATTCGCGTTTTATTTTCGCATATGCGAAAATTTGCATATACAAAAATTAGCAAATGCGAAAATTCGCACGCCAGTCTCACACAGTAGTATTAGAGCCTTCGTTACACCACACAAGCTGGAAGCAGAGAAGGGTGATCACTGTGATGTGTACTGTGAAAAAAAAAAATATGAATATTCGTAATTGTGAATATATAGTGCTATAATCGCGAATATTCGCGAGCAACACTAGTTGTGGTATGGCGGGGTGTGAGTTGCAGGGCAGATGTCATTACCCTAGGGGTAGATGGCATTAACCCCTTGTGTTCGTGATGCCAGGGTGTGATTTATCCTTAACCACCCGAAGGTATACCGCTGGATCCTGGGCTAGGCACGGGGGCAATGAAGACACCAATGCCAAGTTACAGACAATGGTAGCTTTACTGAGGGTAGACAGTTGTTACAGTCTATGCAGTACAGCCAGGGGCCAAGGAGGTGACCAGTGACAAAGAGACCTCGCAAGTTTGCTGGGACTTGTAGTTGGATGGGAGAATTTAGTGCAGGCCACGTTGGGTAGACAGATGACTTGACTTGACTGACTTGTGACTGACAGGAAGGTGACTTTATTTTACTTGCAATTGACTTGTGGCTGCAGGACTTGACTTGAGGCTTCCACTACTCTGGACACACACACTAGGCACGACTTTACTGTACCTCAGCAAGAAGCAAGAGCAGAGCTCAAAGAGAGAGAGAAAAGCTAGCTCCCCCCAGGGCTTATATGGGGGAGACTAGCAGGGATCCCGTAGGTCACTCTGGGGGTCAGCTGATCACTTGGACCTCCTGGGTAACAATCACATGGCACATTTTATTAAAGGTATAACACATCTTTTAATATCCAACATATATACAAATGGGGAAACAACTACAGGGGGCTCTGGGACACTGTCTGATAGGGCAGGAAAGGTACGGGGAAACACCATCCCGTACTGGGCCACCGCAAAAGTATGTACAGTGAAGTGCAAGAAAGTGTATCATATAAAAATACACATACACTGGTCACATGTCATCAGACTATGTAGTCAAGATAATGGTGGTTGCTAAATGTACCCAATTAGGTTATTGTTACGCCGAGCGCTCCGGGTCCCCGCTCCTCCCCGGAGCGCTCGCTACACTCTCCTCACTGCAGCGCTCCGGTCAGATCCACTGACCCGGGGCGCTGCGATACCGCCTCCAGCCGCTGATTGGCGCAGTGGTTCCAATTAGTATGTTCACCTGTGCACTTCCCTATATCACCTCACTTCCCCTGCACTCCCTTGCCGGATCTTGTTGCCATCGTGCCAGTGAAAGCGTTTCCTTGTGTGTTCCTAGCCTGTGTTCCAGACCTCCTGCCGTTGCCCCTGACTACGATCCTTGCTGCCTGCCCCGACCTTCTGCTACGTCCGACCTTGCTTCTGTCTACTCCCTTGTACCGCGCCTATCTTCAGCAGCCAGTGAGGTTGAGCCGTTGCTAGTGGATACGACCTGGTCACTACCGCCGCAGCAAGACCATCCCGCTTTGCGGCGGGCTCTGGTGAAAACCAGTAGTGACTTAGAACCGATCCACTAGCACGGTCCACGCCAATCCCTCTCTGGCACAGAGGATCCACTACCTGCCAGCCGGCATCGTGACAGTAGATCCGGCCATGGATCCCGCTGAAGTTCCTCTGCCAGTTGTCGCTGACCTCACCACGGTGGTCGCCCAGCAGTCACAACAGATAGCGCAACAAGGCCAACAGCTGTCTCAACTGACCGTGATGCTACAGCAGCTACTACCACAGCTTCAGCAATCATCTCCTCCGCCAGCTCCTGCACCTCCTCCGCAGCGAGTGGCCGCTTCTGGTCTAAGACTATCCTTGCCGGATAAATTTGATGGGGACTCTAAGTTTTGCCGTGGCTTTCTTTCCCAATGTTCCCTGCACTTGGAGATGATGTCGGACCAGTTTCCCACGGAAAGGTCTAAGGTGGCTTTCGTAGTCAGCCTTCTGTCTGGAAAAGCCCTGTCTTGGGCCACACCGCTCTGGGACCGCAATGACCCCGTCACTGCCTCTGTACACTCCTTCTTCTCGGAAATTCGAAGTGTCTTTGAGGAACCTGCCCGAGCCTCTTCTGCTGAGACTGCCCTGTTGAACCTGGTCCAGGGTAATTCTTCCGTTGGCGAGTATGCCGTACAATTCAGTACTCTTGCTTCAGAATTATCCTGGAATAATGAGGCCCTCTGCGCGACCTTTAAAAAAGGCCTATCCAGCAACATTAAAGATGTTCTGGCCGCACGAGAAATCCCTGCTAACCTACATGAACTCATTCACCTAGCCACTCGCATTGACATGCGTTTTTCCGAAAGGCGTCAGGAGCTCCGCCAGGATATGGACTCTGTTCGCACGAGGCGTTTCTTCTCCCCGGCTCCTCTCTCCTCTGGTCCCCTGCAATCTGTTCCTGTGCCTCCCGCCGTGGAGGCTATGCAGGTCGACCGGTCTCGCCTGACACCTCAAGAGAGGACACGACGCCGCATGGAGAATCTCTGCCTGTACTGTGCCAGTACCGAACACTTCCTGAAGGATTGTCCTATCCGTCCTCCCCGCCTGGAAAGACGTACGCTGACTCCGCACAAAGGTGAGACAGTCCTTGATGTCTACTCTGCTTCTCCACGTCTTACTGTGCCTGTGCGGATATCTGCCTCTGCCTTCTCCTTCTCTACTATGGCCTTCCTGGACTCCGGATCTGCAGGAAATTTTATTTTGGCCTCCCTCGTCAACAGGTTCAACATCCCGGTGACCAGTCTCGCCAGACCCCTCTACATCAATTGTGTAAACAATGAAAGATTGGACTGTTCCATACGTTTCCGCACGGAGCCCCTTCTAATGTGCATCGGATCTCATCACGAGAGGATTGAACTTTTGGTCCTCCCCAATTGCACTTCCGAAATTCTCCTTGGACTTCCCTGGCTTCAACTTCATTCCCCAACCCTGGATTGGTCCACTGGGGAGATCAAGAGTTGGGGGCCCTCTTGTTCCAAGGACTGCCTAAGACCGGTTCCCAGTAACCCTTGCCGTGACTCTGTGGTTCCTCCTGTAACCGGCCTCCCTAAGGCCTATATGGACTTTGCGGATGTTTTTTGCAAAAAACAAGCTGAGACTCTACCTCCTCACAGGCCTTATGATTGTCCTATCGACCTCCTCCCGGGCACTACTCCACCCCGGGGCAGAATTTATCCTCTGTCCGCCCCAGAGACTCTTGCCATGTCTGAATACGTCCAGGAAAATTTAAAAAAGGGCGTTATCCGTAAATCCTCCTCTCCTGCCGGAGCCGGATTTTTCTTTGTGTCCAAAAAAGATGGCTCTCTACGTCCTTGCATTGACTACCGCGGTCTTAATAAAATCACGGTTAAGAACCGCTACCCCCTACCCCTCATCTCTGAACTCTTTGATCGCCTCCAAGGTGCCCACATCTTTACCAAACTGGACTTAAGAGGTGCTTATAATCTCATCCGCATCAGAGAGGGGGATGAATGGAAAACGGCATTTAACACTAGAGATGGACACTTTGAGTATCTGGTCATGCCCTTTGGCCTGTGCAACGCCCCTGCCGTCTTCCAAGACTTTGTTAATGAAATTTTTCGTGATCTCTTATACTCCTGTGTTGTTGTATATCTGGACGATATCCTGATTTTTTCTGCCAATCTAGAAGAACACCGCCAGCATGTCCGTATGGTTCTTCAGAGACTTCGTGATAATCAACTCTATGCCAAAATAGAGAAATGTCTGTTTGAATGCCAATCTCTTCCTTTCCTAGGATACTTGGTCTCTGGCCAGGGACTACAAATGGATCCAGACAAACTCTCTGCCGTTTTAGATTGGCCACGCCCCTCCGGACTCCGTGCTATCCAACGTTTTTTGGGGTTCGCCAATTATTACAGGCAATTTATTCCACATTTTTCTACCGTTGTGGCTCCTATCGTGGCTTTAACCAAAAAAAATGCCGATCCCAAGTCTTGGCCTCCTCAAGCGGAAGACGCCTTTAAACGGCTCAAGTCTGCCTTTTCTTCGGCTCCTGTGCTCTCCAGACCTGACCCATCTAAACCCTTCCTATTGGAGGTTGATGCCTCCTCAGTGGGAGCTGGAGCTGTCCTTCTACAAAAAAATTCTTCCGGGCATGCTGTTACTTGTGTTTTTTTTTCTAGGACCTTCTCTCCGGCGGAGAGGAACTACTCCATCGGGGATCGAGAGCTTCTAGCCATTAAATTAGCACTTGAGGAATGGAGGCATCTGCTGGAGGGATCAAGATTTCCAGTTATTATTTACACCGACCACAAGAACCTCTCCTACCTCCAGTCTGCCCAACGGCTGAATCCTCGCCAGGCCAGGTGGTCCCTGTTCTTTGCCCGATTTAATTTTGAAATTCACTTTCGGCCTGCCGATAAGAACATTAGGGCCGATGCTCTCTCTCGTTCCTCGGATGCTTCTGAAGTTGAACTCTCTCCGCAACACATCATTTCTCCTGACTGCCTGATTTCCACTTCTCCAGCCTCCATCAGGCAAACTCCTCCAGGAAAGACCTTCGTTTCTCCACGCCAACGCCTCGGAATCCTCAAATGGGGTCACTCCTCCCATCTCGCAGGTCATGCAGGCATCAAGAAATCTGTGCAACTCATCTCTCGCTTCTATTGGTGGCCGACTCTGGAGACGGATGTTGTGGACTTTGTGCGAGCCTGCACTATCTGTGCCCAGGATAAGACTCCTCGCCAGAAGCCCGCTGGTTTTCTTCATCCTCTGCCTGTCCCCGAACAGCCTTGGTCTCTGATTGGTATGGATTTTATTACTGACTTACCCCCATCCCATGGCAACACTGTTATTTGGGTGGTCGTTGATCGATTCTCCAAAATGGCACATTTCATCCCTCTTCCTGGTCTTCCTTCAGCGCCTCAGTTGGCTAAACAATTTTTTGTACACATTTTTCGTCTTCACGGGTTGCCTACGCAGATCGTCTCGGATAGAGGCGTCCAATTCGTGTCTAAATTCTGGAGGGCTCTCTGTAAACAACTCAAGATTAAATTAAATTTTTCTTCTGCATATCATCCTCAATCCAATGGACAAGTAGAAAGAGTTAACCAGGTCTTGGGTGATTATTTACGACATTTTGTTTCCTCCCGCCAGGATGACTGGGCAGATCTTCTACCATGGGCCGAATTCTCGTATAACTTCAGAGTCTCTGAATCTTCCTCCAAATCCCCATTTTTCGTGGTGTACGGCCGTCACCCTCTTCCCCCCCTCCCTACCCCCTTGCCCTCTGGTCTGCCCGCTGTGGATGAAATTTCTCGTGATCTTTCCATCATATGGAGAGAGACCCAAAATTCTCTCTTACAGGCTTCATCACGCATGAAGAAGTTCGCGGATAAGAAAAGAAGAGCTCCTCCCATTTTTTCCCCTGGAGACAAGGTATGGCTCTCCGCTAAATATGTCCGCTTCCGTGTCCCTAGCTACAAGTTGGGACCACGCTATCTTGGTCCTTTCAAAATTTTGTGCCAGATTAATCCTGTCTCTTACAAACTTCTTCTTCCTCCTTCTCTTCGTATTCCTAATGCCTTTCACGTTTCTCTTCTTAAACCACTTATCATCAACCGTTTCTCTCCCAAATCTGTTCCCCCCACTCCTGTTTCCGGCTCCTCGGACATCTTCTCCGTCAAAGAGATTCTGGCATCAAAAAAGGTCAGAGGGAAAACTTTTTTTTTAGTTGATTGGGAGGGTTGTGGTCCAGAAGAGAGATCCTGGGAACCTGAGGACAATATCCTAGACAAAAGTCTGCTCCTCAGGTTCTCAGGCTCTAAGAAGAGGGGGAGACCCAAGGGGGGGGGTACTGTTACGCCGAGCGCTCCGGGTCCCCGCTCCTCCCCGGAGCGCTCGCTACACTCTCCTCACTGCAGCGCTCCGGTCAGATCCACTGACCCGGGGCGCTGCGATACCGCCTCCAGCCGGGATGCGATTCGCGATGCGGGTAGCGCCCGCTCGCGATGCGCACCCCGGCTCCCGTACCTGACTCGCTCTCCGTCGGTCCTGTCCCGGCGCACGCGGCCCCGCTCCCTAGGACGCGCGCGCGCCGGGTCTTTGCGATTTAAAGGGCCACTGCGCCGCTGATTGGCGCAGTGGTTCCAATTAGTATGTTCACCTGTGCACTTCCCTATATCACCTCACTTCCCCTGCACTCCCTTGCCGGATCTTGTTGCCATCGTGCCAGTGAAAGCGTTTCCTTGTGTGTTCCTAGCCTGTGTTCCAGACCTCCTGCCGTTGCCCCTGACTACGATCCTTGCTGCCTGCCCCGACCTTCTGCTACGTCCGACCTTGCTTCTGTCTACTCCCTTGTACCGCGCCTATCTTCAGCAGCCAGTGAGGTTGAGCCGTTGCTAGTGGATACGACCTGGTCACTACCGCCGCAGCAAGACCATCCCGCTTTGCGGCGGGCTCTGGTGAAAACCAGTAGTGACTTAGAACCGATCCACTAGCACGGTCCACGCCAATCCCTCTCTGGCACAGAGGATCCACTACCTGCCAGCCGGCATCGTGACAGTTATATTATTACTTGAGTACAATCTTCTGTGTCTCCCCAAACACAAGACAATAATAGCATATGATACCTATGGAGAAGCCAACAAGAGCATACACTGAGAAATTAGCTTCTATATGTATCCATAGAATGGCTATAAAGTAAAAAAAAAAAAAAAAACACAATACATATAAGCCCCCAAGTAGCTACTCACGGTAGGCAGTGTGGTGAATGCTCAGAGCACGCGCTCCGAGACTTAAACGACCTGGCGTGTGACATCACGTCCAGCTCTCGGTGACAGCTGCTACGCAGTGCCCCGCCCGCTCCCTGACAGCTGCGGGCTGCTACTCTCAGCTGATAGCCGCTGGGAGGAGCGCTGGGAGGATAAATGAACCCTTTGGTGGCAGTAACAAAACTAAAATGTGAATAACAAGAGGATATTGCGGCAGCCTACTAGTAACGGCAGGAATATATAAACATAGATACATCAAAGGTCCCTGAACTGTACACAGTCATAGTAGATGCAGGTTCAAAATAGAGAGGAAGAAATTTCTGGGCTTAACGAATGTCATATAAATACCAATATCATATGGTATAGGGATATATGCAGGAATAAACCCTCATGAAAGGAGACAGAGACGGAAGCTGGTGTATGATGGTATGGAGCATAGATGCAAAACAGTAAGTCGAATAGTGAAAATTAAGAGCAAAGTTATACCATGTTTTAAATATGGTGTACCTATCTTTCACTATGCACTGGGTCGCCACATTCACAAATACACAACGCTCCATTCAAACCAATTGGCCCACTCAAAAGTAGATGACCAGGATTAAGATTTTGAAGATAAATTACTGATATTCACAGAAATGAACAGCATGGGTTAATGAGAAATGGCACCAAAATAAAGGTGTTCTGCAACTGGAAAATCCGCCTGCATTCCCGCTGCAGGAGATATCTATCTGTATCACCGCCATGAGAAGAGTTTAAAAAAAACTTGCTATACCCCTAAAGCTGAGTGTACGGGGGTTCCCACCATGAAACTGGGTAATGTGCCTTTCCAATGGAGGGTCTCTTTCATGGGTGATGTCCCCAACATGTCCCAATATTACACACCTCGATTCCCGAATGGTTTAGCTGACGTAGACTAATGGACATGTGCAAGTGGCCATGTACAATACCCCCTTAGTTGCACAGTTCATAAAATCTTGGATCCTGTAAGTCTGATAACGAAAGCTTCTATAGACAGAAGCTGATCAAGGGACTGTGGAGACCCAAGGGCAAATTTTTGACTAGTCAAGGTCTGGAGTTCAGACCCTCACTGATCACTAGAACAAGCAACAAGAAGCTCAGAGCTAATCCTTTGGGACTATTCACATGGCAGAAATTTTTGCATGCGGAATTCCGCCTTAAATTAAAGTCCATAGACTTCTATGGGATTCCGCCTTCCATTCACACTTCTGAATTTCCACATGCTTGTATGGAGACGTTCTAGTGCTCGTGAGGTATATGTATGGAGATATTCTAGTGCTCGTGAGGTATATGTATGGAGATATTCTAGTGCTCGTGAGGTATATGTATGGAGATATTCTAGTGCTGGTGATGTATATGTATGGAGATATTCTAGTGCTCGTGAGGTATATGTATGGAGATATTCTAGCGCTGGTGAGGTATATGTATGGAGATATTCTAGCACTGGTGAGGTATATGTATGGAGATATTCTAGCGCTGGTGATGTATATGTATGGAGATATTCTAGCGCTGGTGTTGTATATGTATGGAGATATTCTAGCGCTGGTGAGGTATATGTATGGAGATATTCTAGCACTGATGATGTATATGTATGGAGATATTCTAGCACTGGTGAGGTATATGTATGGAGATATTCTAGTGCTGGTGACGTATATGTATGGAGATATTCTAGTGCTGGTGATGTATATGTATGGAGATATTCTAGCTCTGGTGATGTATATGTTTGGAGATATTCTAGTGCTGGTGAGGTATATGTATGGAGATATTCTAGCGCTGGTGGCGTATATGTATGGAGATATTCTAGCACTGGGGACTTTTATATGTACTGTATGGAGATATTCTAGCACTGGTGACGTATATGTATGGAGATATTATAGCGCTGGTGAGGTATATGTATGGAGATATTGTAGCGCTGGTGAGGTATATGTATGGAGGTATTATAGCGCTGGTGAGGTATATGTATGGAGATATTGTAACGCTGGTGAGGTATATATATGGAGATATTTTAGCACTGGTGACGTATGTGTATGGAGATATTGTAGCGCTGGTGAGGTATATGTATGGAGATATTCTAGCACTGGTGACGTATATGTATGGAGATGTTCTAGCACTGATGAGGTATATGTATGGAGGTATTATAGCGCTGGTGGGGTATATGTATGGAGATATTGTAGCGCTGGTGAGCTATATGTATGGAGATGGTCTAGTGCTGGTGACGTATACATATGGAGATATTCTTGCGCTGGTGGCATATATGTATGGAGATATTGTAGCGCTGGTGAGGTATATGTAAGGAGATATTCTAGTGCTGGTGATGTATATGTAAGGAGATATTCTAGCGCTGGTGAGGTATATGCATGGAGATATTCTAGCGCTGGTGAGGTATATGCATGGAGATATTCTAACACTGGTGATGTATGTGTATGGAGATATTCTAGTGTTGGTGAGGTATATGTATGGAGATATTCTAGCGCTGGTGATGTATATGTATGGAGATATCCTAGCGCTGGTGAGGTATATGTATGGAGATATTGTAGCGCTGGTGAGGTATATATATGGAGATATTCTAGCGCTGGTGAGGTATATGTATGGAAATATTGTAGCGCTGGTGATGTATGTGTATGGAGATATTCTAGTGTTGGTGAAGTATATGTATGGAGATATTCTAGCGCTGGTGATGTATATGTATGGAGATATTCTAGTGCTGGTGATGTATATGTATTGAGATATTCTAGCACTGGTGAGATATATGTATGGAGATATTCTAGCGCTGGTGAGGTATATGTATGGAGATATTCTAGCGCTGGTGAGGTATATGTATGGAGATTTTCTAGCACTGGTGACGTATATGTATGGAGATATTCTAGCGCTGGTGATGTATATGTATGGAGATATTCTAGTGCTGGTGATGTATATGTATGGAGATATTCTAGTGCTGGTGACGTATATGTATGGAGATATTCTAGCGCTGGTGAGGTATATGTATGGAGATATTCTAGTGCTGGTGACGTATATGTATGGAGATATTCTAGTGCTGGTGATGTATATGTATGGAGATATTCTAGTGCTGGTGACATATATGTATTGTCACGATTCGGCTGGCAGGAGGTGGATCCTCTGTGCCAGAGAGGGATTGGCGTGGACCATGCTGGTGGACCGGTTCTAAGTTGCTAATGGTATTCACCAGAGCCCGCCGCAAAGCGGGATGGTCTTGCAGCGGCGGTAGCAACCAGGTCGTATCCACCAGCAACGGCTCAACCTCTCTGACTGCTGAAGATAGACGCGGTACAAGGGAGTAGACAAGAGCAAGGTCGGACGTAGCAGAAGGTCAGGGCAGGCAGCAAGGATCGTAGTCAGGGGCAACGGCAGGAGGTCTGGAACACAGGCTAGGAACACACAAGGGAACGCTTTCACTGGCACAATGGCAACAAGATCCGGCGAGGGAGTGCAGGGGAAGTGAGGTATAAGTAGGGAGTGCACAGGTGAGAATACTGATTAGGCCTGCTGCGCCAATCAGTGGCGCAGCGGCCCTTTAAATAGCAGAGACCCGGCGCGCGCGCGCCCTAAGGAGCGGGGCCGCGCGCGCCGGGACAACACAGACGGGGAACGGGTCAGGTACGGGAGCCGAGATGCGCATCGCGAGCGGGCGCGTCCCGCATCGCGAATCGCATCCCGGCTGGGAGTAATATCGCAGCGCACCCGGTCAGCAGGTCTGACCGGGGCACTGCGAATGAGAGAACGCTGCGAGCGCTCCGGGGAGGAGCGGGGACCCGGAGCGCTCGGCGTAACATGTATGGAGATATTCTAGTGCTGGGGACGTATATGTATGGAGATATTCTAGTGCTGGTGATGTATATGTATGGAGATATTCTAGCACTGGTGATGTATATGTATGGAGATATTCTAGCACTGGTGAGGTATATGTATGGAGATATTCTAGCGCTAGTGACGTACATGTATGGAGATATTCTAGTGCTGGTGATGTATATGTATGGAGATATTCTAGCACTGGTGATTTATATGTATGGAGATATTCTAGCGCTAGTGACGTATATGTATGGAGATATTCTAGTGCTGGTGATGTATATGTATGGAGATATTCTAGTGCTGGTGAGGTATATGTATGGAGATATTCTAGTGCTGGGGACGTATATGTATGGAGATATTCTAGTGCTGGTGAGGTATATGTATGGAGATATTCTAGCGCTAGTGAGGTATATGTATGGAGATATTCTAGTGCTGGTGATGTATATGTATGGAGATATTCTAGTGCTGGTGAGGTATATGTATGGAGATATTCTAGCGCTGGTGAGGTATATGTATGGAGATATTCTAGCGCTAGTGACATATATGTATGGAGATATTCTAGTGCTGGTGATGTATATGTATGGAGATATTCTAGTGCTGGTGAGGTATATGTATGGAGATATTCTAGCGCTAGTGACGTATATGTATGGAGATATTCTAGTGCTGGTGATGTATATGTATGGAGATATTCTAGTGCTGGTGATGTATATGTATGGAGATATTCTAGCACTGGTGATGTATATGTATGGAGATATTCTAGTGCTGGTGATGTATATGTATGGAGATATTCTAGCGCTGGTGATGTATATGTATGGTGATATTCTAGTGCTGGTGATGTATATGTATGGAGATATTCTAGCGCTGGTGAGGTATATGTATGGAGATATTTCAGCACTGGTGACGTATATGTATGGAGATATTCTAGTGCTGGTGATGTATATGTATGGAGATATTCTAGTGCTCGTGAGGTATATGTATGGAGATATTCTTGTGCTGGTGATGTATATGTATGGAGATATTCTAGCGCTGATGATGTATATGTATGGAGATATTCTAGTGCTGGTGATGTGTATGTATGGAGATATTCTAGCGCTGGTGATGTATATGTATGGAGATATTCTAGTGCTCGTGAGGTATATGTATGGAGATATTCTAGTGCTCATGAGGTATATGTATGGAGATTTTCTAGCACTGGTGATGTATATGTATGGAGATATTCTAGTGCTGGTGATGTATATTTATGGAGATATTCTAGCACTGGTGATGTATATATTTGGATATATTCTAGCACTGGTGACGTTGGTATTCTAGCCTACAAAGCAATGCTTCTAGATAAAAATGCATCCACACAAAGGAAAATGGATAGAGAATGACAACATTTTCTTTTTCTGTTGGATTAACATAGAAACCAGTATCTATAACCTCTGTATGTCTCTGCATGAAGGAATGTTGACTATGACTAGATCATGTGGACAGCCAGGTGCATGTACATCACTTACCTACTGAAAAGATGGCACCATGATGCTCTATGTAAAGAAGATATGCAGATTGAACCAGTGTGATGCTCTAGACATTTATGGCTCATTGATGATGTTAAACTGATGTGAACCACCTACTTAAATGTTGATGTAGACCAAGTCCACAAGTCCACAGTTTTTTCTAATGACAGTGGCCTATGCTAGCTTACATATCAATGCCAGGATGAGATCTTCTGTATTGCCCTATCTAATAGCATTGAGTCATTAGTCAAGACGTTGAGATCTAGGGTTCATGTATGATAAGGTATTGAAAGAGCTTTATTTGTCATTCAGTCGTCATTATAAGCCATACAATAAATTACAATCGCACAAAGCATGACAGTACAATATACAGCACAAGTTCCCTAAGCTATACACCGTACCACATGCTACACTAACACTCCGCTCCATCACTTAATATCGGAGAAACAAAGTCGAAAAACAACAATACTTTACAGTCTCGGGGAGGAGTGTGGGAACTATGGGGGTGGGGTGGTGGTGATCACAGGGTCAAACTACTGGGCCAACGTATGGGGAGGTAGGGGAAGCAAAGGGGCGTTAATCCTCTTCTTCATCGACGTCCGGACGGTCCAAGATGAAATAGTCTCTAAGCACTGCTGTGGACCAGCCTGCGGCAGTCCTGGACGGACATGTCCTCCCTGTTGTAGATGAGGCGATTCCTGGCCAGCCATATAGCGTCCTTAAAACAGTTGGCCTCCACGTCGTGAACCCCAGGAAAAAGTCCATAAAGCACCGAATGGTATGATAGGTAGTTCCTGGGTACCGAGTCTCTTAAGTTCAGGTTCCAGGGCATTCAATAGGCCCTGCACAAAGGGGCACTGCCAAAAGACGTGCATAGATGTTTCCTCCACATAGGGGCACCTAGGGCAGTACCTAGTTTTGCACAGGCCACAGACATGCATGAATGACCTCAGAGATAGTCCCCCCTAATGGCCATCCACGACAAGTCCTTGTGTGGTAAGCTTGTGGGGGTATAGGGTATATGGGGTGTAGCTGTACAGTGATGAAAGGGTGCTGGTTTAACCCTTAACTGTTGTTGCCTGGGTGAGGGCTCCTCTGTATATACTTGTCCTATCACCACCCGTCCCAAGAGCGATAGGGAGGTATAATAAATGATTGTCCACAACCGGAGGTTTCAGAAAACTGTCGGAACTTTTACTGCAGGTTTTATGCAATATTAAACAGGAACAGTCTTTGTACAAGAAGAGTCTATTAGGATCCTGACAGTTGGTTAGGACCTTGTGAGTTTTAAACTCAGGAGATTTATATGCGCTTTTCCGCTGGATTTAGGGGATTGAGTTTAGGTCCAGCAGTCACGCAGACTTTAGTGGGGAGTTGTGTTGTAACTCACGATTTGGTAAGTTGCTGTATTATCAGGCTTCGGCCTGGTCTTGTCTTTGTAAGTTGCACGGATCTCTCCTCTCTGCTAGTCCGGAACCCAAGAGAGCGAGGGTTGGCTGGCAGCTCCCTTATATGGGCAGGGGCTGGCCTTGAGCTCATTGGTCCATACCATCTGTCATTCCCTTTACACAAGGAATTATGGTATAAACATGTGACCACCCATGTGACCTAGGAAGGTCCTTTAACATACCCTAAGAGAATTAACATTAGTCACATGACCTAAGGTCCTGCAACACTATATATACAATTAATTATACAATCAAATATACATACAAACATCACCAAATTAAAGAAGGAAGAGGTGACTAGGGGCTATCCCACCAGGAGGACCCTACTGGAACAAAGTAACTCTGACTTTGGGGACCACCATACAAGGTACGGTATTCTATACGGTACCGGGACACCACACTTGTGTCCATTGGTTAGCCTTGCAGAGGCTACATTGTCCCAAACAATCTCTGCTGTGGCCTTAGGGAGCCCTGGAACTGGCTCCAGCAAGTCCTTAGCTCTGATGACCTTGTAAACAGTCTTAGGCTTCCACAAGTCGGGCTTGAGTCCAATTGGCGTTCCCTATGAACCAGACAACATCCCCATAGTACCAGGGAGTGTGCCAGTTGTAAGGGATGGATCTGTCCCACTTGTCGCAGCCACTCCTCTTTCAGTGGGGCAAAATAAACAGGCTGGACATGGACCTGCCCGCGGAGCCTTTCTTTTCGACCAAAGTCCTCTGCACGCTAACACATGCAAAAGAAGACCGCAGCAGAGTGGGGATATCAGGGACTCCCTTGCTGGGCTCCTTGTACATACCAGTCCATTTAACTCTGTCCATTTTGCCCCATTTTACACCAATCAGCGCAGAAAACGGACACGTCGTCCATGTAGAGCGAGCACTTGACCTTGATTTGTTCCCGGTGTGGTGATCCCTCTGTTCTCTCCATTCTGCCGGATAGACTGAGCGAAGAGCTCTATAACACAAACAAAAAGAAGAGGTGAAAGAGAACAGACTTGTCTGACCCCGGAAAGTACAGGAAAGGGGTCAGTCTTGCAGCCGTTCACCAGCACCGTGCTGCAAATGTCAAGATACATCACGTTAAAATACGAGCAAAAACATCTTCCCCATACCCAGCTTGCGCAAAGCCCTGCCCATGAAAGCATGAGAGACACGATCAAACGCTTTCTCCTGATCCAAATTGACCAGGGCGGCGCAGGTACGATGGTCCTGGATGTAATGGACCGTGTCTCTCGCAAGGGCGAGGCTGTCGGCAATCCTGCGACCGGGAATGCCGCAGGTCTGGTCCAGGTGGACGATCTGCCCGACGACAGACTTCAGCCTCTTGGCTAGCACCTTGGCGAGGATCTTGTAGTCCACGTTCAAGAGAGAGATGGGACGCCAGTTTTTCAAGTCACATCTCTCCCCCTTCCGCTTATACAAGATCGTGATCATCGCTTCTGTCAACGACGGAGCTATTCTGCCCCCCACCATCATCTCCTCATTGTTACGCCGAGCGCTCCGGGTTCCCGCTCCTCCCCGGAGCGCTCGCTTCACCTCCTCCGCTGCAGCGCCCCGGTCACGTCCTCTGACCCGGGGCGCTGCGATCCTGCTGCTAGCCGGGATGCGATTCGCGATGCGGGTAGCGCCCGCTCGCGATGCGCACCCCGGCTCTCCTACCTGACTCGCTCCCCGTCTGTTCTGTCCCGGCGCGCGCGGCCCCGCTCCCTAGGGCGCGCGCGCGCCGGGTCTCTGCGATTTAAAGGGCCACTGCGCCGCTGATTGGCGCAGTGGTTCCAATTAGAGTTATCACCTGTGCACTCCCTATATTACCTCACTTCCCTTGCACTCCCTTGCCGGATCTTGTTGCCTTAGTGCCAGTGAAAGCGTTCCTTGTGTGTCCCTTGCCAGTGTTTCCAGACCTTCTGCCGTTGCCCCTGACTACGATCCTTGCTGCCTGCCCCGACCTTCTGCTACGTCCGACCTTGCTTCTGCCTACTCCCTTGTACCGCGCCTATCTTCAGCAGCCAGAGAGGTGAGCCGTTGCTAGTGGATACGACCTGGTCACTACCGCCGCAGCAAGACCATCCCGCTTTGCGGCGGGCTCTGGTGAAAACCAGTAGTGGCTTAGAACCGGTCCACTAGCACGGTCCACGCCAATCCCTCTCTGGCACAGAGGGTCCACTACCTGCCAGCCGGCATCGTGACAGTAGATCCGGCCATGGATCCCGCTGAAGTTCCTCTGCCAGTTGTCGCTGACCTCACCACGGTGGTCGCCCAGCAGTCACAACAGATTGCGCAACAAGGCCAACAGCTGTCTCAACTGACCGTTATGCTACAACAGTTGCTACCACAGCTTCAGCAGTCATCTCCTCCGCCAGCTCCTGCACCTCCTCCGCAGCGAGTGGCCGCTCCTGGGATACGCTTATCCTTGCCGGATAAGTTTGATGGGGACTCTAAGTTTTGCCGTGGCTTCCTTTCCCAATGTTCCCTGCATCTGGAGATGATGTCGGACCTGTTTCCCACTGAAAGGTCTAAGGTGGCTTTCGTAGTCAGTCTTCTGTCCGGAAAAGCCCTGTCATGGGCCACACCGCTCTGGGACCGCAATGACCCCGTCACTGCCTCAGTACACTCCTTCTTCTCGGAAATCCGAAGTGTCTTTGAGGAACCTGCCCGAGCCTCTTCTGCTGAGACTGCCCTGTTGAACCTGGTCCAGGGTAATTCTTCCGTTGGCGAGTATGCCGTACAATTCCGTACACTTGCTTCAGAATTGTCCTGGAATAATGAGGCCCTCTGCGCGACCTTCAAAAAAGGCCTATCCAGCAACATTAAAGATGTTCTGGCCGCACGAGAAATTCCTGCTAATCTACATGAACTTATTCACCTAGCCACTCGCATTGACATGCGTTTTTCTGAAAGGCGTCAGGAACTCCGCCAAGATATGGACTCTGTTCGCACGAGGCGTTTCGTCTCCTCGGCTCCTCTCTCCTCTGGTCCCCTGCAATCTGTTCCTGTGCCTCCCGCCGTGGAGGCTATGCAGGTCGACCGGTCTCGCCTGACACCTCAAGAGAGGACACGACGCCGTATGGAGAACCTCTGCCTGTACTGTGCTAGTACCGAACACTTCCTGAGGGATTGTCCTATCCGTCCTCCCCGCCTGGAAAGACGTACGCTGACTCCGCACAAAGGTGAGACAGTCCTTGATGTCTACTCTGCTTCTCCACGTCTTACTGTGCCGGTGCGGATGTCTGCTTCTGCCTTCTCCTTCTCTACAGTGGCCTTCTTGGACTCTGGTTCTGCAGGAAATTTTATTTTGGCCTCTCTCGTCAACAGGTTCAACATCCCAGTGACCAGTCTCGCCAGACCCCTCTACATCAATTGTGTAAATAATGAAAGATTGGACTGTACCATACGTTTCCGCACGGAGCCCCTTCTTATGAGCATCGGATCTCATCATGAGAGGATTGAACTTTTGGTCCTCCCCAATTGCACCTCGGAGATTCTCCTTGGACTTCCCTGGCTTCAACTTCATTCCCCAACCCTGGATTGGTCCACTGGGGAGATCAAGAGTTGGGGGTCCTCTTGTTCCAAGAATTGTCTAAAACCGGTTCCCAGTAACCCTTGCCGTAACTCTGTGGTTCCTCCAGTAACCGGTCTCCCCAAGGCCTATATGGACTTCGCGGATGTTTTCTGCAAAAAACAAGCTGAGACTCTACCTCCTCACAGGCCTTATGATTGCCCTATCGACCTCCTCCCGGGTACTACTCCACCCCGGGGCAGAATTTATCCTCTCTCTGCCCCAGAGACTCTTGCCATGTCCGAATACGTCCAGGAGAATCTAAAAAGGGGCTTTATCCGTAAATCCTCCTCTCCTGCCGGAGCCGGATTTTTCTTTGTCTCCAAAAAAGATGGCTCCCTACGTCCTTGCATTGACTACCGCGGTCTTAATAAAATCACGGTTAAGAACCGCTACCCCTTACCCCTCATCTCTGAACTCTTTGATCGCCTCCAAGGTGCCCACATCTTCACTAAATTGGACTTAAGAGGCGCCTATAACCTCATCCGCATCAGAGAGGGGGACGAGTGGAAAACGGCATTTAACACCAGAGATGGACACTTTGAGTATCTGGTCATGCCCTTTGGACTGTGCAATGCCCCTGCCGTCTTCCAAGACTTTGTCAATGAAATTTTTCGTGATCTATTATACTCCTGTGTTGTGGTATATCTGGACGATATCCTAATTTTTTCTGCCAATCTAGAGGAACACCGCCGGCATGTCCGTATGGTTCTTCAGAGACTTCGTGACAACCAACTCTATGCCAAAATTGAGAAATGTCTGTTTGAATGCCAATCTCTTCCTTTTCTAGGATATTTGGTCTCTGGCCAGGGACTACAGATGGATCCAGACAAACTCTCTGCCGTCTTAAATTGGCCACGCCCCTCCGGACTCCGTGCTATCCAACGCTTTTTGGGGTTCGCCAATTATTACAGGCAATTTATTCCACATTTTTCTACCATTGTGGCTCCTATCGTGGCTTTAACCAAGAAAAATGCTGATCCCAAGTCCTGGCCTCCTCAAGCAGAAGACTCCTTTAAACAACTCAAGTCTGCCTTTTCTTCGGCTCCCGTGCTCTCCAGACCTGACCCTTCCAAACCCTTCCTATTGGAGGTTGATGCCTCCTCAGTAGGAGCTGGAGCTGTTCTTCTACAAAAAAATCCTTCCGGGCATGCTGTCACTTGTGGTTTTTTCTCTAGGACCTTCTCTCCAGCGGAGAGGAACTACTCCATCGGGGATCGAGAACTTCTAGCCATTAAATTAGCACTTGAGGAATGGAGGCATCTGCTGGAGGGATCAAGATTTCCTGTTATTATCTACACCGACCACAAGAACCTCTCCTACCTCCAGTCGGCCCAACGGCTGAATCCTCGCCAGGCCCGGTGGTCTCTGTTCTTTGCCCGATTTAATTTTGAGATTCACTTTCGTCCTGCCGATAAGAACATTAGAGCCGATGCTCTCTCTCGTTCCTCGGATGCCTCAGAAGTTGATCTCCCTCCGCAACACATCATTCCACCTGACTGCCTGATCTCCACTTCTCCTGCTTCCATCAGACAGACTCCTCCAGGAAAGACCTTTGTTTCTCCACGCCAACGCCTCGGAATCCTCAAATGGGGTCACTCCTCCCATCTCGCAGGTCATGCGGGCATCAAGAAATCTGTGCAACTCATCTCCCGCTTCTATTGGTGGCCAACTCTGGAGACGGATGTTGGGGACTTTGTGCGAGCCTGCACTATCTGTGCCCGGGATAAGACTCCTCGCCAGAAGCCCGCTGGTTTTCTTCATCCTCTGCCTGTCCCCGAACAGCCTTGGTCTCTGATTGGTATGGATTTTATTACTGATTTACCCCCTTCCCGTGGCAACACCGTTATTTGGGTGGTCGTTGATCGATTCTCCAAAATGGCACATTTCATTCCTCTTCCTGGTCTTCCTTCTGCGCCTCAGTTGGCTAAACAATTTTTTGTACACATTTTTCGTCTTCACGGGTTGCCTACGCAGATTGTCTCGGATAGAGGGGTCCAATTCGTGTCTAAATTCTGGAGAGCTCTCTGTAAACAACTCAAGATTAAATTAAATTTTTCCTCTGCATATCATCCCCAGTCCAATGGACAAGTAGAAAGAATTAACCAGATCCTGGGTGATTATTTGCGACATTTTGTTTCCTCCCGCCAGGATGACTGGGCAGATCTCCTTCCATGGGCCGAATTCTCGTATAACTTCAGGGTCTCTGAATCTTCCTCCAAATCCCCATTTTTCGTGGTGTACGGCCGTCACCCTCTTCCCCCCCTCCCTACCCCCTTGCCCTCTGGTCTGCCCGCTGTGGATGAAATTTCTCGTGACCTTTCCATTATATGGAGAGAGACCCAAAATTCTCTCTTACAGGCTTCTTCACGCATGAAGAGGTTCGCGGATAAGAAAAGAAGAGCTCCCCCTGTTTTTTCCCCTGGAGACAAGGTATGGCTCTCCGCTAAATATGTCCGCTTCCGTGTCCCTAGCTACAAGTTGGGACCACGCTATCTTGGTCCTTTCAAAATTCTGTGTCAAATTAATCCTGTCTCTTATAAACTTCTTCTTCCTCCTTCTCTTCGTATCCCTAATGCCTTTCACGTCTCTCTTCTCAAACCACTCATCCTCAACCGTTTTTCTCCCAAATCTGTTCCTCCCACTCCTGTTTCCGGCTCCTCGGACGTCTTCTCGGTCAAGGAGATTTTGGCTGCCAAAAAGGTCAGAGGAAAAAATTTTTTTTTAGTAGACTGGGAGGGTTGTGGTCCTGAAGAGAGATCCTGGGAACCTGAGGACAACATCCTTGACAAAAGTCTGCTCCTCAGGTTCTCAGGCTCCAAGAAGAGGGGGAGACCCAAGGGGGGGGGTACTGTTACGCCGAGCGCTCCGGGTTCCCGCTCCTCCCCGGAGCGCTCGCTTCACCTCCTCCGCTGCAGCGCCCCGGTCACGTCCTCTGACCCGGGGCGCTGCGATCCTGCTGCTAGCCGGGATGCGATTCGCGATGCGGGTAGCGCCCGCTCGCGATGCGCACCCCGGCTCTCCTACCTGACTCGCTCCCCGTCTGTTCTGTCCCGGCGCGCGCGGCCCCGCTCCCTAGGGCGCGCGCGCGCCGGGTCTCTGCGATTTAAAGGGCCACTGCGCCGCTGATTGGCGCAGTGGTTCCAATTAGAGTTATCACCTGTGCACTCCCTATATTACCTCACTTCCCTTGCACTCCCTTGCCGGATCTTGTTGCCTTAGTGCCAGTGAAAGCGTTCCTTGTGTGTCCCTTGCCAGTGTTTCCAGACCTTCTGCCGTTGCCCCTGACTACGATCCTTGCTGCCTGCCCCGACCTTCTGCTACGTCCGACCTTGCTTCTGCCTACTCCCTTGTACCGCGCCTATCTTCAGCAGCCAGAGAGGTGAGCCGTTGCTAGTGGATACGACCTGGTCACTACCGCCGCAGCAAGACCATCCCGCTTTGCGGCGGGCTCTGGTGAAAACCAGTAGTGGCTTAGAACCGGTCCACTAGCACGGTCCACGCCAATCCCTCTCTGGCACAGAGGGTCCACTACCTGCCAGCCGGCATCGTGACACTCATACACCTCCAACAGGTCCGGACAGATCAGGTCCCCCCCCTAGAGCTCAGCCAGGAGAACGTCACTGCCCGGGGTCCTGCCGGGCTTAAAGGATTTAGCGGAACAGAGCAGCTCCCCCACTGTCAAGGGATGGTCCATAGCCACTGCACCTGCGGGATCAACAACGTTAGTGATACCTGACAGGAACCTCTCGGCGGCTTCGGGGTCGGATGTCTTATGGGTGTAGAGATTGCGGTAGTAGTCTGCGATGACCCCATCACCTCCTCCTTGCCCTTCCACATGTGTCCAGTCTCATCTCTCAGTTCTGTCAGGGGCGTGTGGCCAGCGTGAAGCTTCCTGAAAAGGAAAGAGTTACATTTCTCACCCCTTTCCAGGTTCTCCACCTTGGCATGAAAGATTTGATTCCTCCTTAAAGTGCATTTTCAAGCTCTTTTTGGACTCCTCCAGCTCCTCTCTGACGTCCCACCTGCACTGGAGCAGGTCTTGCAGTGATTGCAACTCTCGCTGCAGCCTCCTGAAGTCCCACTTCTTCTCACACCCCTGTTGTCTGCTTTTTGCCGGAAAGAAACAGCGAAATTTGACTTTAACATACTCCCACCAATCGCTAGTACAGTTGAAGAAACATTTATCATTTCGCCATACAATGTAAGCGTCTCTAAGTTCCTCCAGGACCTCCCTCTGTGCCATAAGGGCACAATTCAACTTCTAGGAGCTAGGCCCAGAGGGGAAACCATGGCCCACAACACCCTGAAATCAAATGGCCCTGTGGTCAGAGAAGAATCAGGGGACCATAGAATGCTTAATCTGCTTGACTGTTCTAGACGTGAATATGAAGTCTATCCAAGAACGGAGTGAGCCATCGAGGAGGCTCCACATATAATTTACGGAGCCTTTCCTGATGGACCCAACAGCATCCTGCAAGGATGCCTCTGTCACCATCTCGATCAGCAGCTTCGAGGAAGGGTCCAGTCTGGCAGATGTGCTGGAACTGCGCCCATCCGCCTCAATGATGCAGTTAAAATCCCCACAGCTGTGAAGTGCATCTTGATACAGCTAAACTTTCCAGGGAGGCAACACAGTGTGAGGGAGATCCTGTCTGCCAAGGGCACCCAACATCACTGAGTTTTCTCCTGACCATGCGGGATCTCTAAGATCTAGTAGGGACAGCGCTTATCATCAGATGTGCCAGTTCATGCAATGTGTACACACTCTGGATTTAAGAGGACATAGTGGTGGATCATCAAGGGGTTGTCCCACAAAGCAAAGTTAATAAAATCAGATATGTACCATTATACATATATGTAAAGAAGCATAAATGTACTGTTTAAAGGGTTACTCCACTCCCCAGTGTCCGGAACATTCAGTTCCAAACAATGTGTGCGGGCTTACGTGTTCATGCCCGCCCCCATTCGTGACGAGCCTCCCATAGACTTGCATTGAGTGGGCGGGATGAGGCGTGACATCACGAGGGGGCGGGCATGAACACAGAAGCCCTCACATTTCGTTTGGAACTCAATGTTCCGGATGCTGGGTAATGGAGTAACCCAAATGTCCTCCATCCCTGTATTGTTCTTCTCCCCCATGGATCTTGGAACTTTTCATCGATCCCTTTTTTCTTAAGGACGGATCAATTTTTTACCTTAAAGGGGTACTCCACCCCTAGACATCTTATTCCCTATCCAAGGATAAAATGTCTGATTGCGGGGGTCCTGCCACTGGGGATCCCCGCTATCTCTCCTGCAGCCCCTAGTCATCTGTAGCATGGAGCTGAAGTTTGCTCCCTGCCTGATGACTCACGATACAGGGGCCGGCGGTAAGTGATGTCACGGCTCCGCCTCCTTGTGCCATCATGCCCTGCCCCTTAATGCAAGTATATGGGAGGCGGTGTGATAGTGGCCACACCCCCTCCAATAGAGTTGCATTAAGGGGGTGGGCATGACATCATAAGGGGGCGTCACAAACCGCCGGCCCCCATATCGTGAGTCATCAGGCAAGGAACTGGAACATTTCTTGTGTTTTTTCTTATTATTTTTTTTATGGCGTTCACTGTGCGGTTAAAGTGATGTTATATTTATTCTGTTGGTCAGTACGATTATGGCGATACCCATTTTATATAGCTTTCTATGTTCTTTTTCCTTTTCTGAGCAAAATCATTTTTCTGCCATTTGTTTTCCAACAGCCGTAACTTTTTTATTTTTCATCCGACTCCATTGAGTGAGGGCTTATTTTTGGAGGGACAAGCTGTACTTTTTATTGGTATAATTTTTGCCATACATGCTACCTTTTGATCTTTTTTTATTCTGCTATTTGTACCAAAATTGGTGAATTTTTCAGTTTTTTTTTTTGCATTTTTTTATTATGGTGTTCCCCGAGCGGGATAATTTACAGTATAGTTTTATAGTACAGATCATCATGGATGTGGCAATACCTATTATGTATATGATTTGTGTTTTTGATATTTTTGATGACAATACAGTGCTTTTCTTTGTTTTTTTACACTGCATACATGTATTATTTTATTTTTAACTTTTTACAGGTTATACTATGCTGCAATACATTTGTACTAGAGGTGCACCGAAATGGAAATTTCAAAACCGAAACGAAACCGGAAAAAAAAAATGTCCGGCCGAAACCGATACCGAAAATGACTTCTCCCCGTCTTCTGGTAAAATGCAGCGCTCCGCTCATTAGATTAGATTAGATTCCCCCACATTAGATTGCCAGCTCCCCCACATTAGGTTTGGAGTTCCCCCACATTAATAGGCAGCTCCCCCACAGTAGTAGGCAGCTCCCCCACAATAGTAGCCAGCTCCCCCACAATAGTAGGCAGCTCCCCCACATTAGTAGGCAGCTCCCCCACAATAGCTCCCCCACAATAGTAGGCAGCTCCCCCACAATAGTAGGCAGCTCCCCCACAATAGTAGGCAGCTCCCCCACAATATTGGCAGCTCCTCCACAATATTGGCAGCTCCCCCAACAATATTAGGCAGCTCCCCCTACATTTGTAGGCAGCTCCCCCCCACATTAGGTCAGCAGTTCCCCCACAATAGTACGCAGGTTCCCTACAATAGTAGGCAGTTCCCCCACAATATTGGCAGCTCCCCCACAATAGTAGGCAGCTCCCCCACAATAGTAGGCAGCTCCCCCACAATAGTAGGCAGTTCCCCCACATTAGGTCAGCAGTTCCCCCACAATAGTAGGCAGGTTCCCCACAATAGTAGGCAGTTCCCCCACAATATTAGGCAGCTCCCCCCAACAATATTAAGCCGCTCCCCTACATTTGTAGGCAGCTCCCCCCACAATAGTAGGCAGTTCCCCCCCACAATATTAGGCAGCTCCCTCCCACATTTGTAGGCAGCTCCCCCCCCCCACAATATTAGGCAGCCCCCCCCCCAACAATAGTAGGCAGTTCCCCCCACAATATTAGGCAGCTCCCCCCACATTTGTAGGCAGCTCCCCCCCACAATATTAGGCAGCTCCCCCCCAACAATATTAGGCAGCTCCCCTCAACAATATTAGGCAGCTCCCCCCCACAATATTAGGCAGCTCCGCCCACATTTGTAGGCAGCTCCCCCCCAACAATATTAGGCAGCTCCCCTCCACATTAGGTCAGCAGTTCCCCCACAATAGTAGGCAGCTTCCCCCCACCCCACAGACATACAGCTTCCAGCCATATACAGTGTATGGCTGGAGGCTGTATGTCTGTACTGCTGCCCCCACAGTGATCCGGTCACCGCTCCTCCGGCCCGGGGTCACATCTACTGCTATGGCCTATGGACCATAGCAGTAGGTGCCGGGACCGGGGGAGCGGTGACCGGAACACTGAAGAAGATGACGCGTCGCCGGTCACTTACCAGGCCCCGGCCAGCGCGCGTTCTCCTGCGACGATCCTGCGGTCCTCCTGCGTCTCTATGGTTGTACGCACGGGACGTCAGTGACGTCCCGTGCGTACAACCATAGAGGCGGAGAAGTGATGGACCGAAGGAGGATCGCAGGAGGACGCCGGGGAATGGTGAGTGACCGGCGGACATCCTTATGTCCCGAAAAGATTTTTCGGGACACAGGGATGTCCGGGATAGGAATACTTCTTTTTATGTGCCCGGGCCGGCTCCCGTGTGTGGCTGCAGGCAGGGTCGACCAGAGCATATAAAAACTAATACTGTATACTAAAAACCAGGGGGCCTCCAGCTGTTGTGAAACTACAACTCCCAGCATGCCCGGACAGACTTTGCCGGTCCGGGCATGCTGGGAGTTGTAGTTTCACAACAGCTGGAGGCCCCCTGGTTTTTAGTATACATACAGTATTAGTTTTTATATGCTCTGGCCGGCCCCCGCCTGCAGCCACAGATGTTGCGGCCGGTGCAGTGTTTGTAACTTGTGCTGTGGGCGGGCAGGGGAGGTGGTCATTATCGGCAAATTTTTTGTTTCGGCATTTCCCCAAAATGGCTATTTTCGGCGGCCGCCGATATATCGGTGCATCCCTAATTTGTACTGCAGCACAGTATAGCCTTATCTTCTGCAGATACTACAGACTCTGGCTGGGTCTCACAGGCTTCCGTAGTAGGCAGACAGGAGGTCATCATCTGACCTGCTGCCATAGCAACCAACGGCGACCCGCGATGGCATTGCGGCGCCGCCGTTGGTGAACAGGGGGAGCACCCCCTCCCTGTCAACACCATAGATGCCATGATCAGGATTGATCACTGCATCTATGGGGTAAATGCTGCTGGGACTGGCACGATCGCCGCCCCGGCAGCTGCAGCGGGACCCCAGCTGTGATTGACAGCCGGGTACCGCCGCCGATCTCCATACTTCCCAGCACGTGAACATATTGGGTGCTAGGACGTATGCATATGTCCTATAGCAGAAGGGGTTAAGGTATTTTTGGATCGTTTATTATTTCTTTTTATTACCTGACTTTGTGACCAAAATCAGAAATTCATACGTTTAGTATCTTTTTTATGTTTACACTGTTCACCGTGCAGGATCTGAACATTATATTTTAATAGTTAAGACATTCTCGCACGCGACAATATCAAATATATTGGGTTCTTTTTATCATTTTTTTTCTTTCAATAGTTTTTTATTGAATTATACCAAAATATAAAAAACAAACATGTATAAAGGACAGGCACAGCTGTCAACGTATTATTTTACAGCAAGAAAAACAGCGAACATTTGTTTACTGCATATAGGAAGGCTTGATTGTCGATTCAATCTTACATATAAGATAGGCAGTTGTTTAACCAAACCAAAAGGAAAACAGAAATAAAAGACTAAAGTTAAATAAATAAAAATAAAGGAAATATAACATCTCTTTTTATCATTTTTTTTAAGGGAAAAGGGGGGATATATATATATTTTTTTAATTTTTAATATTCATTTTACACTTTTTGAATTCTCCATAGGGGACTATTAATAGCATATATTAGATTGCTATATAATGTACAGTACCATGCAATATTATAATACTATTGGTGATCTTCTAGTACAGCCTGGCTCTGCAGACATCAGGCTGCCAAGTGCACTCATGGGACCCCGAACGCATTGCAGGGGTCTGATGAGTCCACTCGAACCCACCGGTACCTCTGTTTTGCCTATAGGCATCTAAAGCAATAATGGTGGACATCATCGTGATTGCTGATGTCGGCCATTAGCAATAAGTCCCCGACTGCTGATAGCAGCTGGAACTGAGCCACTATGCAGTGAATGCAGCTCCTGCGCTCGCTTCATAGCCTAACTGGAAATGTTCAGCGCTGTGTAAGCAAAGTTTCCTGTTGCAGGGCCGTACATTTACGGTGGGTGTCCTTAGTCTCAGTGCTAAGATGGGTCACATTTCTTTGACATCTCAGACATGTCTCTGTTTAAAGTGCCCCTGTTCTTGAGAGCTACACATGATATCCTTATGTTTGCCAAAATATATGTCATCCCTTATTGTCCAGACGGAAACATTTCTGGTCTGAATAGTACAATGATTTAATATACCGTAACTTATAGTCAAATCCTCATAGAAATAATTCTGCTATGTCTTTCATTGAATTGATTAATCCCTTTGCAAGATGGTTAGTAAGCGGATATAAAAGTGATCTCCACAGATTAAAGAGTACCTCTCATGATCTTGTTAAATGTTATAATCATCCCAGTTCACTGCCCCATCATGATAAACCACCCCCTGCCTTTATTTTTATTATGTTTTAGTTTTCTACCTTGATATTTCTCTGTATTGTCTGCTCAGTCTCAGTCAGATTCACAGACTGGGAAGGGGAGTTACCAAGCAGGCGTGACATCATCTGAAGCCATACAGGGAAGAACTTCCTCCCTCACTCTGCTACACACAGCCCAGAGCAGTTCAGTGTGTGATGAGTTATGATTGGCTAAAACTGCACCCCCCCCCCTCAGCACTCCATTTCCTGATTTTGGACTTCTGCCAGGCCAGCAGGAGTCCAAAGTCTGTGCAAGAGATAGGGAGAAATGTGCCCTGGTCAAGTAGGGAGGCACCTAGTGGCAGCTTTTTTAAAAACAAGTAAAACATAGAAAACAATTAAAAAAAAAAAAAAAAAAAAAGTACATTAGAAAGATTTTTTATTGACCACTAGCTGAGTATCCGGCGCTGCCCGGTTTTTCCTACCTTATCCGTGTGGGAGAGGAAAAGCAACACAGGAGGAAGCTTATGTCCTCATATCCCATCCTTAAATCCTGATCCCATATCCCCTCCTAATATCCCAACCCTAAATCCCCTCCTCATATTCCGCCTTCATATCCTGTCTGTGGTATAGCGGGGTGCAATGCAGGGCAGATGTTGTAACTCTGGGGGCAGATGTTATTAACCCCTTCTTGTCATGATGCCAGTGCGTGGTAAAGGTTAATTTAATGAAGACACCGAGGCCAAGTTACGGACAACGGTAGCTTTACTGAGGGTAGACAGGTGATGCAGTCTATGCAGTACAGCCAATATCCCAAGGAGGTGACCAGTGACACAGGGGGACCTCGCAGGCTTGCTGGGACTTGCAGTATGTAGAGAAACTTTAGTGCAGGCCACTATGACTATATAGAAGTCTTGACTTGACAATTGACATGAAGATGACTTGAGCTGACTTTGTGGCTGCAGACTTTAGGATTGAGGCCTCCAATGCTCTGGACACACTCTGAAATGTCTTGACTGAACTGGACCTCAGGAACAAGAGCTAAGAGCTCCAAGAGAGAGATTGCAGCCCCTCCCCTGTTTTTTATAGGGGAGCTTAGCATAGGTCACTTGGGGGGAGGGGGGGTCACCTGGTCACTAGTGCCTCCTGGGTAACAAGCACATGGTATAATATTTAAAACAACAGTACACTAGTAATGCAAACATATATACAATAGGGGTTACACTGTAAGGGGGGCCCTGGGGACATGGATGGACTCTGCCTGACAGGGCAGGAGAAATGTAAGGGGACACACCATCCCGTACTGGGCCACCACATGTCCTCATATCTTGACTTCATATCCCATCCCTATATCTTGTCCCCATATCCAGACTCCATACCCCAAGCTCATATCCCGGCCCCATATCCCGTCCTCATATCCCGACCTCATATCCTGTCCTCATATCCTGTCCTCATATCCCGTCCTCATATACTGTCCTCATATCCTGTCCTCATATCTGGTCCTCATATGCCGTCCCCATATCCCGTCCTTATATCCCGACCTCATATCTTGACCTCATATTCCGTCCTCATATCTCAACCCCATATCCCGTCCACATATCCCGTCTCTATATCTACTCCTCATTTCTAATCCTCACATCCCATCCTTAGGTGGGGCTGCGTTATGGTAAAGATATTGTAGCTGAAAATAAAAGGGGTTTGGCTTAAAGACCATATCTTTGCCTGATGGGGCATGGCATGGGTTGAGGGTGTGGCTTGCCAGCCGGACTGACGCATCACCGGGAGATGCGGAGCTTGTGGAGTAAGGCACCAGAAGTCCTATATACTTGCATGGGACTTGAAACAAAAACCCCAACCTTCCCATATGGGGGTAGGTTAGGGGTTAATTTAACTAAAATATATATTTATTTATTTTTGAAATATAAGTAACATGTGACCAAGTATTATCGAAATATCTCCAGCCATTTGGAAGTTATGCAGTAACATATATTTCCCATAGACTTGTATGGGACTTTAAATGAAAAACCCAACCCTGGCAAATAGGGGTAGGTTAGGGTTAAATTACCCTTCCTATGTTTGTTGTTTACATATTAGTAACATGTGTACCAAGTTTTATGGTAATATCTTTAGCCGTTTGGAAAGTCATGCTGGAACATACACACATTCACACATACATACACACATACACACATACATACATATATATACACACACACTGGGGCTCATTTACAAAAAATCTCGGTTTGTATTTGTACTGTGTGTAACCTGTGATCTCTGTGTTTTCCACTCTGATTTACTATTGTGTCGCATAGTTGTGTTGCATGTGTATTTTTTTGGTGCACTCAGGTTTTTATTGTTGCAGCTATATTCCACACTCACCTTGTGCCATCCTCCCGTCAGAAGCGCTGAAGATTCTGAGGAGATCGTTGTGCTGTTTGATTTCTGCAGATGGCTTGTTGAAATGATGAAATTTCTGAGGCTTTTTAAGCCTTTTTAAAAACCCATTACCCTCAGGAGGAAGATTAAACATTTGATTCTTCCACCAAGCCTTCATGTTTCTCCAATCAGGTTGCTGTTACCCAGCCTGTAGATAGAGGGGATGGGCCTAGGCCTGAATTAACCCAGTGGTCCGAAGAAAGGGTTCAGTCTTGAGAAGAAACATCTGCTTGTGGTTGAGGTAATTTTTTATTTGTTTTGAATGTTACATTTTTACTAAACACGTTAACGAACATGGACTTGTATACACATCCATGGGGGATGCATGTTCCCGCACCTGGCCGAGTATACACTTCCATGGTTCTCGTGGGTACTGCCCAGTGTACCCATGAGATTGCGGGATAGACTCAGCTGTAACACACAGCCGGGACCCTGCCGCACTGCCGGGCCCGAAGTAGACTTCTGTCCCGGTAGTTTAACCCTTACAGCCACGGTTGGAAGTGACCGCGGGCTGTAAGTGTTTTGACAGAGGGAGGGAGCAGTGCAATCGCGGGGTGCTGAGTGTAATCCCCGGTGGGCGGGGGCCTGCCACACTGCCGGGACTGAAGTAAACTTCGGTCCCAGCAGTTTACCCCGTACAGCCACAGTCGGAAGTGACCGTGAGCTATAAGGAGATTGACAGAGGGAGGGGGCTCCCTCTGTCTCTCTCCTGTAGCACCCCGCAACGATCGCAGGGTGCTGCTAGTTACCTGGGCAGCCAGGGGTCTTACAAGGACTCCCAGGTCTTCCCCGGTTATTTTCTGCCAGAGGCACATCCTGATATGCTACCTGCCAGTGTAAAACTGGCAGGCAGCATATAACTGCAATGCTTTGGAATACCAAGTATTCCAAAGTATAAAAAAAAAGTGTAAAAAAAAAAAAATTTATTAAATAAATAAAAGTGTAAAAAAAAGTGTAAAAACAATGGCCCTGATTTTTCAAAAATGTAGGGTTGGGTTTGTTTTTTTGGTTTCAACCCGACCAACTTTTTCCCTTTCAATTTATTATTGTGTCGCACATTTTGTCGCAATCGTTTTTTTTTTTTTTTTTGTCGCAGGCAGTTTTTTTTTGTCTCAGCTTTCTAATTCTCACGTTATTAGCAAATTTCCTGTCAGAAGAAATAACTAATTTTTTTTTTAGTTTAGAAAACAATGCATAATGACTATTGACATAAGAGCATGTATCGGAGAGTTTAGAAGCCTAAAAAGGGGCGTTTCCCTAACAAAACCAAGGTTTCCAACTGATTTATTAAGAACCCGGCCAGACTTTTAAGGCTTCAGTGTACTTTTTTTTCCCACTGCTTGAAGCAGTGGGAAAAAAAGGACACTGAAACCCTAAAAGTCTGGTCGGGTTTCTTAATAAATCAGTTGGAAACCTTGGTTTTGGTCGGGAAACGCCCCTTTTTCGGCTTAAAAAATCCCCGAGTCGGGTTCGTAGGAAAGGCTTGTCGCAGTTTGTCGCACGATGTCTGCGCCTTGTCGCAGACATCTTGCGCCAAAGAAAAAAAAAAAACCCAGACAAAAACTGTCGGGTTTCCAATAATAAATGAGGGCCAATATGTGTAAAAATTTCCCGCCAGCAGTCATCTCGCCCTTTTGGTGTGAAATATGCTGCGGATGCGCTCTGTGGGATCCTACACTGCATTTCAGCAGTATGTTAGAGGTATCCGTCAGCATCACGTCAAAAAAAGTGATGCTGACATGCTGTAGCAGCTCCATTCATTTCTGAATGAGACTGCTACAGTATACATTGGCATCCCTTTTTGACATGACAATGAACACCTATACTACAGAAATGCAGTATGAAAGGGGACTATCACCCCCCCTGCAATAGAAAAAATAAAAAACATTTTCAAGATTTTTTTTTTTAATGCCCAGTGATGGATATATTGGCCATGAGTGTGTACAGTACTTATTCTCACAACATGACGGATATATCCATTAGGAACTTTAACTGTCACAGACACAGCCGCACGTCACTGCTAGCCGACCAAGGACCGATCAGAGCAGTCCATGGTCCAGCCAATACACTTGTAGGGGTGCGGTATTGTTCTGACAGCTCCGATCCTTTGCAGGCATGGGGAGGGGTCTATAATTCATATAATGATGCTCTGAAAGCCAAAGGGGGCTCCTCTCCTTCTTGGTCCGGTCAGTCAACCAGATATGGCCTAAGTAGTGGAACTACCCAGCCCAGGAAGAACAGCATGATAAAATATGGGCGCATTTCCTCCATTTCAAAAGCGACTAACCAAAATAATGTCCCACAAATTGGGGGTCTGGCTGTTTGTTTACATCTCCTTTGAAGTCAAAGGCTTTTTTGAAGCAGCAGGAGGTAAGGGGCACTCTGGTCCCATCATATAATCACACAGATAAGGGGGCCAGGAAGAGAGAAGATCCCCTGGTGGGATCAGAGGGGAGGGAGGAATGGAGTCTCCCTCCAAAAAGGCAGATATATAATATTTAACAATGCTAAACTCAGTGTATTCAAGGCTGGGCCCAAAGCTGACAAGAGCTGGACTCTCACTCACAAAGGAGGGCTATACCATCAGGCTGTAAGAACTTCATTTTTGTTTTCTGAACTTGTCTTGCTAAACTCTTTTATATATTGTTATACCTTTATGTCATTTGTTCCTGTATTTTTATATATTTAGCCCTGTGATACCTTTTATCAGATTAAATGTTTAATTAATCAGCTCTGGTCTTTGATCTCTAAATATATGAGCTCATCTTTCTGAAGGCAGCTCTGGTGGAAACACGTTTATCTAAGGGTTAATTTGGTGACTTGCTGGGACTAGTAGTGTATACCCAGAGGTCTGGTGGCCTTAACCCTTGCACCATCACACTCTCTCTAATGTCTTGGCTGGACCGATAGGGTGTGATCGTGACAATATCCTGAAAGCCAAATGGCGCTCCTCTCATTTTGGGTCCCACCATGTGGCCATGCAACCAAATATGGCCTGAGCGGGGGTATTACCGAACACGGGACAAACAGCGTAATAAAATACGAGGTGCATTTTCTCCTTTTCAGATGCAATGTACAAAAAATATGTCCCACAACTGATGCATTTGTGAAAACAAAAAAGCATATAAAAATTTTTCCACTGGCTTTGCAATCATTCCAGCCACACAAAAAGGACTCAAAGTACTCACTTTTGGTCTAGGTTAATACTTTAGGGGGTGTAGTTTCAAAAATGGGGTAACTTTGGGGGGTTCTGTATGGTGCTGGCAGCTAAAACCCTTTGCAGGCACGAAGTGCGGCCTATAATCCATTCGGCCTAAAATGATGCCCTGAAAGCCAAATGGCGCTCCTCTCCTTCTGGGTCCTACCACGTGGCCAAGGAACCAAATATGGCCTAAGCGGGGGTATTTCCAAACACGGGCCAAGCAACTTAATAAAATATAGGGTGTATTTCTTTCAATATTAGAAGCAATGTACAAAAATTATGTCCCACAAATTATGCATTTGTGAATTTGTAATAATTCCTGCCAAAAAACGATGGTGTTAAAATACTCACTGTACCAACTTGAGAATACCTTGAGGGGTCTAGTTTTTCAAATGGGGTCATTTGGGGGGTGTTCCTATGTTCTACCACCTTCAAATTTCTGCAAACCTTTCATAGCACATAAAAAAGATGTACTTTTCAAATTTTGAAAATTTCAGGTAAAATTGTTAGGCTTCCCATTCATTTAAAATGTTAATTAAAAAAAAAATGCTTTTAAAATAAAGTAGACATCTTATTTGGTCAGTAAGTATAATTACATGCAACCTATTAGTGTTATTTTTTTGCATTGTAAAAAAAAAAACAAGAACAACAAATGATATTGGCTTACTTTTACTATGTACAGGACAACTTGTGACAAAAAACAATGTCAGAATTATCGTGATTAGCAAAACGTTACCAAAACGTTCTCTAATAAAGTCAGACATCCCCGATTTAGAAAAACATGCCTGGTCTTTAAGGGGTGTTAAGACCTAATTGTCTTGGTCCTTAAAGGGGTTGCACGCTGCCCTGCCTTCGGAGCTTCGCTCGCAGCTCCGGAAGTTCATTACTCCGAACGCTATGTGTGAGCTTCCGTATTCGCGGCCGCCCCCTTGTGACGTCACGCCCGCCCCCTCAACGAAAGTCTATGGGAAGGGGGCGCGAGCGCTGTCACGCCCCCTTCCCATACACTTTGGTTGAGGGGGCGGGCGGGCGTGACGTCACGAGGGGCCGGGCGTGACGTCACGAGGGGGTGGCCGCGAACACGGAAGCCCGCACACAGCGTTCGGAGTAATGAACTTCCGGACGCTGCGAGCGGAGCTCCGAAAGGCAGGACAGCGCACAACCCCTTTAAGGGATTAATATTCTAGTTTTTCTTTATAGTCTACTTATGTCAATATTTTTTTTTCTTTTCCTGTCATGCAGCACAGACTTCAACTCACAAAAGTCTTTGCTGCACCATCTAATCTTTGCCAGCCAATTTCTTTTACAATTTGTGTGTATGCTGTGTAAGTAAACATATATATGTATATATATATATATATATATATATATATATATATATATATATATACACCCACAGCATTTACACAGGTAATGAAAGTAAAGCATTGACTAGAAAATTATGTAAGTTTATGTAAAATATTGTAAATTTTTTTATCAAAATGTCCATCCTTCAAGCACAAATCATTCTAACCTATGACTGGCACGAG